>NW_004524763.1:3970036-3989271 GCF_000260255.1 Octodon degus | reverse complement strand
AAGAAGAAGAAGAAGAAGAAGAAGAAGAAGAAGAAGAAGAAGAAGAAGAAGAAGAAGAAGAAGAAGAAGAAGAAGAAGAAGAAGAAGAAGAAGAATAATAATTCTGGAGAACTCCAGAATTGAAAGAAAAGTAACCAAGCAAAAAAAGAGCAGGTGCCCAGATCATTTCAGAAAAGGTGATACTAGGCACCCTGGAGACTCCTAGGTTCTGTCATTTTCAGTTCCAATCAACTTTCACCTAGGCAGGTCTTCTCTGCTCTACTTTCCAGATTTCTTAAAGAGATCAGACTTGGCAGTACACTCAGGAGTGGTGGTTTTGAAGAAGTGATTCGCTCAGGAGTGTGTAATAAAATTCACTGAGCAATAACTTACAGCTAAATGTGATGTTGAAAGGTGAGGCCTGGTTGAAGGAGGTATGTAACTGCAGGCATGGCCTGACGCAGTCAGTCTCTCTCCCTATCCCTCCATCTCTGTCTGCTTCCCACTACCATGCCAGAGAAGACATTTTTCTTCTCTGCCATGCTATGCCACCATGCTGCCCTGCCTTGGAGCCAGCTGAGACTGTGAACTGAAACCTCTGCAAACTGTGAGCCAAGATGAACCTTTTCTCTCCTTACAGCTTTGGATGCTGGTTATTATACCTCCGCAACAAGAAGTAACAAAGACAGGCATCCATGTGTGAGACATCTAGTGATGGCCGTTTCTCCTGTATGATGTTATCCCATTGGCAGCCAGAGGCGAGAGGGCAGTAAACATATAAGCTGTGTGCTTACATATAAAACATGTGTGTTTATTTTTATGCATTCACCTTTTGCTATCCAACATACACACCAAAGATTCCCCCACTACCCAAATATTCTATGAAAGACGGCAAATTTGCTTACTTCCTTCACAATGACAAGTGACCAAAGTTACACACAACTGCTGTACCCAGAATTGAGAACATATTTCACAAAGCTACCGCACATCAAAATAATGGCTTCTCAAACTGTCTGTAGTAAAACAGCAGTAAAATTTTGTTTCTAATATGTCATGGACAAATTCATTGGGAAATGCAATAAAATGAACTGCTAAAATGAGATTAAAAAGAACATAAAAATGCAAGCCTCCATTTTTTATTATTGTATACAAGCATAGGAATTTTAATGCCAATTTGACGGAGCAATTTTAAAGACTCTTTATTTCTCTGCATCTCTCATCATGAACCAGCCATAAACAGTTCATGGGCTACCACCACCCTGCGAAACCTACCCTCCCTGGAGGAGGACTGCTCTACAGGCTAGTCATTCCTGCTCCAAATCTGCTTTAACCCATAGTCCAAAACGTATACTGTGCTACCAAAACATATTCTGTATACAATTTGTAGGCAAACAACATTTTGTTCTGAACCATGGCTTAGCACCAAGGATGCTTTCTCATCATTTATACTTAAGTCAGAGCTAGTACATATTTCTTCGCTCTTGTATTATGCATTATGCAGTCTCCTCTTTTACCAGACCTTCAGCCATTTCCTCGCTAAAGTAACCTGCGCCTTGCTTGATTCTTGATGTGTTTCAGTTCTTAGTGGCGTTTTCTATAAAGAGAAAATAGGTCTTCTATTGCCCATGTCCACTGAGTGCATTAGAAAGAAAGAAATGAGTCAGTCACCACTAGGAAGACAAATCTCCTTTCTGTCCTTTGTCCCCAAGCTTAGACAGCTGAAATGACCAGTTTTACCTTACAGTTCAGAGGAGCTGCACCATATTCCATGATGAAAGCATTATTCCCTTGTATACTTACAAGTAACACTAAAAGATGCAGGATATAATGTTTTAGAGTAGATAATTAGTTGTAATTGTTAAACACATCAATCCTTCTTCAGTCTTGCTCTGTGCCTAAGTCTGTGTCCTCTAACTATGGTGGTAAAGTACCTTATTTTGCACTCTGGTTTAGAATTTAGTGAATATTTTACAAATAATACCATTAGGTACAAGATTGTACCAAATTACAGATGTGCTATTGAAGCTGAGTCTTTTAAAGGCCATTCCACCATTGAGAAGCCTAACTGCTTCATTTTCAGGAAAGATAAATCAGTGAGATACATTTGAACTAACTTCATTCTTTGTTATGACCAAGGAACTCCTTTCACAGACAGGTTGGGTGGGATAACAAAATGCTAATGAAGAGTTCAGACATCTTCTGTTCGTAATTCTGGCAGAGGCATGACCAGGAAGAAGCAGGAAGAGGGAATGTTACTACCTTCTGTAATGGGAGCAATTAAATAAAATTCAACAGAAAGCTGTCTTGTGATTCCATATGACAGATGTGGACAGGCTTTGAAGGCTGTCGAATTGAGGACTCAACTGTGTTATTTGTTGTCTGCTTTGATGAAAGAAAGCTTATGGGATGGATGCTACACATGGTTGCCTTTTTTTTTTTTTTTTTTTTTTTGGTCCATTGGAATGTGCAGCAGAAAGACCCACTACACATGAGACTTTTAATCAAGTGCATGGGCATGAATGGAATTAGTGCGGCTCAGCTTTCTTTCCATGCTTGGGCAGTAGGCTGGGACTGTCTCTCAGTCTGGATCCACTGAGTGTCCCATGCTTACATCCACTGCTCCCTCTCCAATCAGCCTTCTTCAATATCCTTGCCCAGCATGTGCGGCATCTATCTTTAGGCCTCATTTTCATCCAAGCAAAGTTATAATGAGATATATTGCTCCACAGCCTGTTTGACTGAAGTCTCTCTTCTCTGTTGTCCTTCAGAGCTGTTCCAGAGGAACCCTAAAGTAAAAGTGCGCTTACAACTGGTGGCAATTATTACCCAGCAAAGCCTTCCTTGTATGAAACAGTTTTTTCAGAAACGTTCCAGAAGGCCATAGATACAGATGAGAATGGAACAGCAGCGTAGCGGGATGGGTGGCATGGAAGCAATCTGCTCATGCTACTTACTTGCTCCTCTGGGACTGGATGGAATGCTTCCAAGCTGGCTCAACTTTGTCCCTATTTTATTGTATATTTTGGGTCTCTGATCCCAGAATTTAAATTACAAACTTCTTCATGCATTGTAGACTGACTGATTCACCTAGACATGTTTTCTAAAAAAAAAAATAGTTACTTGCTAAAGGGAACAAGATTTTTCTCCAAGATCTAAGAGCTTTTATTGCAATTCTATTAGAATTCACCATATGCATCATTCAGTATTTGGATGTACCTTAGTCACTGCATTAATTTGTTCCAAAGAGGAGATGACATATGGAACAGTAATTGCAGTGAGAATTGCTACCTGATTATGGAATGATAAGCTGGGCAGCACATCAGGCACCAATTCCTTTTCTATGAAGCAAGCTACTGATGAGGAGGCCTGTTAAGAGTTCCTGGTAAGGAAGTGATTTTACCAGTAGGTTCCCATAGTACCACTTTTGCTCAGCTTGGAAGTGGTTTTCACATGTGGCCCTGTTCCTCAAAATCCCCCATTCAATCTTACAGCTCTTCTGCAAACAACCCTACATTAAAATTCCTCTCTTAGATGACAGTAATATTTTCTCTGGATAGACTATCTATAAGTCAACTGACTTTCACTAGCTCCCATGAGACTATAATTAACATATTTCTCAGAATATATAAAAAGAATGTTTATCCTTGGAAATTTTTATAATCCCCAAATTATCCGTATAGAAAAGCTATTACAGAAGGAAAGACAAGGGTCAACTATTTTTTCAACGTATACTTTTAAAATAACTGATCCAAAACAATATTACTATCCACACTATTTTCCAAGATTGAAAGATGGACACATGTGCTTTCTTTCCTATGTTAGTCAGCTTTCTTATTGGGACAAACACCTGATACTTGCAACTTAAAGAAAGAGACATATATTTTGGCTCACAGATTCACTGGGTTCAATCAATCCTTGGCTGTCTCCTCAGCAGAAATGCATGGTGAAAAGGCACGAAAGAGGAGCGTGGCCAGCCATGGTAGCTGGGAAGTAGAGATAAAGGGAGATTCAGGGACTCTAATGCACCCTTCCAGGTCAGGCCTCAGTACCTGCCCCCACCAGACCCCACCTCCTAACACCAATTCCAATATTAAACTCATCAATGGCTGAATCCACTAATGTGCACCCCCTGATTCAATCACCTTCGGAATATACGACACGTTTGGGGGAATTTGTGATAGAAACCATAACATTCTGCCCCTTGCCCCCAAATGGCTCATGTCTATCTCATTATTCAAAGTGCACTTAGTTCATCTGTGATCTTTTTTTTTAATTTTTTTTTATTTGTGTGTGTGTGTGTGTGTGTGTGTGTGTGTGTGTGTGTGTGTGTGGCCAGCTCAGCCCAGCAGGGGGCGGCCCTGACTGGCATGTGGTGCTGGGGGATTGAACCGCGGTCCCTGTGCTTTGCTAACCTTGTTCTAAGTAGGTGCTTTAGACCACTGAGCCATCTCACCAGCCCCTCATCTGTGATCTTTAATTATGCTAAGTCAAGTTTACTTGAGTAAGAACCACCTAGAAGATGAATACAGCTCTGGGTGTGTCTGTGAATGATTGCTACAGCAGTCAACAAACTGCAGGGCGGGAGGACACCCACTCTAGGCGTAAGTGTTGCTGACAAATAGGCTTGTAGCTTGGATAGAATAAAAATAGAAACAAGAAAATGTAAGTCCTATTAGAGGAATTCCAGCCTTCAACATTGCCTGTGGACTTTGATTTCCAGCGTCCTTGGCCTTCTAGTGCAGCTTTCCAGCCTTCCACCTTGGACTCTCCAGCCTCCTGACACAGACTTGCACCTGTGACTACAGTGAGCTTCCAGGTCTTCAACTTCTGACATCAGATTCTCTGCTCTCTAGCATGCAGATGGCCAGTCTGGATTATGCTGCATGTGACTCCACAGACAATATTGTGACTATCCTACTTCTGATCCTGTATTTCTACTTAACAATTCCATTGTATTGCATGTGACTCCACAGACAATATTGTGACTATCCTACTTCTGATCCTGTATATCTACTTAACAATTCCATTGTATAATAAGATCTATATTCTATATTGATTCTATTCCTCTAGAAAACCATAATTAATAGGCCATCTCTAAGAGTTGCTAAAGTTGTAACAGCTCTAGTCACTGCTTAGAAGTCCAAAGTGAAGTCTCTTCTGAGACTCAAGATAAATTCTTTGTTGTGAGCTCCAATAGAAATATAAATAAAAGTTAAATACTTCTAACGTATATTGACATTGGATAAACATTTCCATTCCAAGTGCTCAGGCACCCCTCTCCCCATGGCCTTGCTGGTGCAGCACACATGGACTGTCTCTTGGGGTGGCTTCACTGGTTGCTTGTGGTTTTATTCAGCAAGCACTCCACATTCCTAGCATCTCCAACTTCCTAGGGTCTTCACTGCATTTTGGGCTTCATTTTTATGGCTCCACACACTGCCCTCTCAAAGCACATTGCCTGGCCTCTCAGACTCCCTTTAGAAAGCTGAGCAGGAAGCCTCCATGACCTCATAACTCTTGCATTCTGTCTATAAAACCAATGTCATGTGAATGATGCAAAAGCCTGCCATAGGAGGTTGGCTTCCTTGGACCATGATTATAGTGACTTTTGATTGTGTGGGTAGCTAAGCAAAGAAGTGCATCTTGTGGAATGAGTTCCCCAGCCCTTCTCAAGCATGAAGTCCAGTGGTTCTTGTCTCAAATGAAGGGATTACAGTTTTACATCCTTGAGCCTATTAAAGGTATAGTCTGACCAATTCCTAAAATGCCCCCAAGCCATAGTTCTTGTTTTCCTGATGCAAAACTACTTGGCTTCATTTTAATGATAATCTTTTCAGTAACCCACTCCCCTTTGCTCAAATTTTATAGATGCTTCCTTTTTGGTCAAGTTTCATATCATTTGACTCTGTTTTCTCCTCATTCTCACTATAAACCTGACCAATAGCAGTGAAAAGTACTGACTCCCCAACCTGAACATTGAGCTGCCTCAAACTTACTGTCCCTATCCCAAAGCATTCTTGTCTTGCGAGCTCTGACCAATATCACACATCAAGTACTGCTCACATCTCGGGCTTCCCTAACCTGCATCTGAAAACTTTCCCAAACATCTCTATCAAACATGATTCTGAACCACATGGATGTTCATCCAGTACAGCCAAAGCAGTAATACTACTCCAGTGGACAATGAACCAGTCAACTTCAAGGTCGCACTCTTGGAAGCCCTCTTCCTATAAGCTCCCACCTCTTAATGCACATTCCAGTACTAAAATTATTAATGGATGAATCCACTGATGAACATAGTACTTCCCATGATTAAATAACCTTCCAAATGCATGAGACTTTGGGTGGAAATTTTAGATCCAAACCACAACAAAACCTTATCTCTCATCTAGCTTCTCAGTTGGACCATTATACAATACTGATGATATTTGGAGAATGAAATTTTTTGTTTTGCTTTCTATGAAAAAGTAAAAACTAAACCAAAACAAGGCACATACCTCAAAGGCTACTTTTTCACTTTAATTTACAAAGAATCTCTGTTTAATTTGAATCAGAGATCTGGGGTTATTTGATCATTTTTTGAGCTTTGATTGCTACATTAGGTCTTTGATTACCTCCATGGGGGTTTGCACTCATCTGCACTGTGTTCCTCCTAACTGCCAATTTTGGATCCCATTTCATTGCACTTTCTCACATATATAATCAAACAAATATCTCTAGTACTTGCATCTTTGTGAGCCACAAAAAAGCCACAGTGTAAGAGAAGGAAGGGAACCCAACATTGCCTTGGTTAGCAATGGTCTATATGCACAAGGCGGTTGAACTTAATTCTAGTCTGTATGGCTAGTGTCAATGGTAGCCTCCCACCCAGAGATAAAGACCGTTCCCACCTACTGGTAATAAAAATCTCATTTAGGCATATGTCACATTGTAGCAGGACTGAACTGTGCAACCAATAGAGAATGCAAGAGAAATGTTCTATCAGTTATGACGTTAGTGTATAAGAACAACCATGGGCTTCATTTTGGTTTCTTTCACTCTGTGGCTACTTATTCCTGGATAGGGCTGCTGCTCTATTCTCAACTGTGCCTACATGGCACAGAATTAAAGCCTCCAATCCATAATCCCATGAGTAAATTTAGAAGGAGCTTCTCCAGCCCCTTCAGATAACTGGAGCCTTAGCAAGCATCTTAACTTAAACTCCATAAGAGACTCGGAGTTAAAGTCATGCAACTAAGCTGTTCCCAAGTCCTGTCCCTTGGGAACTGTGGGAAATGATACACAGCAGTTTTTGTACACTGAGTTTTAATGTGTAATGCAGCAGCAAATACCTAATAAACACCTGGCCCAGGTCTGACTAATCTAGAAGAGTAGATACACCCATATACCACTTGCCCAGCAGCATAGGCAAGCATAGGTATGGCAAGAGTTACAACACCTACAGAGAGAAGAGCAGAAGCCAATGGAAAGTTTCTGATACAGGGGCAGCAGTGGTCTTCTTTGGCCTTAGAAACCAGTAAGATGTGCAATAGCACCATGCCTGTTTTCAGCATCATGAGCCAATGTATTCCTTTTTTCTCCTGCTTTTAAGTTCAGAGCCTTCAAAGTATATTTAGATCTTCAAAAAACATTTTGGCCCATTCCCTAACTCCAGCAAGTGTGAATTTATACTGATATGCAACATAGTTAAGCCAATGACAGTAATTTGTTCCTCCTCCCACCCCACCTCCCTTGATGGCTGTGATTAAGCTGGTTTGAATCTGATTTCTGTCACTTTCAGCAAAGAGTTCTGACTCATAAATATCCTCTGTAGAATCATTTTCATGTCCAATTCTAGCTGGTTTCTATTTTAATAGAAACTTTCTCTCCAAGGTCATGTTGGCTGATCCTGGATCACATGTTAGGTCACAATTTTCTGGTTCTCTAGAAAATAAATTCTGTTTACTTGTGCTTCTAAGAAAGTTCCTATGGCATATCCTCCCAGGGAAAGTTTAACATGCTGAGCATATAGGAATTTGACTAAACGATCTACATTTATTCCAGGGTAAATTTCCTCTACACTGTGTGGCATTTTGCTTCTTAACTTAGCTAATCAAACACTTTTTGGGTACCAAGCCAACTGCTCATGCTGAAGCAGCCTGAAGAGTCATTGTGAAAAGAGACACAATAAACAAATCTTGCACATGAATCAAGCAAAAATTCTGATTTCTGAGACATAATTCCACCACACTTGCTGTTCTTAGTATGAAAGAGTCTTTAGAGATCCTATACTTAATCCACAACTCTCCCATCTCCAAATTCTGAGTTGCAGCACTAAGGTATACATATGAGGATCTTCCTTAGTCAGTCCTTTTACCTACACAACAAACACAATTGTCATTTTATATAAACTGCCAAGTACTGACATATATATAATACATTGTCAAATGTATAGTCATTAGACAAAATAAAAAATGGTACTCCAAAAATTAGCATTTCCCAGAACACTATAGCACCTTAAAATCTAAATTCACTTTAACAGCATCATATGTTAGCAACTCAATTTTTTCTTTAAATTGATCCAGTGGCCATTCACAAAACTTGCCTTTGGGGGAAAAAGTCTTAAATGGCTGAAGCAATAGCACTTGCCTTTGATTTCATATATCTAAAAAAAATCAAGAATATAGTTCAGAGAGCAGAGGAGAGGAATTGGCAAAAACAACAAAAAATATTTTCCCTGGAGAATGTTTTTCCTCTAACATATTGTGTTAAAATCCAAAGATAACAGAACCATCCCAGGTTAAATCCTGGGTTGTTTCCTGTACAGTATGTACCTTTGACCAAGTTATCCAACTCTTCTCAGCTTCAGTGTCCTATCTGTCTCTCAAGAATAGCAGTGATATCTACCTCAAGGTCCTTGTTACCGTAAGACTTGCCTTAATGCTATTTAGAAAGCATCTAATGTACTGCCTGGAGGGTGCAAATATTAAATGAATAACTGCACGGATCTCACAGAAGTCAAATTGCTCATCTCCACTCTTGCCATAGGAGGCTCTCTGCAGCCTTTCCTGTTATTGCCAAAAAGCCTCATCGTTGCATCCTGCACAGTTCTCACACTCCTACATGCCGTGTGAATGAAATTAGATCTTAAGATGATCATAGCATAGAAGTGAACAGATGACTAGCAAAATAAAATATAGATTCTCTTTGGAAGAAGGTGCTATCTCAAGTTGAAAGTTATTTCTATAGCATTATTAAAAATACAGTGGAGCACACCATAAAAAAATGATCAAGTACTCAGAGACAAGAAAACAAACAGAAAGAAGTAACTGAAAATACAAGTGCAAATGGCCCAAGTGTACATGAAAAAGTGTTCAGCTTCTTTGGCCATTAGGGGCAGTGAGAGTCGGAAAATCCTGATATTCCACTTTACCCAAGAAAGAGAGGTTATCATCCAGAACTCTAAAAACAACAAATGCTGGTGAGATTTCTTGGGGAAAGAAACTATCTACATTACTGGTAGGAATGTGACAGCACAATAACTAGAAATCAGCATAAAGCTCCCCCAAAAAAACTAAAAATAGGCATTCAATGTGACCCAACTATACATCATCTTGGTATCTTTCTGAAAGAACTAAGAAATCATGTTACAACCATTCATGAATAACCTGTTTATAGCAGCACAACTCATAAGAGCTAAATCTTGGTTGATTGATTGATTATGTATTTGGTACAGGGTCTCACTATATAGCTTGTACTCATAGTGATCCTCTTGTTTTCAGCCTCCCCAGCCCTGTGATTAAAGGCCTGCACCACCATACCTGGTCTTGGTAGCCAGCTCAGGGATCAAACCCTGGTCCCTGTGCTTGCATAAACAGTCATTTAGTCTGTTGAGCTGTCTCACTGGCCCAAGAGCTAAATCTTGAAAGCAGTATATATGCCCACCAACATATGAATATATAAAGAAAATTATGTGTATATGTATATATGCCACAAAGAAGTATAAATTTGAGTTCTTTGTAGGAAAACAGAGGCACCTTAATATTATAATCCTAAGTGAAATAACGAAGACACAGAAGGCTAATTATAAGTTCTGACATTGCCAGTCCTACAGATAACCCATTACTATTATGGACTACTGGACTATATTGGATTATTTTGCTTAATTCACGCACCTACAATATTTAAATGGCAATGGAATACCCATCTCTGGCAAAACTAAACAAAAAAAGGAATATAAATGAAGGACCATTTTGTATCTGTATATACAAAATAGTTAGGGTAGATATACAACTACTTTCTCTTAATTCAATGAGAAAAAATATTTGTATTAATAGTGTTTGGACAGGATATCATGTCTGCATCTTGTACCTTGAATAACCACTACACAGACAACAGCATGCAGTGTATTAATTATTGTAACTATCCTACTAACCTGTTTGAAACTGTCTTATTGCTATTTGTTTCTCAGTAAAATTAATTTTTTAAAAAAGAAGGCTAATTATGGTATAGGTTCTCTTCTTTGAGGAACCCAATATATAAACAATTTAAGGAGCAAAACAGACAGATGAGCAGAAACAGAAAGATGGACTTTGTGGAGATAGGAAGAGGATCTGAGGATGGAGAAAGATGAAGGGGTAGGAGAAAAGGGAGATGTAAAAAGTATTGTATGTATCAGTAAGTGTACTTATTATGTGTCATAGAGATATAATAGTAAAAATGGAAGAAAGACCAAACAAAAAAAGAAAATACTCATCCCCCAAACTCACAAGCACTTCAGATGTTGGAGGGTTTTAAGACATAGATTTGAACCATGCCCATTTCATTGAAGGAGACAATATGGAGAGTGTTCACAGCGAAGTTAATAATTATAATAATAATAATAATGCAAACAAACCACAAGAATGAAAGGAGTAAGTGAAATTATCAACAATGTTACCTGTTGTCCACTCAGTCAACAAGAATTGGCACCCTAGATATTGATTGGACAGCAGACAAATACTCTCTAGAATGAAGCAAAGAGGAACAAAATGATAGAAACAGTAGGAAAAAAGTGAGAAACCAGACACAGCAGGAGAGTATAGTATCAGTGTAAGCAAAATTCCAGGAAAACAGAACTATGAGAATTATAAAAATTATTTGAAAAACAATAGATGAGAATTAAGTGAAAGTGATTAACTCATAGATTCAAGAAGTTCAGGAATTCTCAAGCAGGATAAAAAGACAATAACCAGGAACTTCATAACAAAACATTTCAATGGAAAGAAAAATCTATAAAGCAATTAGAAAAAAAACAAAAAAGACAGGCTGCCTTCAAAAGTGAAAATATTAGGCAGATAACTGACTTTTAAACAGAGAGAATAGAAGTCAAAAGACAAGAGAAAACTATCATCCTAGTTCTAGAAGAAAATGACTCCTGAACCAAAACAATAACTGCCAAATCAAAACTCACAATGTGAAATTAGAGCTTAAGCATATTTCAAAAATCAAATAAAATAGTATATTACAAAGAGTTTCTAACTAGAAGAATTACATTGCAAGCAATGCTGGCAGAAGGAAAAAGGCATACGATAGAAGCACAAATTCAAGAAAGAATGATGAGCAATGAAAGGGTGAATATGAGACAAATTTGAATATATAGAAAAATAATAATGTTATGGTTTTAAACACAGTCTTTTCAAATATAAACTGAACATACCATTGACACTTATATTTTATACATTAAAGGTGTAATTAAATGACTTAACAGTAGTGGCTTTTAAAAAAAAATGTATTTGGGACAGGGTCTACAGGGTCTCACTACACAGCTTGGAGTGGCAGTGATCCTCCTGTTTTCAGCCTCACCAACAGAGGATTACAGGCATGCACCACCATGCGTGGTCTCGGATCTCCAGTGCAGTGAACCTGGAGGTTGGGGCCAGCAAGCCACAGCTTACCAGGGATCAAACCTTGGTCCCTGGGCTTGCCTAAGCAGGCACTTAGTCCACTGAGCTATCCCACCCACCTGATGGCTTTAAAAGTTTAGAGGGGAATAAAAGAATTTGGTATATTAAAAGAATCTAAGTGTTTATAAAAATATTGAAAATACCAATTAATATGATTTTAAGAACAATGAGCTAATCATGCTACAGTTAAGCAGTCAAAGAACCACAGGACAATGCTGTTATGCTTAGGATGTGAAATTCCCACTCACCGCCAGAGTTCAAGTTTTGAAGGCTTGGTCCTCTATGCAGCTGTGGTCATCACTGGAGACTGGGGAGAAGAGCAAACCATGAGTGCCTTGACCTCACAGGTGGAATTTAACCACTCATGAGTCTATACCTTACAGGGCTATTGGAAAGTAAGGAAAACTTTAGGAGTGTGGGCCTCTCTGGGGAAGGTCATTGGAGAAAATGCCTTTATAGTGTTTCTTTTGTTCTTTCTCCACCCTACCTTCTGGCAGTTTTGAGGTGAACAGCTCTGTTCCACCATCTGCTACCTAGCCTGCTGTTTGGATGTGCCACAGTCTTAAAACAGGGCAGCCAGCAACTGTGGACTGCACCCTCTGAAGCTATGAGCCAAAATTAACCTTTCCTCCTATTCAGTTTTTTTTTTTCAGGCATTTTTTATAGCAATGGAAAGCTGACTATCATAAATGTGTAACTTCTCAGTAAACAAAGGGAAAAGTAATAAATTTTCATCCAAATTTAGAAAGAAGGAAAGGCATGACACAAAAAGTCAGACAACAAAACTCTGACACAAAAAAAATCACACTGCTTCATGTGAATTACATAAAA
Source organism: Octodon degus (assembly GCF_000260255.1). Lineage (NCBI taxonomy): Eukaryota > Metazoa > Chordata > Mammalia > Rodentia > Octodontidae > Octodon > Octodon degus. The sequence continues at coordinate 3,976,537 of NW_004524763.1, read as the reverse complement.
TCCTAAAGACAGGCCAAACTCAACTGGAGTATTTAAGGGTATCTATCTATAGAGTCACCCTAAAGAAAAGCAAGGGTAGGTTTGCCACTGAAGATGGCAAGTGGTTTCCTTTGAGAGAGACAGAGACGGTTGTGACACAGATGGGGCTTGTGAGAGGAAGCTCGTGAATGTTTGCAGAAGCAGGTGATTACCTGTTTTTGCTTTGTCTTGATTCGTTTAGCTATGTTTATCTTGTGTTCTCTTATTCATTCTACTTCTACAAGAAATTAATAAAAGGACTATCTAAACTTACTGATCATCAGAAATACATAGTTTAATAAAAGGTAAAAAAATAGCAGAAGTACTATGTTCTTGTTTATATTTTTCACCTACTCATACATGGTTACACTGATTTAAATAATTTTTCTAGACCTATAAATGTGATCGAGTCCATTGGCTCTTAGAGCAAAGACTGGATTTCTCATGTTGATGGCAGAGAGGAGAAAATTTTCATCTATATGTATTTAGTATGAAAATAGCCTTTAACTTATATGTTAATAATAAAAATAACTTTCACTAATCTTTCACTAAACAAAGTTTTCATAGTTAATTAATGAATTAACTATCAGTTGGTAATGATGAAACTGATAAATTGATGAAACTGCCGTTTTCAAACAAACAATTGCATTTTGAGTTCTTAATTTAAGTCTGGCATTTTTAACCAAGAACTGTAAATCATTGCTAAATTTGTTCAAAAAAATAAATCATCATAACCAAAAAAAGAAAAAGATAGTCATGAATTGTCTCTCCATTTGCCTCACAAAAATGAAACAGAGATAGTAAATATAGTTCATTTTCATTTCAGCTTGTTTCTAGAACATTGGTAGGAGGTTTCTCATTTACATTACAATTGAATGCTACTAAAAATAGGAAACAAATTTAGAGTGAAACAATTGGCTGAAGAACCTGTCACAAATCATGAAATTGTACATTAGGCTTTTAGCAATAGGAACAGTAGGTTAGATCCGATTCCGGTAATATGGATCATCGGTGGTGTCAGAGAAATTAGAACTAACCATTGTATGCATTTTCAGACTTTAGCAACAAATGGAATGAAAGTCCCCACTGCTGACAGGATATGAAGAAATGAGCTCACCAAGCCTTTCTGGTCTAAGACCAGAAAGGTTGAACATATGACTCTAGCTTTGTTTTTTATCTCCTTAATTTGATAAAAATTTATAAAATTTGGAAAACCAATCAAGAAAAAAAGAACAAAAGAAAGATAAACAAAATTTTGGAAACTAGGGCCGATCAGATAGCTCAGCTGATTAAAGCGCCTGCTTAGGCAGACGCAGGAACTAGGGTTTGATCCCCCGCGTGCTGTGCCGGCCCCACCCCCAGGAGCACACAGACTGTGATTGAGACTGGGCTTGGTGGTGCTGGCCTGTAATCTCAGCATTTGAGAGGCTGAAAACAAGAGGATCAATACCAGTCCAAGCTGTGTAGTGAGACCCTGTAAACCCTGTACTAAATACGTTTTTTTTAAAAAAAAAAAAAAAAAAAAAAAGGAAATTAGCCAAAGACAGACACACAGCAACTGACTTAGAAGATCCAGGAGACTATCTAGCTACTATTGGAAAAATGTTAACAAATCAATTTATACTAGAATTCTCAAAAGACATAGAACTGCTTTTGGGACTCAGACAAGACTGGCTCCTCTGAAAGCTGCTTCTTATAAACATCCAATATACATGGATGGGCCGCCCCAGTTCAATAATGGATGAGATGCCATGTAAAATTATATTATATCATGAAACTTTCTGGGCAGAATAGACACTACCCCAGCTGGTCTGGAACTGGCTTGAGTGCACTGAGAGAGAATGGGTGCCATCAGCCAAGTATCCATTAGGAGGTGGTCTGAGACGGCTAGTCCCCCTGTGGTTAGAACGCGCTGCTGCTGTGCAGAAAGAGCAGTGCTCTGGCTTCTTGTCAACTTGCGCAGCTACAGGGCAGGAGGGAAAAGAGGAGGTGGGGCTTGAAAACGTTCAGGAGTTAAAGAGTTTTTTTTAATAGCATCAGACTCCATTAAACTCCATTATTTAAGAAGTTAAACTTCCCAGATTCCCTCCCCACTGCACTTTGGTGAGCAATTGTGCTCCTTTACTCTGAAAGAAATCTGGAGACTTGTTCACTGAAAAAATTAAAACAAGTATATCTGGATTGATGGCTCAAGCACTGAGTAGAGTTGGGTAAGAATAGAATTAAGTTAACAAATAAATACCTAATGCTGAGTGCCAAGTGTGTGCCACTCTCTGCTTACATCAGCTACAGTAAACATAGGTGACAAGCCCAGCCTAGCGTCCAAGTTCTCAGAGCCTCCTATAGGTTTTTAGGGTTCCTCGTTCTTAACACTAAATAGGTAATGTGATTGCTAGATACCTTGAGGGAAACTCTATCACAGAAAGTATAAATTAAAGCAAAACTAATCTCCTCCACAAAACAACAGCTTGAAATAAATAAATAATCTAGGTGAAGGGAATCAAAAAAGAATCAAATGGAATAAAACTGTTATTAACATTCTAAAAAGATAAAACATATCTGTAAAAAAGAAACAGGGCACTATAAAAATTTATAAGAAAAGACATCTTACAACTAAGCTCTAAAAGTAGAAGTAAAGTTACTATAGCATAAAGTTAAGGGTGTCACCTGGACAGTAGAATTAAAAGATACAGCGGCAGAAAGCAGGAGAAAAAGTGACTGGAAAGGAACATTGCAACTCTAAGGATTTTTTTTTTTCTAAAAAAATTAAAAATGAGGAAACAGCAGAAAAGAAGGCAGAAAATTACTATAGAATAAAGTTTTCAAGAAAATAAATTGCTATTACTGAAAAAAAAATTACTCAATAGAAACTGTAAGTGAAATACTCATATAAAGACATTCCATTTTAGAATTTCAGGACACAATGGTGAAAGATTCCACCAAATTCCAGGAACAAAGAAAAGATCAGAAAGAACCAAGAATCACATTTACTTTAGATTTCACAACAGCATAACATGCAAGCAAAAGGAAAAATGAAATAACATTCAGAATTCTAAAGGAAAAGCACTGTAACCTGGAATTATAGTCAACATCTCAAGCATTACTAGGGCAGAACAACATTTTCAGACATACATTTAAAAAAAAAGAATCCTCTCTTTTCCAAGAAGCTATGGCAAACGTGCACAGCCAAAATGATAGTATAACCTGAGAGAAAGAGAGAGAGAGAGAGAGAGAGAGAGAGAGAGAGAGAGAGAGAGAGAGAGAGATAATCTCATGATCAGGGGAGAATGTGTTCCCAGGAGGATCATGAACAGGCAGAGAGGATGTCTTCTGAACACACAGAGGCAGAAAAGCACTTTACAACTCTAGGAATCATTTTTCCCAAGTGCTAGCTGGAAACTAGACCAAACTGAAGGGTATAAGTGGAGACGTATTCTGCGAGCTGTTAGGACCATTTTTTAAACACTTGGATGAACGTCCTGGAGAGCTTGGCGCAGGTGAGAAGCTGGGTGTCTGACAACTGGCTGATAAATTTCCTGCCCTTTTTTGCAGGTCCTGCTGCTTAAATCAGCTATGTACATTTATTTTACCCAACCAAAGTGTTTTCTTGTGGCTTGCTTCTAAGAGTTGGAACAAAGCCACCATGAATTTAGAAGCAAGAAACTTGAAGTAGTTCAATCTATTCTCACTGTTCATGTGCTTAGAACCTGTTTGAACAGTCTTATAAAATGTGGACAGTGGTGAGCCTCAGGTTCCTGAAAGCTCACTTGTGGGCTCTCCCTGTTAAAATCCTAGAAGGTCTTATAAACTCTCAGAATATAGATGTGTAAGACCTTCAGTTCATCTTGCCCTGAAACCTTAACTGAATAGTGCTAATAATGATCTCTGGATGGTTGTAACTGTTAGGCTTTTTGGTGCAGCAGAGAAACATAAGTAAAAGAAAATGGGGGAGAGTCTTTATTGATTCTGAGACAATGGACAGGAGCTCAGGGAGATGGAGGAATCCTCTGACCTGAGACAAAGGCAGGCTGAAATTGAATGGACTTCTTCCAGGGGCAGAGTTTCAGGGGCAGCTGCAGTGATATCTAAGTAGCTGACTGGTGGAGCAGAGAAACATAAGTAAAAGAAAATGGGGGAGAACCTCCCTTGTGGTAAGGGAAAGGTAAAAGGGAGTTGTACTCAGGGTGGGGGTGAGGAGGCAGGAGGAAGTGGTCATTAGGAAGAAAAGCTGTTGTTTTGGGGATTCAGCCATGTTGAATCAGGGCCATAATAATCTAGCAATTTGTAGTCAGGCCAGAACCTATCAGTAATAATATAACTAAATTTGCATATGTTATCCATGTTTAATAATCCAAGTATTATTTTAGGAATATCATTACATACAAATAGATATACACACTTTCATTAAACTTTAAAACTATAAAGAAACTCAAAAGAATAGTTGGTCTAAAATTCTATACTACAGTATAGAAGATTCTATTGATTTCAGGAAATAAAATCAGATCAGAAAGATTCAGGGATCATTATGGCTTTAGTCCTATAGAGTGTAAAGGCATGAGGAGAGATATCAAGAGGAAAAACGGGCCAGCGACACAGCTCAATAATCTAAAGCGCCTGCTTGGGCAAACTTAAGCAAGCATAAGGACCACGGTTCAATCAATCCCATGTACCACATGCTGCGCCAGCTCTGCCCCCAGGGTGGGCTGAGCAGGCCAAAAAAAAAAAAAAAAGGAGGTGAAAACACAAAGGATTCTATTCTAGAAACTTGATGGAAGACTCAAAGATTATTCTTAATCATGTTTTGGATTGTACATCTATATGTTGCACATAACTTCACAGAAAGAAAATAAGTGGAAAAGAGATAAACATATTCATACAGGGGGCCAGCCAGATAGCTCAGTGGACTAAAACACCTGCTTAGACAGAGCACCATGGTCAACATTCAATCCCTGGCTTGCGATGCCAGCCCTGGCCCTGGGGTACGCTGAGACTGCAATTGAGATGGGGTGTGGCGGTGCACACCTGTAATCCCAGCACTTGGGAGGCTGAAAACACTGGGACTACATAGACCCTGTAAACCCTGTAGACCTTGTAGACCCTGTAGACCCTGTAGACCCTGTAGACTATACTAAATAAATTTTGAAAATCACACAGTATTGCTTGGAGTTTGAATTGGGATCTTCTTCTTGAATGTGTACTAAGAATTATCAAAATCTTTAAGCTTGACCAGGATTTTTGACACAAAAATTCTACTTCTACAAAATAGCCTATAAAAAGTCAAACAATATACAAAGCACACAAAAGACATTGTTAAAACACAAATTAAGAGTTCTAGCCCAGGCCTGGTGACTGTGAGGGAGAGTTTCTGGCTACCCTGCACCAGCAGGAGATTTACTGGTCCCAGCCCAGGCGCAGCGTGGGTGAGACCCTCTCCCACCCCCTTGGGACGCCCCCCACCACCCCGCAGCACCTCCCCCATCCTGCCCACAGAGCAGGAATTTCTGCTGTGTTCCGGGAACCCCCACACCCAGTCCTAGCCTAGGCCTGGTGAGTGTGTGGGAGAGCTACCTCTCACCCCGACTCCACCTTGTGCCCTCCAGGTTCAGCTCAGGCCGGGCATACAGGCCTGGGGTGAAACCCTGCAGCTGCAATCCCTGCAGAGACTGTAGAGAATAGAACCACCCAGCTAGTCCAGGAGCAGAAAGTCTTGGCAAAGGGGAGCAACAGGTTCACCCCCAAGTGCAGCAGCAGGAAGGAGCTGAGCACAGCAGCCAGACTCAAGCCAGACATAGCTGGATAAAACCAAACTTTGTAGATCTGAAAATGAACTTCACTAGGTGCTAAGATCATAACTGAAACAAAGATGTACAACAAAGGTCAGAAGACAGTGCTACACAAAATGACAAGAAGGAACAAAATGCAATCTCAGAACCCAAGCCCACCCGTAACAAGTGCAGAGGACACTAACACAGAACAAATTGGGAATCACACAGCCAAAAGCAATGAATCAATGGCTTCTGAAATAAAGAAACAGCTGCAGAAAGGTATAGAGGACCTCAGATTGGAAATAAAAAAAGAAATCCCTGAATTAATAGCATCTGCACTAAAGAATCAAATGCAAGAACATATGGAGGAAACCCAATGCCAACCCAGAACAAGTGCAGAGGACACTAGCTCGGCTCAAATGCATAAATTAATAGCGTTGATAGGAAATAAGCAACAGCAGAAAGTTATAGAGGAACTCAGAGCACAATTCTTTTCTGAAATAAAAAAAGAATTCTCAGAACTCATAGCATCTAAAGTAAAAAAGCAACTACAGAAACAAAGGGAGGAAACCCAATCTGAAAAAAATACTGCATTAAAAGAATTTATAACTGCTTCTAAAGAAGACATGGATTAAAAAAATAGAGGAGATTAGAAAAATGACAGATTCCTTGAATGAGCAATACAGGAAAGAAATAGACCGCATGAAGCAGAGTCAAA
>NW_004524763.1:3968136-3969261 GCF_000260255.1 Octodon degus | reverse complement strand
AATGACAACAGGTAAATAACATGTCAATCGTAAGTCAACACATCTCAATTCTAACCATCAATGTAAATGGACTCAGTTCACCAATTAAGAGAAATAGACTGGCACAGTGGATTAGGAAACAAAATCCAACAATATGCTGTATATAAGAAACACATTTAACTCATAAAGACATTCATAAGCAGAAAGTCAAAGGATGGAACACAATACTACATGCCCCAGCACCTCAGAAAAAAGCAGGAATAACAATCATATTCTCAGACAGTCTCAACTTCAAACCAGCAATGATCAAGCGAAATAAAGAAGGCCACTTTATACTGGTTAGGGGAAAAATTCAACAGGAAGAGGTAACACTCATAAATATGTATGCACCAAACACGGGAGCACCCAACTACATAAAGCAAATCTTAATGGACATGAAAAATCTAATATCCAATACCCCAATTTTAACAGGAGACCTTAACACTCCCTTAGCCCCAAAAGATAGGTCTACCAAACAAAAACTTAGCAAAGAAATAACAGAACAGAATCAGTGCTTGAAACAAATGGACTTGGAGGACATATACAGAGTGTTCCACCGAAGCACAGCTGAATACACAGTTTTCTCAGCTGCACATGGGTCATTTTCTAAAATAGACCACATACTGGTACATAGGTCATCCTTAAGTATGTGTAAGAAAACAGAAATTATCCCATGCACATTATCTGACTACAGTGCAATGAAACTGGAAATAAATGACAAAAGAAACCAGAAAAAAACCTTAAATACATGGAAATTAAGTGACACCCTACTCAGCAACCAATGGGTCACAGATGAAATTAAACAAGAAATTCAACAATATCTACAATTCAATGAACATTCAACCACAACTTTTCAGAATTTATGGGATACGATGAAAGCAGTTCTCAGAGGGAAATTCATAGCTGTGAACTCACACACTAGGAAATCAGAATGGGAACAAATAAATACCCTAATGCTGCACCTTCAACAACTAGAAAAAGAAAAGCAAACCAAACCCAGAGCCCAAAGATGGGAAGAAATCATAAAGACGAGAGCAGAAATTAATTCAACTGAGATGAACAAAACAATTCAAAGAATTAAGAAAGCAAAAACCTGGTTCTTTGAAA
>NW_004524763.1:3927982-3960851 GCF_000260255.1 Octodon degus | reverse complement strand
AAGGTGGTTGGGATAGATATATAGTTACATTCTCTTAATGACTAGAGTGATTTGTTTTAATGGTGTTTGTAAATACGATATCATGTCCGCATCTTGTACAGCAATTAACCACTGGGAGGAATGTATGCAATGTGTTAATTATTGAAACTGTCCTACCAATTTGATTTGAAAAAAAAAGTGAAAAGTTTTGTGATATTAGATTACAACTGTTGTTTTGTTAAAAAAATAACACACACACACAAATTAAGAGTTAAAAATTAAAAACCCCAAGAACTCAATCTTGAAGAATTTATCTTCACACAATTGACCATTAGGCAGTTATTAAATATTATTTTCTCCTTGATATGGGTAAAGTTCATATGATACTACATTTACTTTAAAATACTTGAGCATAGGCACTCTGATGAACATATGCATTAACCTTAAACTACTCCCCCAAAATGGTTGCTTTATGTTTGAAGAATCCTATTCAGAAAGCACTCCAAAAGTGTGTGCTTTGGAAGCAATTACAAGAGCTTTAATGATAATTAACAATATCAATATTGAAGGATGTGCTAACTAGCACAAGAGATGCTCAAAATATTTTTATTGGTGAGATACAGAGAAGCACATCTACTCTTGCATGAACAGAAGTATTATGGAAGTCCACACTCACAGAAGTAGTTAACATTAGCATATTCCAGCATTTGTTTCCAGTGATTGCAAGGAAAGAACATAAGGAATTTCAAATTCTAGGAGACAAGAGTTCTGGTATATTACCAAGCCTGCATGAACAGATTTTGTGACTGTTTCTGAAGGTGTGTGTTATTTGAGATTCTCCTGAGAAGTAAATAGATGACTAAAGGAGTCACTGGGAGGAACACATATTAGGGAAAAGAGTTGAAGAAGACAGGGAAATAAGCAAATTGTGATGAAGACCTGACTTTATAAAAGAGACTGGCAAGGAAGGAAGAACAAGCAGGAACAATCTTGGATAACTGGGGTTCCACGAAAGTTTCAGGCAGACCAATGGGGAGGCTCTATCTCAAAGTTACCCAAATGCAGAATCTCATCTTTTAGCAAAGGGCATGGCTTTCTATTCCCTGCCATGCTCAGCGATTGGTAGAGAGCAACCATGGAAATATGCCTTGGGAAAATGAGATGCTAGATCCAGATACTCAAAAGTTGGCACTGCCAATCAAGTATGTTCCCCAAACACTAGGCCTGAGTACTTTTTATAAATGCAATAGTATACATGGCAGAATTCAGGCTGCGAAAAACCACTTAGTAAACAGATTGTTGAGTACCTCCAGTGACCATCTAATCATCAGAAACAAAAGTATAGGGCCACTGAGATAGTGCAGCAGTCTAAGCACCTGCCTAGGCAAGTACAAGGACCCAGGTTTAATTCCCAGTACACATGCCATGCCAGCCCTGCCCTGGGCATACCAAGCTGGCCACTAAGACTGGACATGGTGGTGCATGACTGTAATCCAAAAGCTGGGGAAGTTGAAACAGGAGGATCACTATGAGTCTGAGCTGTGTAGTGAGATCCTGTACCAACTATATTTTTAAAAAAGAAGCAAAAGTATAAAAATATGATGACTATAATGGCCAAGTTAGATTTAATCTATTTTCAATAATAAAGGTAAGCAGAATAGAGTTCCAGTGTGAACATAGCATGATCCCTTTCCAAATCCAAGTTATGGTGGTAAGGCAGGAGATAGTGTGGGAAACATCCTGCCTGAGGCTTCACTACAAGCAAGGTGCCTGTCAGTTCTTAGAAAAAGAGTGTCCTTCCCTAATCACACATCCTTGACAGCCAGTACAACAAGCGTACTCTGCTCTAGCCCTTATTGTGCCTTTTTGACATCTGGCATGAGTCAAAGGAGTATGTGCTTCAAATGTTTTAGAATAACCAAGGGAGCTTACTACATCATTAGCATTGAGGAAAACCTTGATCTTCCTGGAGGGCTCTGGTAGCTATGCTGGTTCCAACTATATCCATATAAATTAAAAAACATGCCCTTCTGATGTGAGGTTGGATACTTTCAATTAATTAAAGAGGTCTTAAAAAGTACCACATCAGACTCCAAGAGTCACAAAAGATCCCAATAAATACTTATAAATTAAGTACAAATACTTAACCCAATAAATACTTTAAAATGTAGACAGGATCACTCTGAGTCAAACTCATTCGAGTTGTAGGCCATTACTGCTCTGTAGGGTACAGAGTATACTGACCCTTTAATAAGCCCTGATTTTCTTACTAGTTCTGTGTGTCCTGCTGGAGTCATTGTTCAAGATAAAAATACCTGGATATCAGTTGAATATTAGACCATCTGTCTAGTAACAGTCAAAGTGACAAGAATTTTACTAGCTATCTCAGTTATTCTTTAAGCACTTTACTCCTTTCTCATCCAGACTCATGGGCTTTTAATTCCCTATCCAACCTTCTTATCAAGGTATTTTCATAAGACATCGTTAAGGTTTAAATTGAAAATGCCCCTTTCGATCATATGTGTGCAAAGGCGATGATTTCAGAAGATGATCTGATCATGGAGGCATTATACTTATCAGTGAATTAATCCATTAATGATTTATAGTTGATACAAATCAGCAGTGAGGACCCATGGGAGGAAGTAAAGTAAACCATTGGGAGTGTGTATTTGGAGAGTTTAGCCCTTGCTCTAGCTTTTTCTCTCTCATTCTGTGTCCTGGTTGCCAAGCATTGGGTAGCTTCCTTCCACCAGGCCTTTTGCCATGCCACTTCTGCCTTGGAGTCATGTAACCATGGACCTAACCCTCTGTAACCATGAGCCAAATAAACTTCCATTTAGTTGTATAGATGTCAGGTATTTTGTCCCAGTAATAGGAAAGCTTATACAAGCACTGTAATTAAAACATACATAGGAAGTTGAGCTTTGCATAGTAAGAAAAGAGAAAAGGAACAGAAAAAGAGCATAACAAATTGGCCAAAGCACTGAGAGCTACCTTGTGAATGATATTGTATATGTTTGGAGAGAATGAGAACAGTGTTTCCCAAAAGAAGTTAAGGAACTATCTACACAATGTAAAGTGAGCAACAATAGACAATACTGACAAAGACCGAATAGGAATCTTTCAGAAACCCCATAAGTCATGCAGCACACAGTAAACTTCTTACCTGACTTGAAAGTATAAACAAGTACAAGCTTATTTGAGGTAGACTGTAAGAAGATGGATGGGTACAACTCACTTCACAATTTAAAATGTACGGAGCCACGGAGCACATACATAGAGAGCATTTGATAACATGAATGTTTCTCTAAATCATAAGGTGATACATGGATTTTTTCTTCTCTGTCTTTTCTATTTTCTGGAATAAATGAATTGGAAAAATGTTCAAGAAAACCAACTCAGGTCATGGCATATTTCCAGAAGTCAGATTGAACATGATCTAGGTCAAGCCTGTTTTCAGTGCAGTTTCCCACATGACTGGTCAACTCTAAAAGAATCCTTTAGATCAGGTCAATTAATCTTGCTATCTGTGGACAGATTTTGTAGCTCATTCATCCTGGTGGACATATTTAGGAGAGAGTGTTAGCCAAAATAGAATTTTTAATTAGAACCATTTGCATAGTCATCGATGATGTCTGACTATACTCTCCCTGGAAAGTCCTTTCTCCAAAATCATTTCTACTTTGTCTTAGAGTGAGATCTAAATTAAAACGCTGTTCTAGTAATGATTAAATTCAAAAATGGCTATAGAGAAAGTTAATTATTTCTTTAAGAAGAATTCTCCCTGTAGCCTACCTATTTCACCTTCATATATTTGTCACAAAGTTCCATTATTAAATGTGTGTATTTTTATGTGAAGTAATGACTGGTACCTACCCTATGACTGGTACTTTAAGATATTATTCCTCCATGAGACTCATACTCCCACTTGTCAGCTTACTTTCTAAGATACATAGACCTGTCACTAAAGAGCCATAGCTGACACTTTAGCCACCCCCCCCCCAGCAGAGGATGATGAAGAACAGACCTATCCATTAAAGGATACCTGGCTAATATATTAGAAATCTAATTACACCTTAGTTTATCATAATATAAACTTGACTACTTGAAGGGTGTGAACTGCCACTAGGCACAGTATCTTCCTATTTAAAAGAGACTCGCTTTCTTCAGAACAGATCCCATTCCACACAAGGACATATGATGGGTGACAGAAGCAGGACTAGATTTTCACTCACCCCATCAGCTGGATACCCTAGTGCATTGTTAAGTCTGAATAACTGTCCAGAATATCCATGGTTTATGTGCTTAGAAGACCTTAGTTTAGTCCCAGGAGGAAATCCTGTCACTAAAGCATGCTTGAATTCTAAACCTATACTGAGTAGACCAGTGTTGCCCAGCTTCTCGGATTTCAAGGACTAGTTAGATTCCAAAGTAATCACAAAGTCTTGGATGAGCCAGATCTTCAAATTTTATTTGACAAACAAAACAGGATTTAAAACATACAATTTAATGAGACTAATAATTTTATATTTTAAAAGCCCGATGCATACTCTGGGTAGAAAGCTGCATCGGTGCACAGGGCATGGTGGACCAAGCTGTTGCTGCCCCCTCCACAGCCTCCTCTGTCCTGCCCGCCTCGGACCACACGGACTCTCTGTCCCGCCTCCAGCCCACCCAGCTGCTTCTGCTGCCTTCCTCACTGCTGAATCCCTATGGGTCTGTCTGGTCCAGTGTCTGACTGAAGAGTCACAGAAGGGATCTCAACAGAAGTAGAAGCTGTTACTATTTCTGTGAATTATACCAAGGAAAAGTATCAATGGTTATATATCAGCCTGTTTACTATTGATCAAATCTGCTAGGCAAAACTTCATGAGAAGAACATCACTACATAGTTTTGCCCCTGATGGCTGACACAGAATAGGTTTAAATAATTATTTGTTTAATGGATTAAACCAACATTCTTTATATAGTGTTTGCAACAAGAAATCTGAGTTTTGAACCAGAGAAAAGTGTTCCCTTCTTTTGATTATTTTTTTTTAATTTTAGGGAAGGGTCTACAGGGTGTTCAGGCTCTCATTACTAGATCGTTTTTTGTTTGTTTGTTTTGTTTTGTTTTTTTGCAGAACTGGGGATTGAACTCAGGCCCTTGTGCTTGCCAGGGAAGCACTTATTCTACTGAGCCATCTCCCCGGCCCGTCATTACTAGATCAGACTCATAGTGATCCGCCTGTTTACAGCCTCCCAGGAGCTGGGATTACAGGAGCACGGCAGTCTCAATTGCTGTTTCATGCCCAGTCTCAATTGCTATCTCAGCACGCCCCGGGGGCAGGGCTGACATGGCAAGCCTGGGGATCGAGTGGCCTGCCCCTGCACCTGCTTGCAGTGCTTTAATCCACTGAGTTATTTGGCCAGCCCTTTTTATTTATTTTTTTCCTTCTTTTAAATATTGAAGATTATATAAGTTGTTTTTCTCCTGGCCCTGTTTCCAACAAACTTAGACACAGGCTTATATTCCATAATAGCAAGTGTATTAAATTTTCTGGTTATAGTATTTACAGTTTCTTCTTTCATGTTTTTAAAATCACTTTTTACTCTTTATTATAAGCCATTCAAAGCTGTTTCAAATTCCTTTTTGTGAGAGATAAAGGGTACAAATAAATAAATAAAAGCCTAATAATGCAGCATCTCACCTGTTCCTGAAATAAAGTGCTGACATTTCAAATGCACCACGTTGTAAAGGTTAGATGGTTAAATGCATTCCTTTTCTGCTACTTCAGATTACTCAAATAAACACCAACCACATGCAAACCACACAAATAGATCAGACTTGTAAACGAAGGTAATTTTAAGGGGCAGGTAGATATATGAAATTAAGAGAAAAGAAAATGCAAAGTATAGCATTCTAGCTTTAAAAAACAAACAACTTTAAGAAAATCACGACATATACCTCTATTTATGCTTATTTCTATGCCCTTTTAAAATACCGAGAAAAATCCAACTACCAGCTGCGGTACTTCCCAAAGATTTTGGAGATGCATGAAGATTTTTCTCTCTCCATGAAGCTTATGTATATCTGTTTGTAACATTCTCAGTGGGCCAGACTAGCACTCTCTAGTTGGGTAAATAATATATAGAACTGGACCAAATGTCAATTAAAGTTCAAATTCTGCACAATTTTCTAATAAAGAGGATTTAACACAAAATATGCAGAACTGATGATCACTAATTGGCTTTATTACTCATATAAAACACACATCACCTGTGGTGTCCGGTTTATCACCTCAAGAACATCCAGAAGGCGAAATTCCCACCATGAAATAAATCATTTTAATGACTCATGTATTTAAGCATATTAGACTCCTACAAGTGCAAAGCCTTTCGAAGTTCTAGCCAGTCACTTCCTCACGTGCATGATAAATGATCCACAAGGGAGTTAGAGGACTTGTTGAGGCCACACAGAGAGTACATATCAGTAGGGCTGAGCTCCCCTACCCGCCTGCACTGGGATACTCACCAGCAGGGCGAGTCCGCCAAAGAAGAACCAAATGGCAAAGTTTTCAGCTCAGAGAAAGAAAGTCCTACAATCCCTGGGCATGTGCTTAACCTACAAAGACTGTTACTTGATGAAATGTCACATGAGCAGTATGTTTTCCATATCCTTAGAAACATCCCCATGTGTTCTTCAGTTGCCAGGGACCTTGTCTCCAAAGCCATAGAACAAATGCCCTTCATCAGTATGCACAACACTTATGAAAGACCCAGGGCGCAGTTGTGCACTTGAGGACTCTCCTGAGGGCAAGAAACGCACCCCAGAACACACTTGACGAGCTACCTTGAATTTAATCTAATTCCTAAGGGTGGAAACCTCTGTTGAAGAGCTTAATATGAGCACAAATGCCCCATTTTCAATCCATCGGGATATAAAAGGCACTTGCTCTTCAGAAGAGCTGAATGGAAGCTTGGGCACAGAGCCGACCATCTTGCTTGGTAGGCACAACAGCTTTTGTATTAAGAGTAGGAGAGAAAATCCCAGCTCAAAATGGCAGGCTGCTTTTCTGAAGGAAACACCTGAGCCTTGTCTGCTAAGACACTTGACAAGCGGGTGATAGCAGGAGCTATAGAGTCAGCCTGAGTTTGACTTTCAGCTCCAAATTTTATTAGATGACTGATAATATTGTAACCTGTAGATTATTTCCTCAACAGTAAAACGAAGGCTCTGAAGGCTCGGGGTGGTGGTGGACACAAGTAATTACTTTAATCCTCACTACAACCTGATAAAGCAAATGCCTAGCTCTACCACAAGTATACCAGTTCACATTCTAGCACTCTCTCTTCACCTTCTGCAGCTCTCTCAACTTGTGTTCTGACAGGAGAAATTTTTAGGACATGCAGAGAAAGAAGCAATGAGCATTGCTAGGGACTACTAATCCTAATATGTCAACTTCATTAGATTAAGAAACATCTAACAGATTACAAAGCACATTCCTGGGTATGTCTAAGTGAGTTGCAGAGGTGTGATCCTAGGTTGTACAGATGGCCGTGCAGCCCTTCCTTTCTGGCACTGTTCCTGTGCTCTGCTCCCTGCTGCCAAAAGTTAAGCAGATTTCTCTACCACATCCTTCCACTATGATGTTTCTCCTTTGAAGCACCTAGTCATGGATGGAATCTCCCACAACTGTGAGCCAAATCAGTCCTCTCTTCCTTTGGTTGTGGGTATCAGGTGTTCCATTCTTACAATAGGAAAAACTGATTAATACAGCTAGGCCTGTTCCTCAGGCATCTGGAGCCCTAACAAACTCTTCCCTACCAAACCCCTTCATTCTTGTCTCAGTCCATTGTAAGTTGATACAACAAAAACCTGAGAATAGAAACTTTATAAAGAAAATAAATATATTTAGCTCCCAGCTCTGGGGGCTTAAAGTCCAAATTCAGACAGCCCTATCTGTTCACCTTGTGGTGAGACCTTCCTGTTGTGTCCACAACATGGAGCTCTTGCATAACAGAAGCACGTGCACAAGAGCCCTTGGACACAAGGTACAGACTAAAGCACATGGCAAGTAAGGAAGCAGAGGCCAGGGAGCCACCAGGCCTGCTATTTTATAAAAGCTTCTTGTGTAGAAGCTAATCTACTCCTGCATGTCTTGACCAACTCCATGCCAGTATTAACCCCTTTACCAGCGTGGCCATGGACTAATCATAGTTCACTGAGCCTCACCTCTTAAAGATCCACTTATCTTTCAATACTATTACACTGGAGACCAAGATTCCAGCGAAAGAACATTTAGGGAACAAACTACAGAATTCACCTAAGAATATTCTTATTCTGTATAATATTGGGATGAAATGAATGTTAAGAACATATTTAAAGGAAGAAAGACTGTACAAAATGGCAAATGCAAGCTGTAGTGGTTAATACATTGTGTCAACTTGGCCGGATGACTCTCAGCGCACTTCAGGCTGGTGGGGGTCCTGCCCTGGGGCACAATTGGTTCTGCCCCCAGAGTGATTCAGCACAAAGAGACCATATAAAGGGGCTGAAGAAGTCGTCGATGTTCCATTTCAGAGGAACTTCAGTCTTTGCATTCAGCTTGGATTTCATCGCCTGACTTGCAGCATAGACTCTTCAACCTCTGGCTTGGATCCTTCACCTTCCATCGCAAACTCTTCAGTCTTCCATCGCAGACCCATCAGCTGACCAGTAGAAACTTGCACAGAGCACAGCAGCGAGCTTCAGACCTTGGGACTGAACTCCTCAGTCTGAGGTGTGTAGACGTCCTCTGCGCATTCCCCCATCTGACTCTACAGCTGACTGTTGTAAGCCAATCTTGTAATTCCTTATACATTATATATTTTGTGTTAATATCTGTTCCTTGTATTATACCTGTTCCTCTAAGTAAAACCCTGACCAATACACAAGCTTAAGGATACACTGGTAAGCACAATTCTTTTAAAGGGCAGTAATATGCCATAGATTTGCTTCGGTCCTGGCGACAGAGTGGGTGCCATAAGAATACTGCTTACAGTTTTATGGCTGTTCCCCTAGCCTCTTTTATTTCTTTTCTTCCTTAACCTCTTTTTCTAGATCAGTTATTTTCAAAGATGCAATGGCTAGTAAAAGAGTTTTATTGCTATCCTGCTAGTACTGTGGGCACTAATGAAAATCAACCAGTGCCTCCAACAGTCCAGTCTAGCAGAAGCTATGCATGATCATACTGTATCGCGGTGCATGCTAGACTCACACGAGAGAAGTGAACACCAAGAAGAGAAAGTGGTGTCTCCTCTGAAAAGCAAGCATCAACTCAAAGAGAACTGAATTTTGCTTTGCAAGTTAAGAAAGATTTAAATGGGGCTGGCCAAATAGCTCAGCAGATTAAAGCACCTGCAAGCAGGCGCAGGGGCCAGGGGTTCAATCCCCAGGCCTGCCATGCCGGCCCTACCCCTGGGGCTTGCTGAGACAGCAATTGAGACTGGGTGTGGTGGCGTGTGCCTGTAATCCCAGCTCTTGGGAGGCTGTAAACAGGTGGACCACTAGAAGTCCAATCTAGTAGTGAGACCCTGAACACCCTATAGATCCTGTACTAAAAAATACGAAAATAAATAAAAGATAAAAAAGATTTAGCTGAGATCCAAAGGGAGTCACCATGATCATGCAGAGGTGTGGTAAATCAGCTCTTACATACTCTGAGTTTCAGTTTCCACGCTCTAAGTTAGGAATGCCTTGCCCCAAATCACAGAAGTTCATTTCTAAGTGGCAAAGTGTCACACCTCCCCAGCGGCTATCACTTATGATAAAGGCAGGGTGCATAAAGCATCTGTAAATATGGGCATGACCCATGTGTGTCATGGGCAGATAGTTATGGGTCACCTCATACTTGAGCCGTGAGGTAGCAATGGAGTCTGGGAAGGATGTGGCTGGCCACACGTGTAAGCTGAGGCACCATGCTCTGAGACCACACCACAGCACACAGTAGTCTGAAACAGGGAAAGAGACACAGGAATTCTCTCGGCACTTTCTCCAGAAAAAAAAGAACCACCCAGGAACACAGAGCTCATGTCCACAGCACAGTGGAAGTGATGGATCCGCACCTCCCTTTTGCCCTTGCTGAGTGGTTCTAAAACATATTTCCTGAAAACTCCACACACAATCAAATGAGTGGCAGTGGTGACCTCACCAGTAATGCAGCTTTGTTCAAACCTCCTTCTTTCATTCCTGGTTTCACTCCCCTCCTTGTAATTCACAGTCCTATTTGAGGCACCACAAGACTATGTGCGCTAGCACTTTCCAAAAAAGAAGTTGGTTATATATGTTTCAAGTCTGAGAAAATCTGCTTGCATGTAATCTCAGAGTCTGAATTTCTAGTCTTGTGTCGCATTTGCATTTGCATCTCTGATCATCACCCAGGTGTTAGTACTCCTGAAGATCAGGACTCCACATGCACTGCTAATAAGCACAGTACCATGAGTCTGGTATCAATCCAGCCTCTCCAGAGGCTAGATTCTTAATGTGGGGCTGATTTCTCTGTGATTTACAAACTTTCACTTAAGCCTTGCATCCAGTCTGTTCCTTGAGGGTGGTCATCTGGCGTCTCCTTCGTTCTCACCATCACCACTCTGCTACTTGGGAACTGTAAATGAAGTTCACAGTCCTCACCTAATGCCTCACTAGATTAACAAATTTTCTTCATTATCTCTGTTAAATACACCCTTAGTTCAGCTTCCCAGTAATGGAACTAATCATGGGGATTATGAAGCAGTTGAGTCACTGAGAAGAAACTCATAAGAAAGCTGTCAAGGAATAAAGAAGTAGTACAGAGAAAGAAGCCATGTGTTATGGTTTGTGTGTAGCTGTCCCCTCAAAGGCTCATGCAGTTATGGGGTGGACTTCTAGAGCAGGTGATTAGACTTGCTCTCTCTTGCATTGTTGCTGCTCCTTCCTCCTTTTTCTTTTGCTGTTTTGCTGTTTTCTGCCACCTTCTGTGTTCCATTCTGCCTTGGAGCCAGCTGAGTATGGACTGAAACCTCTGCTAATTGTGAGCTGAACAACACAGCCCTGTTCATACTTTCACTGAAGGTCTATCTGTATCTTTACATGAATCAGTCACTGTCTATTGTTTATACCTAGGTGGGATGGACATAGCTTCCCAAGCATCTCAGAGTAAAGGCAAGCCTACAGAAAGAGTGCATTCATAAGTTATGAGCAACCAATATTCACAGAAACTTGGCTTTGGGTGCACCTTCTATAAAATGGACTAAGAAAGGCATGAGCAGAGGCCACTGCTTGGATTGACACCTGCCTATTGACGTGGCTAGAGGTACACCAGGAGTCACAAGGAAATAGTAACTGCCATATGTTTTATTTATTTATTTGCCACAGAGTCTCACTATGCAGCTCAGACTTGTAGTGATCCTCCTGTCTCAGCCTCCTTGGCACTAGGATTACTGGTGTGCACCACCACACGGAGTTTCAGTGGCAGCCATGGCAGGGGCAGGCTCAGCGTGTGGTACCAGGGATCCTTGCACTTGCCAGGCAGGCTCTTAGACCACTGAGCTATCTTCCTAGCTCCTCATAAAGGAACAATTAGTTACAATAAAATGAAATAGAACTTTAATAAATAAATCAGAGAAAATTGACCCCATGAGTGATGGTAATTGGAAAAGACTGAACCCATCTGGTAATCGGCACTAACTAACAGGAAGCTACCCCAGCCCACAGACTGGAGAGACCATGGAGGAAGATGGCATAAAAAATTCAGGACTGCCTGGGAGGTGCTGGGACCATAGAAGAGATGAGAAGAGATGACTTCTGCCAATAAACCTCAAGAGACAAGACACCTGGCTTCTCCCCATCCTTAAGATCTTCAGCTTTCTGCATGTGAAATCCAATTGCACAAATATCTACGGAAACCAGAGAGGAAAAAGGAAGCTGGGACATGTGACTCCTACAGTACACATCAGAGTAGGAAAAGGAGAACAAACAAAGGCAAACTGGCAAATACACAACCACTATGTTACATCTGCACCCCTCTGTTCATACTGAATTCTTTTTTTTTTTTCTGCAGTACTGGGAATTGAACTCAGGACCCTGTGCTTGCCAGGCAAGCACTTATTCTACTGAGTTGTCTCCCTGGCCCCCATACTGAATTCTATGCTTAACACACAGCTGGGATGCAACCATTTCTCACTGCTGTCCTATAGAATAAGCTGGTTTGGGAATACACATATCTCTTTAGATTAAAACAGAAGTAATCAAATTTCTGCCACATCCCAGTCAATGTATAAACTTAATAGAATCAAGGTTATATGTGTCATGTTGTTTCTGTGGCTCAGTGCCTAGTTCTCAAACTGAAAAATACTGACCTGGAAAGCTTCACTCCTCCTGACACCCACTGCCAGCCCCAAATTAGAACTAGGCAAAGGGAAAGAAAAGATTGGAGGATTTTGAAGATAGCATTAGGAATTGAATCCATTCTATGTATAATTTTGGCACTAATTGACTTGTTAGAACACTTCCTTCCTTTGAACTTCCATTGTTTCCCCGTAAATATGACTAAATAATGTCTGATATTTTAAAAATGTTAGCCATCATTTTAAATGTTTTGACAAGCACTAAATAACATAATTAACCACAGGTCCAAACTCAGTTGACACATTTACTTGTGTCTCTATTAATTGTCAGTTTACATCAGCACTGGGGATGACTCTAGAGATAGTCTACGCAAAGGCCATACCAAGGGGCTCAACAAAATGATTATCGGCTTATTAGGAAACAGAAAAAGATGGGCCTCTCAGGTGTTGTTCTCTGCTACTTGCAAATCAATCTTGGGGAGAAAATATCCATCACAGGTTTGCTATGAGTAGAATAATTTCATAGTGTATACATGCTATATGCAGACAATGATCCTTTATTTTTATTTAGTAAAATGAGGAAACTAAGCAATACAATTATGTAAGTGTTCTCATTTCTATATTGCTTTAAAACAATTTGCAAGGTCATAAGATACAATCCTCTGCCAAGTTTCTAGTACATTTTCATGGACAGTAAAAGCATATCTAAGAAATAGTATTTTGTGAAAGTGTATTAATACGTAGCTACCTAAACTTCATTTGTGCTAAAAGTGATGACTGAATATACCTCTTCAATGTTGCATTTAAAACGTTTCTGTTCTCAAGGAGGAATTTATATACTTGAGCAAATGACATTGAGTCAAATATAATAGTAAGTACTTGCATCTTCCCTAAACTCAATTTTTAAATGGTCTCTTGAGCTTCAAATCAGTCTTGCGATGTGCTAGAAGGGCATTCAGTTCTATATCTGCTGAGAAGAGAAATCAAATCTATAATCATAACAAACAAGCAAATTTATTCTCCCTGCCAATATGAATGCGAAATATAGTTCATTTTCAGTGATTAACAACTTTTGAGAATCAGAATTCAGATCATCATACTATAAAAATTTCTCTCGATAATCCAAATGAATTACTCTCACTTGCCAAGAAATTAAAAAAATAACTAAGCCAGCTGATTTTTCCGAACAAGAGGGGAATAATGTGTCATTAACTTCAGCAGAATATGATTGATGAAAATAACACAAGGATATTAACTCTCGGTTTTGATGAATTTTGCCTTCTTCAGGTATTTTTTCCCCTGAAAGCAATTTGTAAAATGTGTAACTGCGTTAGATCCATGCAAAATTCATTTTTCCTATAAGTAAATAACAAAATTGGGGATAAAGTACATTTTTAAGTTAGCCTAGAATTTCTCTGTAACAATATTTTTCTCTGATCTAGGGAAACAGAAGTTATGTGGGAATATAAATCTGGGGAGTTGAGAGGATAAGAAAGGTGAAGTTACTGTCAAAAAAAACACTAAATTGGGCAGGGGAGATAGCTCAGTAGGATAAGTGCTTGCCTGGCAAGTGCAGGGTCCTGAGTTCAATCCCTGGTACCACAAAAAAACAAGTCAATAAATAAATAAATAAGAACACCAAATCAAGCTCAATGGATCTTTATTGGCCAAATCTAGAAAGTTTCAGGACCAAAATAAATGATAATACCAGATTATAAACCAAATAATTTGTAATAATCCATGCATGTATATTGAAATAAATGAATGTTTATTTAATAACTTTTGTTTCTCAAATCGCCCCCAAAGAACTCACATAGATTCCAATCTTCTCAGCAGTTGGAACTTAGTTTATCTCCCCTTGAATGTAAACAATACTAAATTATTAACTTGCAATGACTAGAGTACAAAAAAAGAAAAGGAAAGGAAAGAATTTTGCAATGGAAAAACCTAATCAACATCAACTCAACCAAAAGCCAAATGAATAATCTTTTACCAAGTACCCCTCTATACGTGATGAGAAGGTCACTATATCTATATAGTATTCTGCCACAAAACACATAACCTCATTCTAATCATTAGAAAATTATAAGCTTAAGCCAGGATGGTTTTACAAACTGCATGATGATTATACTTCAAAACTGCCAAGGTCACAAAAACCAAGGGAATACTAAGAAACTTACATCTGGAGAGGACACAGCTACTCAATGTTGCTGTGGTATTCTGAGGTGCTTCCTGGAAAATAGAATGGAATTACTGGAAACACTGTCAAATTGAAATTAAATTTGTAGTGTATTAAATATGTAGTATTGTACCATTGATAATTTAAGTTTTAACATCTGCAACATGAATAAGATATTAACCTGGGGAAGCCTGACAAAATTAACCAGAAATAGTTGTTGCAAAAGTCTAGAGCTTTAAAATTGTTCCAAAGTTTAAAAATTTGAATTACTCAGACTAGAACAAAATTTTTAAGACACAATACATATAAAGAGGTACAATATAGTAAAAATATTTCTTCAAGAATTCTTAAAATACTGGCAAGATGGTGGGATAGAAACAACCAGCACTCACCTGCTCATCTACAAAGAACCAAAGCAATAGGAGTTTAATTGCACAGCGAGCTCAGCCACCCTGGGAGAACATTAGACTTTAATAAGAAAAATAAAAAAGCTTATAAAATCTAGAGAATTTGAATAGCAGCATAGGAAAAGGAAAAAAAATATCCCAACGCCTTCCTTCTTCGGTATGCAGTCAGGAGAGATGTGTCTCCACTCTACGGGTCCAAAGATGAAAGACTGAGTCACAGCAATCTCTGGTGGTGCCAACCCTACGAAATGGACAATTTCACAACCTTTATGGACTTTCACCTCAATAGATAAGAAAGCAGCAATATGTTCAGAAGTCTAGCTTTGGAAAATGAGTTTGCTTTATGTTCCAGAGATAGCCCAGTGTAGCGTAGCTAGAGCCACCTTGAGCAGGGATCCACTGTCAAGGGTCAGAAGCGCCACAAGATGCGCAGATTGCACAACGGACCCTCGATCTAGGCAGTGGAGTAACCCACAGCACATGTGTTCTTGTGTTCTTTTAAGACAGAAGATGTTAATGTATGAAATGTTCTTTCTAAACTAAAACTTCAGTATTCACTTTTAATCACAGTGTTAACATTTTGCAATAAATAGCTGGTTTTTGAGTTGCAGTTTGGCACTCAGGTCTCTGAAAGGTTTGCCATCACAGGAGGGAAACTATTCAAAGCCTAATGTATTCCGCCTCAGAAAACTATACACACACACACACACACAAACACACACACACACACACACACACACACACACCCCTAAATGGTATACACACAAGAATGTGATATTTAATAGATTAAAAAAAAACAAAGGGAAAGAAAGAGAGAAAGGGAGAAAGGTATTGCCCATAGTTTAATTTTCATGCTGAACCAATAACACAGGCTAAGAGAATTAGGCTGAAACAAAGCATGTGACACTCAGCACATCCTGTGATGCGAGCTTGTGGTTGTGATACAATGGGTTATAAGTTTTAAATACACAGGAGGAGGGGAATATTGCACAGAAGTACATCACATACATACTATTAAGCAATTTCACTCTTGCTTATTGAACAAAATGAATAAATGTCACATTCCAAATATACTATACACTATAGTTCAAAAGGGATGGATCTCAGGAACAACATGTAAATGTCCAAAAAACAAAATAAAATTCAACTTTTAATAAAAACAGTTCAAAGAACAAGAGAGTATAAGCCTATATGCTCTAAAAAATAATAGCCAGAATGTATTGATAATAAAATGAGTACTTAAAAGCAGGCCAAACAAAAGAACAAGATGAAAGAGGATTGTAGATCTAAGGGAAAAAAAAAAAAACTATGGGTTAACATTTCTAAAGAGAACAAATACCAATACAGAGACAGTGAAGTACAACAGATACCACTGAAAACCAATTTAGATGGCCCTCAGATGAAAGAAATGAATGCAATCAAATATGCGTAAGTCTCAGAACACAACTAATGCAAAACCTGATGTCAGTAAGTTATCAAAAGGCGCAGCTGACACAAAAGAAAATTTTCCTGAAGTGAAAACAAGATTAGGGGGCCAGGGAGATGGCTCAGTAGAATAAGGGCTTGCCTAGCAAGCACGAGGGCCTAAGTTCAATTCCTGGTTCCACAAAAAAAAAAAAAAAAAAGAAAAAAAAGAAAAGAAAACAAGATTAGGGCTGGCCAAATAGCTCAGCGGATTAAAGTCCCTGCAAGCAGGCACAGGGACCAGGATTTCCAACCCCAGGCCTGCCCCCAGGGCACACTGAGATGACAACTAAAACTGGACTTGGTGGAGGTGCCTGTAATCCCAGCTCTTGGGAGGCTGTAAACAGACATCACTATGACACTGAGACCCTGAACACGCGATAGACTTTTCCTTAAAATACAAAAAAAAAAAAAAAAGAAAGAAAGAAAGAAAGAAAGAAAGAAAGAAAGAAAGAAAGAAAGGAAAAAAAAAAAAGAAAGGAAATTGAATCTGTTTATCAAAAACAAAACAACAAAAATAAACAAAGCCAAAGTTCTGCATGGTGACATAAGCCTGTAATGCCAGCATTTAAGAGGCTGAGGTAGGAGGATAATGGCAAGTTTGAGGTCAACCTGGATTATATAGTGAGCTCTGTTCCAGCCTGAACTACGCAGTGAGATCCTGTCTCAGAATAAAAAAAAAAAAAAAAAAGTCCAAAGTCCATCAGAAGTTAACACAGAATAGGCTCAGAACCACTACATATTCTAATTAAGCAGTTGATGTCAAATAAATATCAGCCAACAAAGAAATGAGGCAATGGTGGAAGAGAAAAAAAAAATAATAACTTTTCCATAGAAAACTGAAGAACTTGCTGATTCCCTGATTGTCTTACTTCCTGTTAGTCTCTGTGGTTGTCATGGAGCCAGCCCAGAACACAAAACACAGCACTACAAATAAATATCTGTATTAAAAGTGAATTCCTGGGCTGGCCAGATAGCTCAGCGGACTAAAGCACCTGGGGGCGCACTGAGATGCACTGAGACTGGGCGTGGTGGTGGCTGCCTGGAATACCAGCACTTGGGAGGCTGAAAATAGGAGTATCATTATGAGTCCGATCTACATAGTGAGACCCTGTAGACCTTGTAGACCCTGTAGACCCTGTCCTAAATTCATTTTTAAAAAAATGAATTCCTTTCCTCTTTCATATTTTGACTTCCAATTGCACAATTCCTTCTTGACTGACATGGCCAGAAATAAAATCAAGAAAGGCTCTGTCCTAAAGTAGCAGCCACTTTTGGTTTTAGAAACCCCTTCTCATAAGCTACTAATGAAGGAAGTGACTCCAGCTTAAAGAAGGGACAAGAAACAAAAACTGAAAAATGAATTCACAAAAGTTTATTACTTCCTTGAATAAAACAGAATATCCCAGACTGTCAGAATTAAGGAATGCTCACCTGTAACCTAAACAAACCAAAGTACAGTTGGCAAGGAGAAAAGTTAGGAGAGAAGTCAAATAGTCAGTAAAATATAGAAACATATGTCAGCAAAACAAGAGGAAGTAGGTTGAATCCTGGGCAGTAGAATATTTACAATGTCCTACTCTTCTGGTGTCTACTGTTTCACACTTGTTATCTAGTAACATGTACCACACTCGTGGCAGAAGACAAAATGAAATGAGGTACTCTATTCCAGCCTTGTTTCTACTCCATAAAGATGTCAGACTGGTAAATGCATATTCCTTTCCTACCTAGGAAAAAACCCACATCTAGGCAACTAGTTAATCATACATTCCTGAATAAAGCAGGCGGTGAAATTGCAGCACAAAAACCAAGTCTCAGCTCCAGCTCCTGATTTGTTTTATTTCTTAAACCTATAACACATCTCAAAATTTTCTCCCAAAATAAGAAAAACTTCAGCTTAGTTGTGTGAATTAAATTAGATTTATCTCTTATGAAGAATAAGCAACACACAGACATCTCATGTTTTTTAAAAAAGGTCTAAGAGTCTCTCAGTTTAAAACAAGAGATGTGATGGTCAAAGGGTTAAGGTAGAAAGCTGAGAGGAAGAAGCTATAAAATATGCTGTGTGGGTCCAGGAACAGAGGAGGTGACAAAACAAGCCCCTTAGGTCATTTAGATCAAAGAACCCTCAGAGAAAAATATTACAAAAATTTGTCCAATAGTAAAACTACCATGGGAATCCTCAAAATTCCAAAAGAGAAAGAGGGATAACACAGTCTCTAAATTAGCCTAGAGAAGAAATGAGGGATGTCAGAAACAAGGGGCTGGGCATCACTGGGCGTAGGGAGAGGACATTCAGGTTATGTGGGAGAATGTGGGAAAGAGTAGTGAGCTTGATGAGGCGTCACCTTAGGAAGAAAGACTGCCAAAGTATAATTCTAGAAAGCAAATGCCTCAGAAACAACAGATGTGCTTAGAGTCTTCAGAAAGAAAATGAATATACGTGGGAAAATAGAGCCTATGTATTTTGGGTATTCAATTGTCTATTTCTGCAGTCACGTCTCTGGAATTCACAGGCAAGACAAAAAGATGGTAAAAGAATAGGTAAAAAGCCTTTGAAAAACAGTCTGCAGAACTCTAGCAGACTATGCACCATTAAAAGCACAAAAATGTACAAGAATTAAAAATGTAATCTACAAAGCCTGCCTAGGATATAAAGTTTTTTGCATACAAAATAAGTTAAATTCAATAGAGAAAGTGAGTTTGGAGGGCCTAACTCTTCATGCTCAAAAAACTCCAACATCAGAAGTTAGGAACAGTATTTGTGGATGTATAATCCTCTCCCTTCTTCTCAGTAAAAGGGCAACTTTCTTCTTTAATTATAATTCCATGAAATAGTTCAGCTGCATTAGAAGCTAACCCTAAATACTTTATACCATTAGTCACTTTTGATTACACCCAATCCTAAAATTTAGATAAATATGATGGGATTTTTAAAACAAAATGTTTGAGTATATAACATTCTGTTAGAAACAGTAACAACAAATCCTGAATCTCCTTTGGCCAAAAGAGGAAGTTTCTGAAACCTAGTAGGCTCCTGGGAGACTCAGGCCAGCTTGATCTAGGGCTGACCCCACCAGGTTCCCATGTCATCCCCCAGATCCCACAGCCCCAGGTTTGCTCTGTGTAAAACTCACTTCCCTTGTGGTGAAAAAATAGCTATAGACCCTTCAAGTCTGTCAACCCCACACCATCAAATCGCGTGAAAAGAACAGGGCCTTCACCAGCACCTCTTACTATAAAGAGGAACTTATTTCCTAGGACCTTCAGCAAGACCACGTTTTTTCCTGTCACCAGTTTACCTAGGTTATGCTCAAATTCCATCCATTGCTCTGACTTCTACTCCCTGACTGGCTTTTCCTCAAAACACTATTTTAGTAAATCGGCTGGACATGAATCCTTGAATCATCAGCGGCTTCTAAGGCAGATGGTCCTTGAAATCCCTACTCTTCCCACCCACCCCGCTTCCTCCTGTGGCTGCAAAGGCCAGCTCTGGCCACTGTGAAGGAGCCACTTGCTTACTAATTTCTTCTGTACTGCTTTTCCCATTAGCCTCCCAACCACTTTCCCTGCTTCTCTCCAACAGCCTCACTGTGTTCTCCACAAACACCCCACTAATCTGCCTTGTAGCTGCCCTGGTTTCCTGCTACCTTCTTGCTTCAGCCGAAACCTGATTCTTTTCCAAAAGCACCATTTCCCTTTTTCCTTCTTCTTGAAGAGTTTCCTAACTTTCCTAACTTCTTCCACAATGGCAACTATGGAAACAAAGCTGGCAGTCTGTCCTACAACAATGTTCATTCCAAACTATCATTTCTATATTACAGCTTCAACATTTTACTGTCTGGATCTACGTTCCCTCTGACGTGACCCTTGCACCACATGGAAGCTCCCTAGGGAGTGGGGATACTACTTAAGCCATATGGAGCGTAAGTTTTGGTTGGTTACTCTTTAAAGTTCTTACGGATCTGAAATGGTTTTTAATGAATGTGTGTCTGGAATTGTCTGTCTTGACATTCCTAAGCCACTCCTTCTCTCATCTACCAGATCTTGATTTAGCAAATCTAAAACTTCATGTTGAAAATAAATCAGAAACTCCAAAACTAGTCCTTTCTCTTTCACTCAGCCTAGCATTTTAATCATGAACTCCTGCCCTTATCACCTAGAAATTTCCATTCAACCCCTGTAATCTCGAACATAGAACATCTTACTTACTTCTTTATCATTCTAAAATTCTCCTTTCTCCTGTCCTACAACACTACCAATTTTAAGATTTCTGAGCTCAGACTCTATCGGTTGTGCCCATTTTCAGTTACGCTATTATTTTCTCTAGGTCTTTTATAAAAACTATTTAATTATATGAAAAATTGTCAACCTTTCTTTTCCTTGTGATCTAGTCCATCTTCATAATTACAAAGCTGCCATCTTAGTGTATTTAGATTAGTAATATAATCTTTCAATTTATAAGCATGTAAGTGTATTGTTTAGAAATTAAATTGATTACTTAGAAGCAATGTTAAGCCTCACCATTTTAAAGATAGAACTATTGGCAACGTTAGTCTTAGCAATACTAGCTTTGCACAACTGATAGCACCTTCTAATAATTCCAGTTCAGCTAGAAAATGCGACAGAAAGAATGCGCAAAAGATTTTTTGCTTCAGAAGATATTCTATGCAATGTCTTTAACTTAGATTAAATTAAGTAGAAAAGACCCTGGTTTATCAAAGATAAAGTGTAAGTCAGAACTTGAATAGCTTAGAATGGAATGTATTAAAATCATGTATCTAATTGTGCATGTGTCCAGCTCTAGTTTATATCTTAATATCTTATCACTTTGAACTCCAAGTGGCTGAAAAACAGGGACACACTGCTATGGAATATAATATTCCAACCTCAAGAGCTTAGAGAGAGCAACCCCATTACTCACAACTTGAAAATCAGCCTCTGAGGAGACATTTGTATAGCTTACACTGAGAAGCATCCTGAGACGTAGCCGTGCTCAGAAGCTGTGCCTGCTCGTCACGTCCCGCTCTCCAGTAGAGAAGGATGCAGCAGGGCACACTGAAGCAGAGACGTGGGGGAAATGAACTTCCCGGGAAAGGAAATCTTTCAAAGCTAAAGGTTATATTCAGCTTAGACAAACAGATACTTTTGAAGATA
Source organism: Octodon degus (assembly GCF_000260255.1). Lineage (NCBI taxonomy): Eukaryota > Metazoa > Chordata > Mammalia > Rodentia > Octodontidae > Octodon > Octodon degus. The sequence goes on along the minus strand of NW_004524763.1, from coordinate 3,939,320 downwards.
GTGGAGTAAAAGAGGCCCTGAAATATATCCTGGGAACTTTGGTTTGGGTTAGAGATTTTTAAGAACATAACCACCACAACTGAATTCCAATGACAGCTACGTATGTAATTGAAAGTCAGTACTGTGTTGAAGAGGAGAGCCAGAAAAACAGGACTTCTAGAAGATATGTTTCAATAAAGTAGAATGCATTTGGACTGTAGTAGCTGGTTATAGAAGCCAGGTCATAGCTCTGTAAAGTGGATACTCAACAGACAGTCTCACCTGGAAGAAGAATGAGAAGGAATTTTTCCTGAGAACATCATTTGGATTTCTGAGGACTTAATGTAATTCAAGGGTGTGAAACTCTCTGGTAGGCCTTACACAGCCTCTGTGAATCCTCTTAGAGAGGACAAGAGCAGAAAGGTTTACATTCTGCAGTAGGAAATCAGCTGCACAAATTTATTCAAAAGCTCAAAGAAGGTACTGTTGTGTTACAGTTCAAAAGAAAATCTCCGCTCCTAGGCAAGTTTCTGGGAAATTAGCATTGATTTGATATCCTCAGGAAGAAAAGCACCTTTTTTATACAATGTTACTGGTCAGAACAGGGAAGAGCTGCCCAGCAGCCCTGGATAATGCTAAAAACATTCAGACAGCTGTGGGCTCTTCTAAGCATTGGGAGAAAAGCTAAATCCAGGAACTGATTTTCTCCTGAGCTCAGGCCAACAGCTGGAGCATGTTGGCGGGATTTGTGCACAGAGCAGGCAGAGTCTTTATTCATGGACTTCAAAGAATGGCCAAATACTTGGCATACTCAGTATTATGATAGTACAAATTATGTCTGGATTTTACATGTAGATTCTCAAATAATAATAGTGTTATTAAACAGTTTGCACAAATCAGGCATTTTGCTAAACTTTTAATTTATTCTTCATAGTCAACCTAGAAACACCTATCAGTCTCATTCTACAGATTAGAAAACTATGATTCAGAGAAAAATATGCAACTGGTAAATGGTAGAACAGGCATTCATACCATGTATTATTTGACTCTGGAGAATATATTCTTATAAATGTAACATATAATATCAGTTTATTGTTCTGGACAAAAATAATGTCTTCCAAGTTTGCTTTGCCATATACCAATAACACACACATACATACACACACACACACACACACACACACACACACACACACACACACACATACACACACAGGTCAACTTATAGTATTGTCTTTTTATCGTCCAAATTCTCAAACATTAGAAACCTGGTAAGGATTATATATTTAATTTTTTTTTTGAAAAGCAGCTGCTTTAATGCTTTAGGCAGTTTTACATAAAATCAGAACCCTGTGATCCATGCCTGTCCTGAAAGCTGATAGTTGCGATCCCACAGAGCCTTGCACGGCTAGAGCCCAGTCAGGGGCAGCATGGGCCTGGGTCCTTGCGCTCTGATACATGCTGCTTCCCAGTCTCTGCACTGAACACTTTTTCTATCCACATCCGCTCCAGCTCCACAGTGTCGGCAGCAAATTTCCAGATTCCCTCAGACAGTTTCTCCACAGCCATCTGGTCCTCACTGGGCAGCCCGCGGAAAGACTTCTCCTCCAGGTGTATCTTCTTCAGGCCACTCGCCTAGGCTGCCTTGGCTGAGCGCATGGGCACCAGCTTGCTGCTGCCCCTGAGCAGCTTACCCAGGAGCTTGGACGAGATGGTGAGAACATCACAGCCTGCCAAAGCCTTGATCTCACCCTTGTTGCAGAAGAAAGCACCCCTGACAATGGTCTTGTAACCAAATTTCTTGTAGTAGTTGGAGATCTTGGTAACACTCTTGACCCCAGGATCCTCCAGAGGCTCATAGGATTTCTTGTCCATGTTTGCCACATGCCAGTCCAGGATGTGCCCCACAAAGGGGGAGACAAGTGTCACACCCGCTTCAGCACAGGTCGCAGCCTGGGCGAAGGAGAAGAGCAGCGTCATGTTGCAGTAGATGCCATGTTGCTCCTCCAGCTCCCTTCCAGCCTGGATTCCCTCCCAGGTGGATGACAGCTTTATGAGAATTCTGTCCTTGCCGATTCCAGCCTCCTTGTACAGTTCAATGAGGTGCCTGACACGGACCACCATGGCGTCCTTATCAAAGGAGAGTCTTGCTTCTACTTCTGTGGATACACAGCCTGGAATCTTCAACACTTCTGCTACAAACAACAGGCAAAGTTTATCAATAGCATTTTTAATCTGGTCCTCTTGTGACCCACCTAGCTTCTTCACATAGATGATAGCCTCTTCCACCAGTTCTTGGTAGGTGGCATCTGTGCTGCAGCCAGGATCAGGGATGGGTTGGTGGTGGCATCCTGGGGCTTGTACTCATTGATGGCGTGGAAGTCGCCCGTGTTGACCACCACTGTGGTGAACTGCTTGAGCTGATCCAGCGTGGACTCCATCCCCTGCCGCTCTACCAGGGAGCCGACATGGTGAGACGCAAGCGGTAGCTACAACAGGGTTGCAGGGGCCTACACATTTCCTTTTTGAATCCTGTTTTTAGGAACTAATAATGAGAAACATAATGAGGCAAAGAAAATATCAAGGTTGCTGTAATTTCCTGTTTTAGAATTCAGAGATCACTTGATGCCTCCACTAGAAAATCACTACTATGGTCCCCACATCCCTTCTCACTGGAAGAAAAAGGTGAACAGTATCTTCTTGATGCAGGTAACAAGCCTCTGTGGCTTACCTAGATGAATACTTATAAGTACAGAACAAGTCCCAAAATACTTTTCAATACAAACATTCCTCATGCCGTCTTCACTATCTGCCAAAGCATTAGGATTTTTCCTCACTTTTCCTAGGTTCTTTTATTTGAAATATATCAGCAGGACCCTTGCAGACTGTTCATTAAGCATTTTTTGTACATATGTACAATGCCTATTTGCACCAAATCGATTTGAAAGACCAGTCACCATTTTTTCTCTCCATAAAGTGCCAGTGAAAGCAGCATACATTTGATTCAGTCATATCTGATTTTAAGCCCTCCATGTAAACAACTTTGAAAGAAATCCGTACCTTCCAGTCAGATGCTCAGTCCATCAGGATAAACTCTGAGTTCAGATGTGACCTACAGGGATGAAGAATGAGGCACGAGGCTCTCTCTGAGGAAAGACTAAGATTTGTTTAATTCCTTACTATAACAGACCAACAGAACTTTATAACAGCATGCAGGACTCCCTCCTCCAAACAAAGCCTCCCCCAGCTCTGAGACAGCGCAGGTATGGAGTCCACAAATCAAAGGTGCTGTTACAGGTAATAAAATGGAGTAGTGCACACTACTGGGTATGGACTTTGCCATCAGCACAAAACAGGCAGCTTCCCAGGTTGGGACTGTTCTGTAACCTTCATGTCCACAGTAAACCTGTCTAGTTTGCTGGAGAACAATAAAGAAAATCATGCATCTGGTTACAGTGGGTGCTGCCTGTTCTATGAGGAAAAAAGCATGACCCAAATGAATTCAACATTTATGCACCCCCTAATAATCACTGCAGCACTGGTTGCTAGAACACCCAAGTGTGACAAATTTACCTTCAGAGAAAAACCTTCTTTGTAAGTACTTCTCTGTTTGCCACAGGCTTAGCAGTGTCCTTTTTTTCTGTCATCCTATCACTTCTATCCATGTTGACCTTTCTCAATACCCCCAGTGTGTCACAGAGCAGACACTAGGGTGTTTTGTTTTCCAATCAACTAGCACTGTGACTACAGCATACTACCACAAAGTTGATGGGCAGTATTTGTTAATACTGAAACACTTAAAAATATTGAAAACACATGGTATGATCAAGCTATGTGATAGATGTTTAAATGTAAAAATTTATGACAGTAAAAGATACATAGCATTATTGTCCTCAAAATATTCCCCCTTATTTCAAACATACTGATTTTGTCATCCTTCCCTTTTTTCCTTTTTTTTTTTTTTTTTTTTTGAGGAACCAGGGATTGAACTCAGGCCCTTGCGCTTGCCAGCGAAGCTCTTATTCCACCATCTCCCCGGCCCCATCCTTCCTTTTCTAAAAGCAGTTCTGAGAGTCTTCTTCCATGAGTGTGATAAAAAGCATGATCAAAAATATAGTAAATACTATTGCTGGGCACTATTCAACTGAAAGGCATGATCCTTAAAACAGCACAGAAAAAAAAAAAAAATCCAGCACAGTATGGGCCAGGGATATAGTGCAGTGGCACAGCGCCTACGTGGCAAGTGCTAGGTCCTAAATTAAATTCCTGGTACTAAAAATAAATAAATAAAAGCACAGTGTGTCCTTGTCCACTCTATTCACTAGACCTGGCATGTACAACTTCCGACTCTTCCTCAAAGTCAAAATGACCATAAAAGGCCAACTTTTTTTAAAAAGTCATTATTTAATGTGAGAGCATTATTTGAGGGGGTTTTTATATTTAAACGGTATATTTTTTTGTCGTACATCCTCAGAACAAAAGTTATGGGAAAAAAAGGAAAGACTTTATGAGGATGATAAGCAGGATTCTTCTCTCTGCATCAAAGGATGCCATCCACCTCTTAGCATTCAATACATAAATCCCTTATCATATGACCCTGTGTTCGCGCATCACCCATACCACAGAGATTCACCCTCCTGCCACATAGATGCTCAGGGGAAAAGGTAGGAGGACTTGGGGGTCACTTCCCTTCTTCCTTCCCAGTCCTTTCATGACCTTCCTTTTCTATTCTGGAGTCATTCATGGAGAGCCTTCTACCAGCCACTGGAAACTGGGCCCAAGAACCCTCCCAGAATCACCAAAGCCAACCACACCAGCTTTCATCATTCTGCAATAATAAGATCTATTATGAAATAAGATCAAACTGAGGCTTCCTTAAAAGATTCAGGAAATCCCAGCTGTCACCTCTGAAACCCTGGGGCCATGTAACTTATAGTACATCACAGTCACTGTATTGTTACTTTAGGGAAGTAGTTAAGATCCTAAAGTATGAAAGCATACACATGGGGGAACAGACTTTCACGAAATCTCAAAATAGAAGAACTGGATAGTCTTTGAAGATGTTTGAAGTTTCAGGATGAAATATCATAGACACAGAGATACTTGTTATGCAGGGATTGTTCAAGTGGAAGGTAAAAGTAGAATTCAAGTTTTTAAAAATACCAATGCCTGAGAGATAACTGCTCTTCCAAGGGTTATATTATAGTGAGTATAATTTGAGCCAATATTTAAAATTAGATCAGCAATTTTAGATTATGTACCTTTCCTTTAGAATGTATATCTCACCACCACTCCAGGGAAGTGTACCTGGATGCCACATGAGGGAAGCTTGTAGGTTTCCAGCCTTACAGAAGTTCAGCTGCCAGACACTGGGGTCCTTTAGCCCTTCAGATACCAGTTCGAGTTCTCCTCTGCTGAGTTACTCCATAACACCTTTGTCCCAGTTACTCTTCTCTCATGGCTGAGACAAATACCTGACACTCAAAATGAAGGAAGGAAAAGTTTATTTAGCTCACAGTTACTGGAGGTTTTAGTCCATACTCAGATGGCTCCAAGCCATACTATTTTGAGAGTACCTTCTTCCCCAAACATCTCCTCTCTGCCCGAGGTGGCCTCTATCACAGAGGCTGCTACCCCATGCTACAGGGTCCCAAGGAGAGACTGGAGTACCACCATGTCCAGGATGACCTGCTCCGCACCTCTGGAAGGCAACCCGCCTTGGTCTTCTGCCCCTACCCCTCAAGCCTTGAGCCTCAAGCCTCATGCTGCTCCTTGAGCCGCGTCCTCCCCTGACTTATGTGAGGCTTTGGAAGGACAACTAGAAACAAACCATAACAGCCTTCGTTGCCAAGAGGGGAGACAGCATATAGAATATTGTTGATTCTGATTATCTCCATCATGCCCATACACCTACACTAAGGCTCAGAGGAGAGTTTAGAGTAACACTGGCATTTAACACTTATTAAATTTGCAAAAGTTCTAAAAAAAAAATGAAAATGTGACTGTCATGTAACTCAACGATGGGAGAGTAGCTATTCATTGAATATTTCAGAGATCAAATAGGGCTAAAATTAATAATGCAACTCGAGTCTTTCAATTGTCAAAACACTGCAGAAGAAAATGAAGTTGAACTCTTAAACTGAGAAGTAGGAAGACATGACTAAAATGTAGATCTGAAATGGGTCTAGTCTAGTCTTCATATATTAGGCACTTAAAGAATTAGTTCAGTCAATATGTGTTCATTGCAGGAAATAATATCTTAATACTCTGGCTTTATGGACATATCTGATTCACATATTTACTTCCCAAGATGCTAGATGTGATACATATTCTCTTTGCCTGTCCATCACTGATGCAGAAATGCCACCCCAGTGTAGAAGGACCCATGGCCTTCCAGATGTTTTCTGTGTCTTCCTCTTGGTTCTGTTTTCTAATATCTCTACAGTCTTCAGTTTCCTGCAGTGTTCTCTTAATGACCACTCTGGAAAACAGACAAGGTAGGTAATCCTTCTGCCTCTTTAAGGATGAGGAAAAGAGCTAAGAGGGCCAAGAGTAGCATCTTATGAAGGACTGTCAGATCTGTGCATTACATTACACGACTTCCTGCTCCCATCAGATCCCACTGGGTCCCCTGTTAGCCCTGACCTTGTTGAATCAGCCAGCTCTACCTGCAGGAGCCAGATCTCACCCCCATTCTGTGTCTCTGAACAATATCCTGCAGTGCATTCTTCATGGTTCCTTAAAGACCCTGGGAGAATCAGGCGCCATTGCCCCTGAGGACAGGTAACTCAACAGCACAACTTTGACCTTGCTCTCTCCCCTTTCTGTCTCCCTCTTCTCAGGGCCTTCTCCCTTATCCACTTCCCAAAAGAACGAACTCACATGAAAGATTTATCTCAGCCTTTGCTTCTCATGGGGACTCTCATTTAAAATAGGATACTAACGTATTCTCTAATTTCTAGTCTGTTTTTCTTATTACCCAATTAATCACCAGACCTAAAATTCAATATTTATACTTTTTTTTTCCATTTCCAATCACAAACAAAGGCTATAAGATTTAATATATGAAAACCAACTCTATGCTTTGACTGTGCTGCATACATCAGTTAGTTAGAATTGGAAATTGAGGCTAACTTTAAGGCAGTAATTGTTTAAGAAATATGCATATGGAAAAATGAAAAGAAACACATAAGTTGCCCTTCTGTAGATGACATGAAAGCTGGAAGTAGCTATCTTTACCCAATGACATTTTAGATTAGAAAACTTCCACACCTATGAACTTCCAAGCTGGTTCCTTTTCATTCTTCTTTTTCTAATAGAAATTATTTCTTGTGAGTTCTTATTTTAACTACATTGACAGTTTATTTTATACAGTCCCACTGAATAGAGAAAACAGAACTGTATCTTTATAGCTGCAAGGTTCGTAATAATACTAATAGCAATATTTACAGACGTAGTGAAACATACAAATATGGACTGATAGAGGTTTGCCTTTCAAAAATTTACTTGTGAAATATGGTTATTCAGACTTACTTGGTTCTGATACACTAATAATTTGATGAAATAATAATGAAACCTTGCAGATGATATACCATGTTTCTATCTGTATAACAGCACAAGATTAAGAAAAAAATGCTGAACATAAAACTATTCTTGATTTGGAAAGGACAAATTCAAACACAAATGATCATCCAAAGGGATAATTCTATTTGTTCTGTGCAGACCATCAGATCACTTGGCCATTCTGCTTCTGACATAAAAGCCAATGCAGATCACTTCAAAATATTTGACAGTTCCTAGATATCAAGAATCTTGCACATAAACATTGTTGTGATTGCTTGTCACCAAAGATTGAAATGCAGTGTGTTTGGCTATAAATATGAGGGAAAAAACTAAACTTCTGGATCTTAGATACATTGCCTACAGTGTTTATCACCTGGAAGAATTGATTGAATTTATCCTGTGACTTTGCTAAGGAACACCTATGCAATCTATAACAAGTAGCCAAGGAGCCCACTTCTCAAAGTAAAAAATAGAGACATGCATAAATTCTATGAACTGAGCACCAAGAATTAAACACATGGTCAGTAACTTGACAAAATTATTAAAGACCATTTGACTGTAGTTTGTTGAAAAACAAGAGCAGGTCACTTTAGTTTAAAAACTTCAAAAGTGAAAGGGATTTCCAAATTGCTTTTAATTTGTCAGGAAAAAAATTCATATCTGATGTTTTAAAATTGCTCCTACATCTTTTCTTCTCTGACTGTTTGAGGGTCAGCTGCCATAATGAACAATACAGAAAGGACATGGACCAGGAAATTCAAGACAATTGATTACCTCAAAATAAGCTAATGATCACTGGTGGCCTTCATTCAGGGAAGGCAACAGTACCCGAGACAGAAATTCAGGAAACACTAGTCCAACTGTGCACAACTACACCAGATACCCTCTTTGTATTTGGATTCAGAAACAATTTTGGGGATGGAAAGTCCATTTTTGCTATGTTTTATGGTTTCTTGGATTAGTGTAAAAAAATTGAAGACACAGCCTACATGAGAAGATAAAAACTAAAGCACATAGTGATGGAATGTAAGAGCAAGATGAAAAAAGTAAGAAGAGGCAAAAGCCAACATCAGTACTGGCAAAAAGCAGAAGTAAAGATTCTGCTTTACCTGAATTTGTTGTGCAAAATTTTCCACAAAATTAATACACAGCAAAATACTTTTATGTAAAAATTCTCTTGAAGCTCTGAAACTGACTTGTTTTTGTTTTTTGTTTTGTTTTGTTTCTGCAATTTATTCTACAAAATGACATACCTTTGTTTTTACAAACTCACTCCTTGACTTCATATTTCACTAGGACATAAGTTCTCATACACATTTTTCATGGCTTCTTTAGTCTCCAATATTATCATCAGAATTTAATTGCTAGGGCTGGAGAGATAGCTCAGCTCTCTAAGCACTGTCCTGGCAAGCACAAGGATCCAGGTTCAATCCCTGTTACCACATATTATGCCCCAAAACTAGGTGTAGTGGTGCATGCCTGTAATCCCAGTGCTGGGGAGGCTGAGACAGGATGATCACTATGAGTCCAAGCTGCGTAGTGACACCCTGTATTAATTAATTAATTGATTAATCAATCAATCAATTAATAGAAAAAAATAAATTGCTACTTATCTGTCTAGTTTGGTAAAATCAAAGTTAGGGAGGTACTATAGGCAATTTACTTAAATCCTATTGGTGAATTCATAATAACCAACCACACTACATACTTTTTAAAAAGTTAGAGAGGCAACAATGAGAAAAGACTACTACATGTTGCAAATGGCTATACATGGCAGTCATGCTTTAATGGTGCAGGTAAACAGAAGGATTCAACAAGGTCTAATAGGACCAAGAGCAGAAAAATCTCCTTTAATCCCATGATAAGGCTAAGGTGTCAGCTTGTAGCAACAGGGTGGACTTTATTGGATATGCATTATGAAATCTTCATTCTGTAGGAAATTACATACTTGCTCTGGAAACAGGGCAATTATGTGAAATGTTAATGAATACTTTTAGACAAAAGAAGTGTCAAAATAGCAAAGTGGGATTGGATTTTATGAGAAGGTTAATTTCTCAAGTCAGCATAAAAAGCAAAACACTCACAAAGTCAAAATTACCTCTAAAAATTTCTTATGGAAATCTCTTACCACATTAAAGAGAACACAGAAGTACCTTAAGTCCAAAATGCTGCTTTTATTTGAGGGCTTTTTTTTGCAAAGCACAGAAACTCTACTATTTTTTAGTTGTGATTATTATTTTTTAGTTGAGAACCCACTGTAGTTGGCTTACATTTAAGGGCTATGTGGTACTAAAAATATCTGTTTCAAAGCAGTGTGTTCCTAATCACTAAGAAATACTTTTGGGGCTGGGGAGATGGCTCAGTAGAATAAGCGCTTCCCTGGCAAGCACAAGGGTCTAAGTTCAATCCCTGGTTCCACTAAAAAAAGAAAGAAAGAAAAGAAAAGAAAAGAAAAGAAAAGAAAAGAAAAGAAAAGAAAAGAAATACTTTTATTCACAATGACATAGTATTAGAAAGTCACAGAACACCATGTGATGTCAATTATCTTTAAGATTTGCTGAAGTCTTTTTACATAAAGATGAAAGCAATAGCACTGAAGTCATTCCTTACTCTAAGCTCTGGGTATTTAAGGGGGTTGCTTTCCAGGTGGAAAAAAAAGCAGACAGGGAGTTTCCAGTAACAATAAAGAAAATCAGAAAAGTCTCAGAATGCTGCCTTTGACCTATTACTAATATGACTCTAGGTCAACATCCACATCCGTCTCCTCCGTCGGAAGTGGCAGTTTAAATTATTGACTCAGCTACAGGAATGAAGATTCTCTGACTCAAAACTAAGTCAAAAGTTTGAGTCAGTTTTGAGTATGATCTTCCTCACCCAGCAAAACTCCATTTGAGTCTCATAATTATTTGTAAATGATTTATTTTAGACAATTGAAGATTTAAATTTCCAAAACTATAGGACAATATCATAACTAGTGTATAGATAATTTGCACTGCCATAACAAAGTACCACAGGATAGCTGCCTTGAAGAGCAGAAATGTATTTCTTCATAATTCTTGAAGCCAGAAGCCTAAAATCAAGATGTCTTCAGGGTTGCTTCTCTAGAGGCCTCTCTGCTTGGCTTCTAAGTGGTTTTTTTCTGCCTGTATCTTCATAGGATCATTACTCTGTATGAGTCTTCATCCAAATCACATCTTCTTCTAAGACATATTGTATTATAACCTACTCTAATGGCCTCACTTTAATTTAACTACATGTTTAAAGTCTTATCTCCAGGATGGGAAGATAGCTCAGTGGTCTAAGCACCTACCCAGCAAGCACAAGGACCCAGGTTTGATCCTTAGTGTTAAATGTTGTGCTGTATGCCTTACAAGCAACCAAAATGGGACACGACCCAAATTTTCTGATCAAGGAGATTATGGGGCCAAAGAGGAAAGTGATCGATGATGTAGAGTGTGCCTAAGGAGAGTCACATGAAGAGAAGACATTCTCTCGGGCTTTCACAGAGAGCACACTGGCCAAGCAATGGTCGTGACTCATCCACATGGTTGACCCTGACAGAGGATCTACAATCTGAGGTACAGAATTTCAGGAAAAATCCTGAGGGGATTTCACTGACCTTTTCATACCCAAAAGCTACAACTCTTGTTGCATAGGTCCTGCTTTACCTTGGTCTTAACCATCCAGCAGAAAAGTATAAAAATGAAGTATAAGAAGTAAAGCCATGCTGTTATGTTGAGCTGTAGGGGACTCAGGTCAACAATTTCTGACATTGCCAGTGAAGCAGAAGACCCAA
>NW_004524763.1:3915040-3927808 GCF_000260255.1 Octodon degus | reverse complement strand
TTGTACAGCAATTAACCACTAGGAAGAATGTATGCAATGTGTTAATTATTGAAACTGTCCTACCAATTTGGTTTGAAACTGTCTCATTGCTATTTGTTTCGCAACAAAATTACGGAAAAAAAGATGGGACATGGTGGTGCATTCCTATAACCCCAGTGCTGGAGAGGCTGAGACAGGAAAATCACTGTGAGTCCAAGCTGCACAGTGAGACCCTTAAAACAAATAAATAAATAAAAAGATTTTTTAAAAAGAGAAAGATTTTAAAGTCTTATCTCGAAATATGGCCATACTCTAAAGTGCTGAGAGTTGGGACTTCAACATGTAAATTTGAGGGGATACATTTTAAGCCTGCAACAATTAGGATATTGATAATGATACCATCAAGATACAGAACAGTTCTATCAATGCATTTGCCTCCTCTTAACCTTTTGTAGCTCCTTCTCCCTCCCTTCCCTTACCCATTTAAACACTGGCAATCACTATTTAGTTCCCTATCTTTATACTTTTATCATTTCAATAGTGTTTTATAAATGATATAACAGTACACAACGTTTAGAGGTTGGCCTTTAAAACTCAGATTAATTCTCAAGAAATTCATCCAGCTTTCTGGGTATATGCATAATTTCTTAATGTCTATTGCTAAGCAGTATTTGATGGTGAGGGTTTGCCACTATTTGTTTAACCATTCACCCATTAAAGGACATTGAATTGCTTTCATTTTGGGGCTACTAAACATAAAGTCACCATAAATACAAATGTACAGTTTTCTAGTAAACGTTAAATTTTTATCTTTCTGGGAGAAATATCCAGGAATATAATTGCTAAGATATTTAGTGTTTTTAAGAAATTGCCAAGCTGTTTTCCAGAATTTTATACTTTTTTATATTTCCACCAGGGACATGGGTTATCCACCAGTAATATGAGTGGCCTGGTTTCTCTAAATAATTACTGGCATTTGATAATATCAATTTTGTTAATTTCAGTCATTCTGATAAGTGTGAAGTGATACCTTATTGTGGTCTTAATCTGGATTTTGCCAGTGTCTAATAATGTTGATGTTCTTGTTTATCATCTGCACATCCTGGGTTAAATGCCTGCTCATATTTTTTCTCCACTGTCTTGTGTGATTGAGTGTGGAAGTTACTTCATATATTCTAGATTTTGTGCTTTGACAGATACGTGATTTCCAAATATGTTCTTTGTACCTGTGGCATATCTTTACATTCTTTTAGGAGAGACTTTCACTGAGTGAAAGCTTTTAATTTATGAGACTCTACATCTTATTTTTACATTGTGTTTTAGCTGGCTTTTTCTTTTTGACACAGCTCCTGTGAGAAAAGAGTTGGACAATATTTCATTGTTATAGAGAGGCAGTGGTAGTTCAGGCTTCTACGCTGTCTTCTCTGACACCAAAAGGCCAGGGTTTTGTTAAGGTGTAGCAGGGCTGATGGTCCAAGTTCCCCACCCTGCCTCTTCTGACATCATCCCATCCTAGGAGTGCATTTTAGTAGATGTATATCAAGCTTTTATTTACAATAAAACAAGCTTCCTAGGAGGGCGAGGCTCCCCTGGTAGCATCCAGAAAGATGTAGTCTTAGCTGCTGAGCAATTTTCTAGACTGTTTGGTTGGAGTAAAGATATTGTTTAAAAGTTTGCTTTCTTGCTAGATTTCCTTTCTTTATCATTTCGGTAGACAAAAAAGGATTTCATTCAGTCCTCTTTGGTGTATGTCCCCTTGTATTTGTAAGCTGTAAGCCTCATCAGCTCCAACTCTGGGCTCTGTGAAGCTAAAAACACTGGGCCAGTTTCTTGGGTGCAAAAGTTCCTGGCCTATTGGCCTTCTTCTAACCTTTCAGAGCCTATTTGTTTTCTGTATAATCCAGGCATTCCTATTACACATAATGGAAAGACAGGGATAAACGCTTCAGCTTGGGCGTCCCAGAGGTGCAAGCCCTTCCTTGTTACTTTATTGATTTTGGTGAGTTACCTGTCTGTGCCAGTCTGCTCGTCTGTGAGTCATAGAGATCATCTACCCCAGAGGGTGGTGCAGAAGATTAAAAGCAACCTATTTAAGCTGTTTGACTCATGGTTGACACTGAAATATTGGCTTGCTTCTCTTTGAAATAAAGACTGCTACCAATCTTCCGACCTATCACGTGCATATTGTAGGACTTCTCCTCTATCTCCTACCTCCTACGATGCTCAATATCTGCCAGACCCTCATCACTTATTAATACTGTTAAAACTATTCTTGAGTTTCCCTTTTAGAATTGGCAGTTTTGCTTTGGATAAATGCAATCTCCTTATCAAAGCCCTTGACACAGCGTAGACACTCAAATAACTATTCAAATGCAAGGCTCCCCTGTATTATTTTACAGTGACTTTATGGTGAATATTGAGGGCAATCTTCAGCAAAAAATAATTTCCCCAGTTACAAAATGGAGATGACACCAGGTCCCAATCTCATAGGAACAAAGGGGCTACACTCCTCATCTTGGAAAATATAATCACTTTCTTCTGAATGATACTCTCACCTTGAACAATAACAAAAAATGCACACTACTCTAATAACATCCTGTCACTTTCAACAGTTTTGTCCTGCTTTATGCTCAGTTCCCCATAGTCCCACTGCAGGGTTAGGGTAGAATTATAGTGAAGTCAGCAGAAGTAGAGATAGTTGCCAGCAAAGTTAAGGGCTACCTCGCAGGACTGTATTCTAGTACTTGCATATCAGCTTTTATTTACAATACAATACCAATATAGGTACATGACTATATATTATCTTTCTTATGTTAAATTTTCAACAAAAGCTATGTATAAGGAAATCTAAGTTGACATTTCAACATATCTTACTGAATAAGGAACTAACTTTTAACTAAATTTAGCCCTTCTAATAGACCACCAAGTGATAGATGTTTAAAGGTATTTAACACTTATTAGTTAATTAAATAGGTTAGTCTTAGAACTTGAGACAATTGCAACATAATCATTTTTTCTGTTTTATTTTATGAAATGATGAAACAAAATTTTATAAGTAAATGGCAAGAGAATAATCATAGTAATTATACTTCATGTCATTATCTTCAAACTAGTTACTCAGAAAAAAAATAGTTACTCAGAATATAAAACATACACCATAAATATTTTTTTAAACCCACAGGTAATCATAATCCTGAAGTTAGCTGGTTCAGTTTCTGGGTTCCTGTGAGTCAATTAATCTTAATATAAAGTTACTTATGCATTTTGAGGGTATTTGCTATGATGTTGTCATTACCACACCAGCAGTCAGTTAAACATAGTGTTTCATAAATCCAGTAAATGATTTCATCTAACACTATCATACACATTTCTCTTAATTTTTTAAGAATATTCAAGGTTCCTCACTATCTTTCCCTACCTTAGAAGGAAGTTGAAAGATATGGCTACTTAAGACCAGTCCACTTTATGTAAAGATCCAACATTTGCCTCTGTGGAAATATATTCCACTTTGTCATATTGTGAAACAAACTCTTATGTTCCAAAATGTAAACTTGTCATCTCTAGAGGAGCCAGACATGCACCTCATAGTGTATTCGTCTATTCATCTGTAGAGTCCAAGTTTTTCTAGACTCCAGATTATATTTCTTTGATCACAAGAGACTCTTTGTTTCTCATTAGCTTATTTAAAGGGCTTAATTGAGGACAGGGGTCATATTTATTCACCATTATGACCCTAGATACTAAGAGAGTGCTTAATATGTAATAAACACTGGACACAGTCTGAGCAACAAATTCAATGATAACAATATGTAATATAACAACCATTATTAATTTCCTGTTCTTTTTTGAAATCCTGTACCACTTTCAATATCCTATGGTGCTTTGTTGTCATCTTTGTTCTTGTTACTTGTTTGTTTGTTTTTTTTTTTTCACTTAAAAAAAAACACACTGGATGTAAGAAGTGTAAAAGCGCATTTTATTTATTTTTGTATTTTAGGGAAGTGTCTTCAGGGTGTTCAGGGTCTCATTACTAGATCGAACTCATAGTGATCCACCTGTTTACAGCCTCCCAAGTGCTGGGATTATAGGCACACGCCACCACATCCAGTCTCAATTGCCATCTCAGCAAGCCCAATGGGCAGGGCCAGCACAGCAGGCCCAAGGATCGAACGGCCAACCCCTCGGCCTGCTTGCAGGAGCTTTAATCCACTCAGCTATTTGGCTGGCTTTAAAAGTGCATTTTTACATAAAATAAAAACTACCAATAGGGATGCACACAAGTACTGTTGGGAGTGCTAACACATGATGGTCTTACATGGAACCGCAGAAATGTCTTAGCTCCTTAGCATCTTTCACAGGAATAATAAGGTAAATAGCTTAGAAATGCATACTCCCACTTTCCAAGGATTTGAATGCCGCCTTAATTAAAGAACCTGCAAAACAGCCTGAAATTTACATTTTGGAAGTTGCAGATGAGAGATCAATAGAGGCTCTAGAAGTAGAATAAAAAGTTCTATAGTATACCGAAAAAGGTGAAAATTCTGTCAACCTCAAGATTGTATTAGAATTGGACTAAATTCAGAAATTTTAAATCTTTAAGTATTTATTGCATACTCCTTTCTACTTTGAGAATTCTAATTATATGAATATAAGTTTCTTGGTTTTGACACAGTGAACTATTATGAATGATCTGTAAATTCTTTCTTCATTTTTATTTTGGAAAATTTTTATTGTTGCATTAATTTCTTATCAATTTGCAATCTATTAAAAAATTAAAATTAAAAGAATGAATAAAGCACCTACTTAGAACAAGAAAAAAAAAAAGAAAAAGAAAAAGATTGTATTAGACTTTCCTGTTTCTGGCTGCATGGAGGCAGCTCGTGCCTCTGGGACATCCCAGAATTAGGATTTTTCTTTGCACACCTGAGGCCGCCCATGGTGATGCTGCAGGTGTTGTCATGCCACAAAATGAATATATTGAATTACACCATTTGGGTACTGCTTGGATTACCATGAGAAAAAGAAAAAGAAGGAAAGTTGAAAGGCTTTCAAAGAAGGTTAAAAAAAAAAAAAAGATTGGCCTGAAGGCTGAGCTCTACCACAAACAGTGCTATGTGGAGAAAATACAAATGAAGAAGACTGTCAAGATACATAAAAAGAGAAACACCACACAAAAGAATGATGAAAATACTCCACAAGGATCAGTGGAGCAGTACCTGCCTACCTGATGGACAGAGAAGGACAGTCTGGTACAAAAGTACTTTCCAACATGATTAAACAGAAATGAAAAGAAAAGGTGGGAAAATGGGAAGATCCTCTGCCCAACTAAGGAGAAACAGAAGTATTAAAAGTTATTCGAACTAGAAAGAGAAAAAAGAAGGCAGGGAAGAGGATGGTTACTAAAGTCTGCTTTGTTGTAGATAGCTTTACAAAAAAACCACCTAAATATGAAAGATTCATTAGGCCAATGGGCTTATGTTTTAAGAAGGCTCATGTAACACATCCTGAACTGAAAGCCACCTTTTGCCTGCCAGTACTTGGTGTGAAAAAGAACCTTCATCGCCACTGTATACAACTTTGAGTGTTATTACCAAAGGAACAGTGATTGAGGTGAATGTGAGTGAGTTGGGCCTTGTGAAACGAGAAGGCAAGGTTATTAGGGGTAAATATGCCCAGGTAACCAACAATCCTGAAAATGATGATGCATCAGTGCAGTCTTACTAGTTTGACAGATGTTCCACACAGTAACTTTTTACACTTATTGAAGACTACGGGCCAATCAGGAAAGCCATAACTTGAATACTGCTGAATAACTTTCATGACTACATTCAAAAGAAAACTACTTAATAAATTGTAAAACCATTTTTAAAAAGATTGTATTAGATAACAAAGCTAAACAGAAAGTTGGCTATGAGGCAACAAAAAAAGAGCACCAAACATTCCTGAAGTACCTGAACTTTTTTCCTCATCACAGAACTTTCCTCTCATGAATATTACTGGATAATTAGATTTGTAATTAAAAATTAGTTTTACGTGCAGTACTCGGTTGTCACAATATGCATTCTTAATTTCCAATAATAAAAAGATGAAATTCCTTGAAAAACACAGCAGTGTTAATAATATTTACATTTTCGGAATATGAAAATTGAGCAGGTACTGTCAGTCTCTTTATTTATCAGTTTCTACTAATGTCTGGAGATTCTTGAGTTTATTTTCTATAAACAAGGCAGATACCTGTCATCTCAGCACTCTGAGATATGGAGACAGGAAGACTGCAAATTCAGCGGCATCTTGGGCAACTTAGGGAGTTAGCAAGACTCTATCTCTAAAATTAAAAGAAATAAACATGGGGGAGCAGAACTAACTTACATGGCCCCTCCAGCTAGACTATCTAGTAGGAGATTGCTGGATAAAATTTTAAGACTCCATTCAGATACAGAAATAAAAGTGACAAAGAAGATGAAATCAAGGAAACATACATTCTGAAACTTTGTGTTAGGTGCAACAACAAAAATTTTTTTTTCTCTAAGAACACATAATCATAAACTAGTCCTCATATTTGTTGTATAAATTAACTTATCTGCATGGTCCAAGAAAAATCCCAAGCACAGAATTTAATTTGAAATTGTCCTGAATTAGTCAAATTCCCAGGCTACTGGGGAAAATAAATATTCTTTGATGATCTGAACAGCATTCTAGCATTCTCAGAATCCTCACAGATAAATTTCTAGTGAAATTGAATATTTTCACATATAGTAAGCACAAATCATAATATAATAAAAACATACTATGAGTAAGAACCAGCAGAAGTAGATACACAAAGATCTTAGATATCAAAATTATCAATCTGAATAAGAGAAAATATAAGTGTGGCAAGATAGCTCAGAGGATTAAGCACCTGCTTAGGGAAGCACAGGGACTGGGGTTCAATCCCTGGCACCACATGCTGTGCCACTCCAACCCTGGGCATACTGAGCCAGCCACCGAGACTAGGAGTGGTGGCACATGCCTATAATCCCTATGCTGGGGCGGCTGAAAACAAGAGGATCATTAAGAATCTGAGCTGTATAGCGAGACCCTCTGCCAAATACATGGAAAAAAAAAAACCCATAGTCAAATAAAATACATATGAAGGAAAATTATAGTACTTAAAATTTAGAGGATGAATTTGAAAGCAGATTAATTTTATTTTTATTTAATACACCCTTGAAATCTGATTTGAAGAAATATGCAAAGCACATTCAGAATTGATATACAGATGTAAAAGACAAGACACATAGACAATAGAATTCAAAGTCTATCACGTGTCCAGTTCAGACTACGAAAGGACCTGAGTGCCTGAGAAAGAGATGTGGCTGACAATTCTTTACAATTATTAAAAAACCAAGACTTCCAAGAATTACAAGGCAATAAATATAAAACCACACATGGACCCCTCATAGATGTTGAAGAAAAATAGGTTATAAACAAGGCACGCTGGCATATACCTGTCATCCCAGTAATCTGGAACACTGAGGTAGGAGAATTGCAAGATTGAGTTCAGCCTGAACACTATAATCATTTAATAAGACACTGTCTCTAAATTTAAAAAAAATGTATGTATGGGTGGGGCATAGTGCATCGTGAAAGTCCTGCATTCAATTCCCAGGTACAATTTTTTTTTAAATACATAGAGTATAAAAGTAGAGAGAAAGGAAAAATGATATATCAAATGGAAAGAATTCTTTTTCAAAGTCTTGCTGGGTAGTTCAGGCTAGCGTTGAACTCACTATGTAACTCTGGCTGGCCTCCAAATTCATAGTGATCCACCTGCCTTGGCCTTCCACATGTTGGGATTAGAGGTGAGCTTAATGACACCAATTTTATTTGTTTGTTTGTTTGTTTGTTTGTTCTGGTAACAGGAATCTAACTCTGGAACTTGCACTTGCGGGGCAGGCACTGTGCCACTGAGCTATATTCCTGGCCCTATAACACCTTGTTTAAAAGCAATTTGAATTCCAGCTGGACTCCCAATAGTAGTATGGAACATAGAATTACGTATATTTAAAGCAGAGAGAAAAAACAACAACAGCCTATATCTAGAAACATTTTTGAGATAATAGGGTACTGACCAGCTGTGGTGGCATACACCAGTAATCCCAGCACTCAGGAAGCTGAGACAGGAAGATCACTGCAAGTTCAAGGCCAGCCTGAGTTACAAAGAGAGTTCAAATCCAGCCTGGACTGCATAGTGAAACCCTGTCTCAAAAATAAATAGATAGATAGATAGATAGATAGATAGACAGATAGATAGATGAAAGATGACCTTAAATTTTTTTTTACAATCAGAAAATCTTTGCTCTGTAAATTCTAATGAACGTTATTCAGCCACATGGGAAGTGAGCTAATAAAAAGTCATGCCATGCCTGTGCCCTATGTGTAATTCAGTGGTACACAATTCATAACATTGCTCGGATGCCCTGTAAGGAAAGAGAAAACCTGTCACGAGGAGTGTAGTGTAATGAAAGTCTTTATTTAGCTGTAACATTTTGGAAGCTGTCACTGTTTGGGCCCAGGGCAAACCCTCCCGCGCTGCTCTCAGCCAACCATCTAGATCGACTGCGCACCTATGTCAAGCCTCCGACCACAGGCACTGTGCTAGGGAGCTCTCTGTCAAGCTGACCAAGACTCTCAGGGATATACAGACTTTTGCTCTGTGAATCCAATCCCCTCTTCTTCACTTCTCTTCTTTCATAGTGTTGGAAGGACTTCCCGATTCCCACTTAATTTCCACTTTATGTTTCACAGGCATCACTAATAATAAAATTCATGCATTTTCTCTCTGTGTCTTCATGTCTGCTTCCTAGAATAGAGATCCCTAAACTTTTGGCACTGGAAACCCATCAGAGATTGGGCTTATAGAAAACAATTCTTCCACAGATGTAGAGTAGCTACAAGAGTAAAACATGGTTTTAGAGTAATGCTAAGGAACCAGCAAGCTAGATCTTTCACATGTGCAGCTTACAGTGGGGTTCATTCTCCTATAAGAATCTCATCTAGCCACTGATCTGGCAGGAAGTGGAGCTGAGATAGCCATGAGGTTGTGGAGATCAGCTGTAAATACAGATAAAGCTTCTTTTGCTCACTGGCCACTCACCTTCTGAAGGCAGCCTAATTCCTAGGACAAGGACAGCATTGGTCTGTGGCCTGGAGGTTGGGAATTCCTGCTTTAGAGAACACAACCTAACACAACTGCTGCTGCAGTGGTCCAGGACAGGTAGCAGGATAAAGTGTGCAGAATGGTACCCTTACAAGCTGGATGGTGAAGATGATCCGCATCCTGGGTGGTTTATGAAGCTAAGTGGCTCCTTGGCACGATGTAGAGGCCCAATAACCAAAACTTCCACCAATTATGACAAAAACAACTTGGAGTAAATTTATATATATCCTATCATCTTGTTTTGAAATTCTGTATCATTTGTATTTGTTTTTGTTGTTTTGTTTTTGTCTTTTGTTTTTGTTTTCTTCCCTTTAAAATAATATTGTTTAACATCACGTTCTTGATAGGATCTAAAGTTCCCTCACTAGAGATGATTTGGCTTCTGATAAGGGATTAGGTTGTATAAGAGAGTCTGGAGTAGTTATTATATGTACATTCCTTTTTCATTTTTAAACTAAAACATATCAAGGGGACCGGGGAGATAGCTCAGTAGAATAAGCGCTTGCCTGGCAAGCTCAAGGGACTGAGTTCAATCCCCGGTTCTGAAAAAAAAAACAAAAACACTCACACACATCAAAACAAAAAAAGTCAGAATTTGGTATGGGCATATCTAAAACATCTGTTTTGGGAAGGATAATTCTCAAGGTACAGAGTTACAGGGAAAGAACCAGCAGAATCTCCTTAATTTTTTTTTTTTTTCCCGGAACCGGGGATTGAACTCAGGCCCTTACACTTGCCAGGCAAGTGCTTATTCCACTGAGCTATCTCCCCAGCCCCATGAATCTCCTTAATTATGTAAGAGTAATAAAGTTTAAGTGAGCTACTACCTCCAGCCTCTGCTCTTCCATGTCATCCACTTTTTGTTTCTGTTTACTAAATTGCCACTTACTAGTCCATCAGATCTCTAGAGACACTGTAATTTCTTGTCTGCTAAGCCCCCTGGGTAGCTTCTCAAACCTTGTCGGTTGTTAGGGTAATTTTGGCCCCCAAATTTCTGGCACTTAAGCACCACTATCTATTGTTTTTATTTCACATTAACCCTATTTCTATTAAGTAGCCAAACTCTGAGGCCACCTTCCTGCCCTGGCCTGAAGAGAGGAACAATCACTGAATTTTTTAAATAATTCTAATACCCTTCTCTCTGTACTTGATGGCCTTGTTGAATGGTGCATTTCAGGTTTTCTTGTAAAACAATCCTGTGGTGGGCATTCTGCCTCCTACAACCTGTACATGTCAGCAAGCCCATTTCATGTAGCCTTTTGATCCCTCCCTGCACTGCTTCATTAACGTGGGTGTTTACTCTTTGCACAGCAGGGACCAGTACCACCCGAAGCTCCTAACAACCATCCTATCAGCATGTTTACTCTAACCAAAGAATGCTTACCCTATTAGGAGCCCCAAATTCAGTAAATTTTCATTTATCCAGTCTAAAATGTTGATGACACATTTTTAAAATCTATTATAAGATAATTCACTTTTTCCTGATGGTATAAGCCAGAAAACTCCTGGAGTTCTTTTGGGATCTAATCTCTATCTTCTCTTTGCAAGCCCATTAAGTGAAATGAGGCATTAGCTGAGGTGAGCACCCAAAACCTTATGAGAAAGAACTCTCTAAAAGTGTCTTTTATATGAGATCAAAGGTTTTTCTCAATGGGAGAGTTAGGCTATCTTCCTAGGCTTTGGTTCAGGATGTGCTCAGAGCCACAGTCCAGTGACACCCAGCCACCACACTGCCTCAGACAGAGCTTTATCCTAACATTGCAGATCCCATACTGGCTGAGCTTTTGATGGCTTTTGAACCTTCCTAATCTATCAGAGTCGCACTTTGTTCCTCATTTCTACCTGCTCTCTTATTTTCCTGAAGAATGTAAGGGCTACTTTGGAAGGCATCGATCTCATGGTTAGTTTTCAACTTTTAACTTCCCTGTAGTATCTCCATTACCCTTAAATTTCTTCCCTATATAGAAAAACAAACTAACAGTGAAACAGACTGAGACCATAAAAGTAGGAGTGGTTGAGTAGGGAAATTTTATAAAACTCTTTGTTGCTGATAGGTGAATACACAATAGTAATGGCATGCTTATTTTCTGGATGAATTGAAGCCATAACAATCACTGGCATAATGTAGACTAGGGAAGTGTTTAAGATATCATGATTTCTATCTAGGCCATCCAAACATATTTATGCTGTCATTTAATAGGGAAAGACATTTACTGGGACAATTATTCATGATTTAAAAAGGCTTTTATCTTTTATTCAGAAACTTAACTCTCACTATTAATTCTAAATCCTGGGAGAAAATAGGGGATTCTTAACAGGACTTGAAAGTTGCAACCATTAGAAAACTTAAAATGATATTCTTCAGAGAAACTGCACATTAACTACTAACTTCCTAAGTCCCTAAAATACACTTCTTCCAAAAGTTGGAGTGATTGTCCTGAACTATTAAATTCCACATTTTCTGTGGTCCAAAGACTAAACAAAGAAAGAGTAAATGGTTGCACTGAGGACCCACCAGGGAAGGATTTCAATGCAGCTACTGTAGACTTTTTGAAAGAATTCTTGCCTATCCCTCAGAGGGAGACAAAGCTGAAACAGGAGCTCACCTCTGAGAAATGGTGCATGTCTTTCTGAGATCTTACACATCATCCCATGAGTATAATTTTGCTAAACATTAGACTAGGGGATAAAATGCAAGTGCTCCTAAAATCCATTGTTTACAGTACTATAAAGTCTAAAGGGAACTGGACAAGGGCTGCCTTGGAACTAAAAGCAGCAAAATCATCATGAAGCTGATGAAAACTCACTCTTTTGGCAGCAATATCACACCTTAGGGTTCCTAGGAATTCTTTCTTGGCTCTAGGAAGTCCATGTGGTGCACCCCAGTCTACACCATAGGCACCAGCCTGACTGAAACTGTACCGCTCTCTCCAACACGTGAAATGATTGGCCCCTAGGGCAGCACCTTTAAGAGTGGGGCTTGGCAGAAAGTCTTTAGGTTACTAGGAGCACACTCTTGAAAGGAGGGGGCCAGGGTGAGGGCTCAGTAAAATAAGCACTTGCCTGGCAAGCACAAGGGCCTGAGTTCAATCCCTGGTTCAGCCAAAAAAAAAAAGAAAAGAAAAGAAAGGAGATACCTTTCCATGAATCCTTGTCCTGTAAGAGATTGAAAAGGCGTGGGACAGAATTCTCATAAGACATTCAAAATAAAAGTTGTAGAGGTCAGAGACACATTAGACTAGGACTTGTGAAAAGTTTAAGAGGCCTAATTAGGCATGAACTATAATTGAAGGAGTTTAGATGTCCAACGATGGATATAATTGCTACTTCTTGGCAGGTGGTGGAAAGAGGTAACTCACAAGGCATTAATAGAGTCAAACAATCCTTAATAGACATTAGTCCAAGATGTTAGGTCATCTTTGTCCCACAGATTCTTATATCATGAACCAAAAGCATTCACATGCAAGTTCCTGAGTTTGATCCCGAGCACTAATAAGGAGGAGGAGGGGAGGGAGGAAGAGAAGGAGGAGAAGAAGGAGGAGGAGGACGAGGAGGAGAAGGAGAAGAAGGAGAAGGAGGAGGAGGAGGAG
>NW_004524763.1:3884811-3895119 GCF_000260255.1 Octodon degus | reverse complement strand
GAAGAGGAGGAGGAGAAAAGTATCACAAACAATAAGTGTAAAGGTTTTACCTTTATTTTTATAATTGCATTTTATAACATATTTTGTACTTTTAAAACTGTAAAGTAAATGGAGCAAGGTGGCATACATGCATAGTTCCATTATTTGACAGTCTGAGGCAGAACTGTTACAAGTTGAAGGCCAGCACAGACTACTTAGTGTGCTCGAGCACAACTTGAATTACATAGCAAGACCCTGTCTTAAAAATAACAAAAGAAAAACCCCAAATACTTTTAATATGTATAATTAATTTTTCTGATTTTTTTCTTGTAGCCTAGTGTTTACTTTTCACTATCCAAATAAACTTCAGTAATATTTGCCTATGTGTTTTGTTTTGTCAGGACTGGTTTGAAATGCATCTAATTTTAAAAACGTACAATAATATATGAGCTGTCAAAGTGAACACAAAAAAATAACCAAACAGATAAAGAAACACCTCGAATAGTTACTCAAAGAAATAACTGCTTAAGAAATATATCTTACCTGTCTTGTGAAAAGAGGTTAAAAAATAATTGGGGATTCCAAAGGGACTTTATAGAGGTTTGGATATACACACAGAGTAAAGAGTACAAACTGGCATCCACATACCAAAAGCAGTATTGAATGGACTCATATTCACTTGACAGCTCACAGTAACAATAGCAGAAAGATATATGTTTATCACCTTTAATATTCACTGAGGTTGTTCAAGAATATTTTTAAGCCAGGTATAGATTTAAAAGCCAACTTGGAAAATACATAATGGAAACGCTTCCTTTATAACAAATTCATCTTAGCTCTGGAGCCTCGCTTCTGCTTAACAGCAGAAAAAGCATCCAGTTCAATAATAATTTTAAGGTTAGTTCAAAATCATTTAATTGCATTTCCATTTAAAGTTGTCATTAGTGTTTCTTTTCACCTTTTCTTAGAGTTGCTTGGAAAATAAGTCCACTCAGTGAAAAAGAGAAAGGAGACATGTACATCTTTTCTAGGTACCTCTGTGTAACTGCTAGTGCTTAGGGATTTGATCTTGTAGCAGAAGTATTAGTCAGCAAGGACTCTCCCATATGGCATTAATTTTTCCTGCTGATATGCTTTTCCTCCCTTGCAATGTTCTGGTGTCCATGTTCCTATGGAGATCTGGCTGAACTCCACTCTACTAGGTGCTAAAATTTGGGTCTCAAATGCCCCCCCAAGGCCTGTGTGAAATGATTGGTCCCTAGGACAGCTTGGCAGAAAGTCTTTAGGTTACTAGGAGCGCACTCTTGAAAGGGGGGTGCACAGGGAGATGGCTCAGTAGAATAAGAATTTTCCTGGCAAGCGCAAGGTACTGAGTTCAATCCCCGGTTCTGCCAAAAAAAAAAAAGAAAAGAGAGAGAGAGAGAGAGGAGAGAAAGAAAGAAAAGAAAAGAAAGGGAATACCATTCCATGAATTCTTGTCCTCACATAGTTTTTTCTCCTGGCTATAAGGTGAGCCTTGTTTTCTTGCCACAATGTGTTGCTTCAACACAGGCCCAAGGCAACATAACTATTCTATCGCCAATAGGAAACTCTGAAACTGTAAGACAAAATGAAACTTTTCTTTTCATATGTTGATTAGCTCAAGTATTATGTTGTAGTAATAGAAAGCTGACTAACATCCAGGTATGGAAAAACTGTGGTCCATGATCAAATGTGAACTCTGGGAACTAAGAAAGTTTTCACATTTTTAAAGGGTTGAGAATACGAAGTAGAAGAAGGAGATGGAGCAGCGCAGGCTATAAAGACATGCAAAGCCTAAAGTATTTACAGTATGACCTTTTACAGAAAGCTTGGCAAACCCTACTCGACATGCAGTATCTGTGAGCTGCCTCCCATTTCCATTTGTTGCTATTTCTCTTGAACATCTGCAGCTCCAGGGAGATGGTGCACTTGTGCCAGTTGCCAGGAGGAGAGTTTGAATCTTCTTCATGCCAGCCTGATTGCTGTGGTTAATCAAGGATAACCTCCAGGCCCTCTGGAGCTTACTTAGACTTTACTAACTCCACCTCCTGCTATTCCCTGCAATGCATCCAGACTCCTATAGCTTAGTAAACTCTAAACATAAAGTGGTTCCAGGCCCCTCGAGCTTTATGGAAGAACCTTCTACACACTCCAATAGACTTCAGGGTAAGAACATTATTAATGTCTCTTATTCTCTTTTTTTTTTTTTTTTTTTTTTTTTTTTTTTTTTTTTTTTTTGGCAGAGCTGGGGACTGAACTCAGACCCTTGCGCTTGCCAGGGAAGCGCTTATTCTACTGAGCCATCTCCCTGGCCCCAAAATGTCTCTTATTCTCAAAAACCTGTATTCCAATACATTAATGTCAAGAACTACAAATCCACTCAAAGGGAAAACTCGTAAAATTAGGCTTTTCACAGCTTCACTGTATTCCTTCAAAATTTGTGATTATACAAACATGTTTTGACAAAAGATGGGTATTACCCAGTTACCCAACTTTTCATACCAATAGGAAAAATTTTAGAAGAAAGTAAGGTCATAAAGAATTTCTTGGGGCCGGGGAGATGGCTCAGTGGAATAAGCGCTTCTCTGGCAAGCGCAAGGGCCTGAGTTCAATCCCCAGTTCTGCCAAAAAAAAAGAATTTCTTTAAGGATGAAGAAACTTCAGTTTACTAGTTTTAAAAAGTGATTACTTTGATACTTATTAAATGTTACTTCAGTATGTTATATTTCAGTAATTAATTTAGAAATATTTGCCTTTTATTTATTTACTTCTTAATCTTTTATTTATTTGGTACGGGGTCTCACTATGCAACTAGGACTTTTAGTGATCCTCTTATTTCAGCCTCCCTAGTGCTGAGATTACAGTCATGCACCATCACTCTTGGCTTTCCAGTAGTCGGCAAGGCACGTGGCGCTGGGGATCAAACTCAAGTCCTTGTAGTTACCAGGCAGGCACTTAGCCCACCGAGCTATACCCCTGGCCTCAATATTTGCCTTTTAAAGAAAATAAACAATTTTGGGCTGGGGAGATAGCTCAGTAGAATAAGCACTTGCCTGGCAAGCACAACAGCCTCTGAGTTCAATCCCTGGTTCTGCCAAAAAAAAAAGAAAAGAAAAGAAACAATTTAATTTTCTTCTACTAACATAGTGACACAGAGGAAGAGAGTTCAGGAACTAGGAGGACCTTATTGTTTCCTGCCACGTTAATCAGTCATACTGAAGAGAATAGCTGGAAAAGGCTAAAAATAAGTATTTAGAAATGAAGGTATCCCTGTAATTAATTGCCTGGCATTGGTCTCTATATTATGGAGTTGTGAAATGCTGTAAAATTGCCACTGGTGATACTCTAGAAGGTAAATAATATAATACTCTTGATAAACCTTCATACAGGCGCTGGTGAGATGGCTCAGTGGTCTAAAGCACCTACTTAGAACAAGCTTAGCAAAGCACAGGGACCTTAGTTCAATCCCCCAGCACCACATGCCAGCCAGCCCCGCCTCCTGGTGGGCTGAGCTGGTCACACACACACACACACACACACACACACACACACACACACAAATTAATTACTTAATTAATTAATTAAAAAAATCTTCATCCGTGAAGAAAGAGAATCTTAGTTAGCATTAGCTGCATTTGTCAACAAATGAAAGACCAGTATAGTAATTGAGGAAAGAGTTGGCTGTTTAGCAAGTATAAAAGAACAGGAGCAAGGACAGCCTAGGCTTGAGGCTTGGAAGGATAGGAGCAACACAGCTTCTTAGCCCTGCCTGGCAAAAGATAAAAATGAGAAGGACTTGGAGCAAGAGAGGAGCATTTAGCTTTACAACGAGAAGATAAATCAAATCAGAGAGGCAGACAAACCATAAACTTCTAAATGATCAAGTCAAAGCACAGATCTATATAAGATTTTAGCACCCTCTACATCCCTTTAAGAGGTGAAGATGGCTCAGAGAAGAGAGACAAAGGCTATGATTCTCCCACCGAAATCCTGTAAACTCAAGCTGTACACCTAATTAAAAGTAACCAGTCTTGAAAATGATTGTGTACATGTCTATCAGCATATACTACTGACTGGACTCAAAAGATGATAAATCAAATACATTTGAAGTTAGATTACAAAAATCCACAAGACTAGATCAAAGTTGGATGATTATTTGCAACTTAAAATGATTCTTGGACTCTAAAGTACCTACTAAGAAGGTTTATCAACTCTTATTATTGACACGATATCAATGCTGTCTTGAGATGTAACCTAAAAGATAATGAAGAAGGAAAAATACTCTCTAAGAGTGAACTAATGACATGAGAGAACAATGGAGCAGAGAGTCACTCCTAGGGAGTAGCAGTGAACCCTAATTACAAATGCCCCCCCAACTTCAGTAGTAAGGCTGATTGTGAAATTGCAGCATACCCTTGACTCTGTGATCCGTTCTTCTCCAGCCAATCCAGACTGCTCATCTTGGTTATCCTTTCCTCTTTCCTCCTGCAGTAGATATATGAGACTTCAATAGTTTGCTGCCATTGTTCGTATGTTTTCAGATAACGAAGACTAATGTCTGTTTCTGATGTATAGAGTTCTATTTATCATTCAGATATCCTGTGCTTTGAGTTTGATGCAATGACTGGAAGTGACTTCTGGGTTATATTTCTCAAGAAATGGCAAATATGTTTTAGTCACAAGAAGGAAAGTAGAGACTAATGGCCAGAAGAGCAGGAATGAGTGCTTTTGTTGTTGCTGTATTGATGACTGTTTGCATTTGTCTGCTTTCTTAGGCAATGGTACAAGTGTGCTTCCTGGCCTTTCTGGAAGAGAGTAAGGCCTTCTGTTCACTTCTGGATAATGAGTTTTTGGTAAAATGTGTCAATTCCAGGCCAACTATTTGTCAGTGCTAGCACCTCCAGAATTCTCTTCCCTTTGTTAGCAATTGACAGTGATTAAGTTAGTAAGCTGCTTGAGTGATTGTAGCAAGCACATCTTTCTATTGATCCGTAGTTGGTGTGTTATTTTCTCACTCAAGCATGCAGCTGGTTTTATGTGTTAAGGATCTGGAGGCTTTTGGGTACCACAGCACAATCTAATCAAGTTTGAGTGACAAAAGAACCAAGAGAAAGGGTGAAAGGAAAGGTAATGAACACATTTTTTTCTTGTTATGGAATTATCTCAAATTATAAAATTGTGAGCATGTAGTTTAAGGACTGGATATTAAAGGTACTTAATTACTAGTGAGTAAACAAAAGGGAGATACAACTTTATACCTGAAAATAGAGAGTTATGTAATTGTTAAGTGTTAGCAAGAATGTGGAAATTGGGATTTCTCAAGAATGGCTGGTTGACTAATGTAGTTTTTCCAGAGGGCCATTGATGACTACACAGTCAAATTCAGAATTCTTAAAACTTGTTCTGGCTGGGCAAGCTGGGCTAGGGTTGTTATCCCAGCACTCAGGAGGCTGGGACAAGAGGATTACCATTAGATCATGAGATCAAGGCCAGCCTGGGCTACATAGTGAGTTCAAAGCCAGCCTGAATTAGGAAATGAGACCTTGTCTCAAAAAAACAAAAACAGAAACTAACCACCATCAACAACAAGAAACAGTCTGGGTATATACATTATGAAATAAAATACAGCATTTCTGTAAGTCAGTAAATGTATACAGAATAGTACACATTTTACAAGTATATATAAAAGGAAAAAAATTAAATCAATTAAAATGTTTGCCATTGTCAGTAGAGAGCAATGAGAATAAAGGACAAGAATAAATGAAAGTAATAAAAGACTTAGTACTAATGATCTACAAACTGATTAATAGCAACTTCTGTATTAGAGATTTGGTTCCAAAATAAATAACATTGTTTCAATGTTTATCCGAACCAAACATGATTTATGGCTAGGAAGCAAATAATCTTTTAGGCCAAATCATAATATGGCCAAATTTTTTAAGTCATTGAAATAAACTGAGAAATTTAAGATCCCTTGAACACAGATAAATGTCAATAGCCATATTGAAGTGATTTTATAATCTTTAAACATCAGTGTGCTCATAAATATTTAGCAACTGATCCTGAGTGGGAAAAGTAGTAGCTTTATTTGCTTATTTCTGTGATGTAAATATTCCCATCCTGGTTAGTTTTAAGTGATCTCACTAACTGAAGGCAAAACTCTTCAGCTTTAATACCAGGCTCTCCCAAAGTGGAGAACTGGTAGGAAGAAGCTTGTTCCAACGTTTTGCCTTAGAGACTCCAGAATTATCACATAAGACCTACAGAATGAAATACAGAAATTGCTGAGGATGACACACCAAACAAGCACTTGGACTAGAGTTTTCGGTCCATATTCTCTCAGAAAATATTTCATTTCACTTGCTCTAAATCTTTAATTTGCACTAAGAGAACATCTTCCGTCTTTCAAAGTGGAATATTTAGTTATCTCATAAATAGAGATCTCATTATTTTATGGCAGTATAGCTATAGCTAGACCTGAATCAAAAATCCTGAATCTTGGGAAGTATGATTTGTTCCTACCCAAGGAAGCGAAGTAGAACACTTGAATATTCTCACAATTTCAACAAAAGACCTTCGATCAAGTCAGGAGATGCAGAATGTCTGAACCTGCAGTTACACAAATGTTTTCCATTTTCCCCAAAACACACTGGCATTCCTTTCCCTAACAGTGTATTCAACAACTTTGGTAAATCCAATATCATTTTACTTCCAGTATCCAATTTGCTCTTTGTGCCTCAAAGATTTTGTTTTGTAACATAGATAGCAAACATTACATAATTTCTCCTCTACTATTATATGAGGATAAGTGAGTACAGTGTGGCCTCTTCAAAGACCTTTTGGAGAACTGAGATTTGGAAGCATCCACAGAGCCATTGGTGCATAGCACACACTTACATTTCAGTTTCTTTTTCTTGCTCTGCTAATTGTAACCCTGCTTTCTGAAATGAAACAAGAACAACAAGACCATAATTAATTTCTGACCTAGATTTTCTGCTATCTTCTTTGCCAATAACTAGTTTACTTCTCAAAAACAATCTGTAAGTGCCTCCTTTTAAAAATATCTTAGTTTCCCTTGCTACTAGGAAGCTATTACACTACAGAACCTATTTGTTCAGGTTTTGTTCTGCAGACCCAAACAACTGAAGCTTACAGGACTGTTCATGAAAGGGCAGGAAAGATATAGGCTGAGTGGTTCTCATAAAGTACAGTACTATAAATTAGGGGATATATTAGATATAGTTTTTGACGTCTGATGATTAAGAACCGAGACATGGAAGCCCAAGTATGTAGGCAACAGAAGCCACGATGCTAGATACTCTAAACTCACAGGAAAATCCTACATAGGAAATAACCTCTTGTACAAAATTTTAATTTCCCACAGTGCCAAACACACTATCACATTCTATCTATGATACTTTCATAGATAGAACACTAAAAAATTTACATATATTTATGCAAGAATTCAATATAATATAAGAGAAGGATTTTATAGCTGGAGAAGCTTAAAGGGGATAAAGACATTTTGAAACTACTGAATAATTTATTTGCTTTCTGCTTTCTACCTACTCGATGTAGTACAGCATTTCCAAGTGCATATTAGTTAAAAAGGGTTTCAGAGCAGATGTGTAATTACTGCAAAAACTACAAGGCAGATTGCAAATATATAATAGACTTGGGGCTCTTTTAAGTGACTTGATGCCAAACATTATTAAATTAGCAGAACACATGGAGATCTCAGTGCCTTTCATTCCAAAAATGTTCTTAAAATTTCACATTCTTACAATCTGACGTTATATTTTACTACAAAGATTAAAGCCTATGTTTCAAAAATAGCATTAAAAGTTTTTTGGAATTGCTTGCTTTCAGCTCTTACTCCAATACCATCTCCAGTAATTCCCCACACAACTTCTCTAAAGCCTCTTATTTCTATTATTTCCTTCCAATCATTTATATAGTTCCTTTTGCCTATGGAAGAATACATCCTCCTATGCTGTTTTTGCTGAGCCTGAGCATATGCCCCAACATGTGATGGGATTTCAAAATAGGAGATGTGACAATTTGTCATTATCATATCATACATCATAATATAACAAATTTTAACACCACAGTTATAATGCTGAGATCATTTGCAATAATCATATATTCTCATTTAATTCCATTTTAGCCATCTATAAAATTTATCTTAGTATGTTATTCCTACTCTAGCTGCGATTGTGCCTAATATACAAACAAGCTCTATTTTTCTTATAGATAAGAGTAATACTAAATTTTGTCCTAGGGCCCACCCATGTCATTTGTAATGAATGTTTACGTTCCCTGCCCTCCCCCATTCATGTGTTTCTATCTTAACCTCGGAGTGATGACACAAGGAAGTACCTTGGGAGATAATTTAGGTCACGAACATGGAGCCCTCATTACTGGGACCAGTGCCCTTACAGTGAATGAAGGGACCTCTCTTGTCCTCTTTCAGTCATATGAGGATAAAAGAAGATGGCATTCTATGGCCTAAAATGGATCCTTCGCTAGAACCCAACCATGTAGTGCTCTGATGTAGGACTTCTACCTCTAGAACAATGAGAAATATTTGCTTAGGCCATCCAGTCTATGACAGTTTTGTTATAGAAGGCCAAGTACACTAAGACTCTGGTTCTTCAATTTGTTTATTTCATACAAATTCACTTTAGATGTTGTCACCTACTCATTTAGGAAGGTATTAATAGCTAATCACTTCATTACTTTTTAATATAGTTATGATTAAACATTTACATATTAGAGTATATAACTTGTTCCAAATTTTTAAAATTTCTTCCTTATGAAATCTACATAAATTTCACTTTGGCACAGAGCAAACAGGAGATTGAGTCCCATAGGGCTAAAAACCATAAATTTAAGGAAATATTTACAAACATGGGCTCTTGTGAATCTTGAAGCAAATTCCTTCAAGTAAGGCCAATCCACACTCTGACAAGGAGCCCAAGTGACTGATTCTAAGTAGCTGAACAGTGTCACAGTCACTAATTCTCCTATATTGTCAAGAAGAAACCTGTCCTTGAGTAGATTTTGAAGAATAAACACATACCTTACTATATTACACATCAATTATAATGGCTAAAAAACCCTGACAACATCAATTGTTTGTGAGGACACAGCAAAAGAAATTCCCATCAGTTTCTGATAGGAATGCAAAAAAAATGCAGTCACTTTGAGAGACAGCTTGGTCATTTGCAACAAAGCTGAACCTAGTCTTATTGTACAATCAACCAGCCATGCTTGTGGATATTTACTCAAATTACTTACAAGTTCATGTTTACCCAAAAATCTTCCTGTGGATGTCTGTAGCAGCTTTATCTACATAAAAACTGAAAGCAATCAAGATGCCCCTTGATAGATTATTGGATAAACAAGGTGTGGTGTGTTCATATGATGGAGTATTAATCCAAATGAGCTATCAAGCCACAAAGCCACAAAGGTGGATCTCAAATGCTTCCTAAAAGATGGAAGAAGCCAGTTTGAAAAGACTCTCTACTGGGTAATGCCAGCTATGACACTGAAAAAGACAAAACCTACAGAGACAATAAGCTGCCTAGAGGAAAGCTGAAGTTTGAATGGGAAATGCCCAGAGGATTTTCTAAGGGCACACAGTCCTGTATAACAACTGCAAATGCAGATACATAACATTGCATTTATCAAAACCCATGGAACCTTAAACTACAAAGAACACTATTTATGCAAATTAAAAAAATAATTCAGAAGATCTGAAAGTCCAGGATGAAATGCAGACAGCAGCAATGCAAACTAATTGTATTAAAAATGTATTTTCAAATTGAGAATTTAAAAAAAAAAAAACAGAAGAGGTTACTCATAGAGTGATCATTGTGGAATACATTGTAGTTGAAAGTTTTACCTTGAATTCATTTACATTAACATAATATAGATGGTTGCATATGAAAATATGTATAGGTATAGATGTGCAAACTTAGGTGCATGGATTAGTATAATACTTATCTTCTTTCTGGGTGAGCTGAAAGAATCTAGAAGCAGTAAGAGTATACTTAGAACCCAGTTCCCAGGTCTTCATTGCCAATATCATTCTCTTATAAAAGCGACCCGGTCAATTAAGACTCAGGACATATGAGAACTTGTACTGTAACGTCATGTACCTTGGTAGTGTCCCAAATTTTCTGATCAAGAAGATTATGGCGCCAAAGAGGAAAGTGATCGATGACATAGAGTGTGCCTAAGGAGAGTCACATGGGGAGAAGACACTGTCTCAGGCTTTCACAGAGAGCACATTGGCCAAGCAAT
>NW_004524763.1:3867508-3874830 GCF_000260255.1 Octodon degus | reverse complement strand
AAAAAAAAAAAAAAAAAAAAAAAATTAGAGTTCTCATACTGGAATCAGCCAAATGGAAACTCTGAAACTTCTCCCCACAACTGTAAATTTAGAAAAATATAGTATCTCGAGAGATGCAGCAAAAATATGTGCCAACTGTAAGTATCTGGTGGCATGCAGAAATGATGGCTCTATCATATCTCCTTTTTTTTTTTTTTCGAACCGGGGATTCAACTCAGGCCCTTGTGCTTGTCAGGCAAGCGCTTATTCTACTGAGCTATCTCCCCAGCCCCTATCATATCTCCTTTTATAAATGAAATCTACTCACTCTAAATTAGAAAAGAGCATCAAAAACAGTTTGCATCCATACAGGTAGACAAAACATTGACTTAAAGTTCTCCCTGAGGTTATCATAACTGTTCTGCTCTCTATCATAACAGAGTCTGAAAATCCTGGACCTCCAGGATGTCCTAGAAAACATCACCTCAATCCACTGCATCCATGACGTAATGTTGACTGAGTGGGAACAAGAAGTGATTAGGATTTTACAGGTGCTGTGATGATTTCTAGAAGGTGAGAGAGCAACCCTACAAAACTTTAGGTGGTAATCACTGCAGTGAAGCTTTGAGGCTCTAGTGGCATGCAAATACTGGGACCCCACCCCAAAAGTAAAACACCAATTTCTGATCTGGCATATCTACAGAATGACACCGAATGCTTCACTTGAATCAGTCTTGCATCAGTCTTACACTTGCCTCATTTTTATCAATCTTGTGAAGAATCTGACCAGATTCAGAGTCAGACCAGGATCTGGCTGCAGCCCCAGTCTTTGCCAACTCCTTTCCCATTTTCTGTCTCAGACATCCTGTCTCAGTTACTCTCCTCTCATTGGTGGGACAAATACTCAACACTCAAAATGAAAGAAAGAAAGGTTTATTAAGCTCACAGTTACTAGAAGTTTCAGTCCATACTTAGCTGGCTCCAAGACAGAATGGCACATGACAAAGAACAACTTTCATGGTGGCAGCAAAGAGCAGAGAGTAAGTCTGTCTCTCTGTCTTTTAAATTACATTCAGGCTATCTGCCCAAGGTCAGGGGAAGTGCTCGCACCCATAATCCCAGCAGTTCTAAAACCCATAATCCCAGTGGATTATGAGTTAATCTCAAACTCTAGATGTCCTTGTCCCATAATTGCATGAGACTTTGGGGGGACAACTAGACACAAACCATAACACATACAATCTAATAAAATTCTTTTATCTCTAATTCTATTTTGGCCTCTGCTTCTTAGATGACCCAGAGTAACATAAATAGAGAAAAATCTCTGAAAAAATAAGGAATTGCTACTTGTTTTTAAAAGGGCTATAAAGGGGGAAAAAAAGAAAGAAAGAGGGAGAGAGAAAAAGAGAGAGAGAGAAAGAAAGAAAGAAAGAAAGAAAGAAAGAAAGAAAGAAAGAAAGAAAGAAAGAAAGAAAACCAGAATTTACAAAATGAAATAAAAGACTTTCCTTTATACATGGAAAGTAAAAATGATGAAAGAGTATGTGTTACAAATCCTAACATTAAATTGTCTCCCATCTGAACTGGGGACCAGATCCCCTCTCTGATATGAGAAAGTTACCTATACTTGCTGTTAGCGTCACTTTAGTTATATTGACTACAGTCAGAAAATGGTATAAGAGACACAGAATCCAATCAGCCACCATTAATATACTTCTAAGACTTGTGGCTCTGTAGAACAGGCAAAATGTTAAATAAATATTTCAACCAGAGAGTGAAGGTTAGTACAGGAGGTT
The DNA here is from genome assembly GCF_000260255.1 of Octodon degus. Lineage (NCBI taxonomy): Eukaryota > Metazoa > Chordata > Mammalia > Rodentia > Octodontidae > Octodon > Octodon degus. The sequence continues at coordinate 3,873,055 of NW_004524763.1, read as the reverse complement.
ATTCAATACCTGAATTGGGTATTGTAATCTTTTCTTTTTCTTTTTTTGGTAAGTGGCCATTCATTTATTGACTTATCCTGAGAAAGTAGCAGATTCCTGCACATCTATTATGTTAGATTTCATCATATAATGTAATTATAAAAATATTTTAAATGTAATGTATAGAACACAAAATGAATTTGTAGCAAACTCTAGGGAAATTTTTGTTATGAATTACTGAAAATTGTTAAACAAATGCCCCCTTACTTGTGTTTTATTTAAGGTATTGCTTTCATATCATACAAACAAATTTCAACTATGAAAAGTGCATGATTGCACAAAATAATTCTTTGCAAGTCCAAAATTCTTAATTTATAATAAAACTGGAAAGTTAAAAAAGGAGTAAAACCACCAGTGTCATCTATTGCAAAAGCTCAACATCTTATAATGTTGCTTAACAAGTTGTAGAGAAACATATCTTGAAGCAACATGTAACGGTAAGGAAATTATGTATGTTTTTACCACTTTACATTACTATCATCTTTAGTATTTTCTCTTACCAAGTAAAAATTCATACTCTCTGTAATGTTAACTCTTGAATCAGCCATTCTGTGACGTGCCACTTGCATGTTTCTCAAATCTTCTTCAAACTGCCTATGGTACCAGAATGAACACAAATGGACCTTTCTATTTGGAGTGGTGACATTATCTGTATTAATTTTGCTAGGTAAATGACTTCATATTCCAAAATGTGATGAACAAATCCAGCATTAGTATTAATACAAAATCTTCTTTCTTGCATAAAAGCATATGCATCTCTGTACTTCTTCCCAAATGTTTCTTTCCATAATGCATGCAAGAACAAAGGTAATTCCTCTGGAGAGCCCTAGATTTGCATGGAGAACAACTTTTCCTCCACTTTGTAAGTGCCCTTCAATACATTCCTTAGTCACAGAGGAAAAAAATGTTATATGTCCCATAGCATTATCTGCAATATCTAAGACTTTCTAAGGAATTGTTGAAAATTTGGTTTAATAAAATTTGCTTCAATACTTTGTCATATACAAACTATTTGAGCTATTCCATATTTGTGTAGTATAGATAGCTTGCTTTTCATAGCAGAAGAATAATGCCTAAGACCAATTCAGGTAAAATATCCTTCATCATTCATCCCATAGGGTAGGTCCACTCCTGGGTGGCATCCTTGAACTATGGGAGCAAGGGGGACACCAGCTTCACTTACTCCCTGGCCGGTTCCACAGTGGAGAAAGGAAGACGCTAGAGGGCTCCCAACTAGCACCCACCAGGAAAGGGTGTCCAGAGCTTGGCGGCAACCAGGAAGAGGAGGGCTGCTGCCCCTGCCCCCAGTGTTGATTGTAAAATACAGAAAATTTTACAAATATTAAGTAATCTGAGGGTTAAACTGGAGCCTATTTGAAACCAACCTCATCTGAAATCTATAGTTTTAATATTTTTTTTTTATCATGAAAGATGCAGCACATTTCTGTCTTGTTCAGAAGTATCATCTGGCCATATATGGCCCTATTTTAAGTCTTAATTTTGGTTTTGGATCTCTAAGTAATCTCTATGCTTGAACCTGTTGGACAGTTCCTCTGTCTTAGTCATTTTTCATTGGTATCATAACCTCAACTCATTTGAGATGATTAGGCAATTCTCTTCATAGAAGCAGGCATAGCAGGAGATTAGTGAGATTTGCTTTAAGAAAAACTTATTTGCATGACCCCTTCTAAGGCCCTGTAACTGAATTTGAATTCCAAAATTTTGTATTTCTTCTTAGGAAAAGTGGTCCCCATCAGCTGCATAAGATTCAGGCTTCATAAAGCCTGAATCCACCTCTGGAGTTTGTATAATAAGCTAAGAAATTTGGATGCTGTCCTGAATACAACAACATGTAAGGATGTTAGTCAAGATAGTTGCATGTCCATATTTGCAATTTTAGAAAGCTTACTTTGAAAACAATGTGGACAAAAGACTGAAACAAGATCAGATCTGGAAGAAAAACTATAAGGAAGCCATCATTGTATTTCCAGGAAGAATAAAAGCCTTTTGCTTTATATTGTACAAAAGGAGCTAGTGTTTCCTTTCAAAAATCAAGATCCTCTGAGGCATTTCTAATTTTACTTGTAAAAGCTCTCCTCCCCCATTCTATTTCAGAAATATTATTCTTCCAAGAAGCTGAGCACATTAAAAAAAACTCACAGTGTAATATAGTCTGTCCTTGACTTCCAAATAGTAAAATACAATTTTCATATGCAACAATTCTAACTTGTTATCATAAGGAAAATAGTAAGCACTTCTGTTTTACGATTAATTGTCAGTTTAAAAACAGAAAATAGAAGTTTTACAGTGACTGTTTCACCCAGTAAGAGACTCAGATAGTACATGCTATGTCTCTAGATGGTAAACTCAATATTGTTTTTTAAGGTACACTGAGTATATGTTTTAATATTCAATAAGCTTAGGATTCTTCTAGATGATCACATGTATAATTATAAAGAAAATTATGAGAATTAAAGAAGTCAGTTGTTCTACTGGTGATTTAATCTTATTTATTTAATGTTTCTTTTTGGTTTTATTTTTTAAATTAACGTGTATTAGTAATACAGATAAATGAAATTTCTTTGGGTATATTGTTACATGCACACACTGTACTTTGATTATTTTTTCCCTTTACCCATCTTCTCTCTCTGTACCTCAAGTGCTCTACATATATAATGAATTCTCATAACTCACTAAGAAAAAGATAAATCACTTCTTCTTAAAAATCAGTAAAACAGTTTAGTAAACGTTCTTCAAACTCTTATCTTCAACCCACAACAAAAACATTTTTACAGGAATGAGAATAAGCCAAGAGAGCCACTGCCATCGATCTGAAGTTTGAAGGCTGGCAATAGACCCAGTAAGTACAAACACTTCCCACTGACAGAAAAAGAATGGGCGGGCAGATGACTGGCTACTTCTTCACAATTATGGAATTAAGGGGAAACTATCCATCTGCAGTCTATGGACGGACTATGGGGAAGATTTCCCCTTCTTCCAGGTGCTTATTCAACGACAATCTGTGTACAATTAAGTGTCCACTTTTCCTCAGAAATTTACTAGGACTCAAGATGCTGGGGAGAAAAAAATCTTATGTAGAGGTTATGAGTACTCCACCGAAGTCCATTGCTACCACTTTAAAAAAAATTGCATACTGGGTATGTATGTCAAACAAAATACCTAGGAAAAATGACAAGTGATTCGAAAGTTTTAGTTTATGGTTTTGATCGAGGACTATTTTGCAGAATTCTTTAGGAATGCACATCGAAATTCTTAGCAGTGGGTCCTGTTGTTTCTAGAGTCTGGAAATATCTGACCAGATATGGAAGACCTCTTATGAGAGTTTCTAGGCAAAGCGAGTCAACTTGTGACCCGCACATGTAAGCCAAAGGTGAAGAGGTATCGCCCCCACACTGGACACCTGGATGGGAGCTGTCACTTCTGTTGGGAAGTTTGGCTCTCTGGCCAAGTGAGCTGCCTTCAGTGCTTTCTTTCTCCTACTAATTTCCCCTTCCTAATTATTCCTGCCCTCTCCTGACCTCTCCTGGAGGAAATAGTAGGCCTAAGAAAAAGAGTATTGAGAATATAAGGGTACACAGCCAGGGAGACAACTCAGTGGTCTAAGCACCTGCCTGGTAAACTCAAGGACCTGGATTTGATCCCCAGTACCTCACACACTGCCTGCCCCGCCCTGGGCGTGCCACCAAAACCAGGTATGCAGGCACACACCCATAATCCCAGAGCTGGGGAGGCTGAGAAGGAGGATCACTATGAGTCTGAGCTGTGAGACCCTATACCAAATAAATAAATAAATAAATAAATAAATAAATAATATAAGGGTACAGAGGAAGAGCTCTCAACTGCTTTGTGCAGAAATGGGAGAAAAGGAAGTCTAGAGAACCTTTGTTCAAAATTCAGTTTACTCTGTCTACTATCATGGCAATTGCCCTGTGTATTTGTGTGTGTGTGTGTGTGTGTGTGTGTGTGTACACACACTCTCATATGTGTACATTACAGCATAAGCTGTTTGGGCACAGAGGTGAGGCACATGAATTTTCCATTGACCAAATCCAGTGCCTACAGTGTTTAACAGATTATTTCCATAGAAATGTTTGTTGTGAATAAAGAAAACTTAGAAGACTTCTTTGCCAGTGTTAAAGAGCAAAGCAGGGATTCTTAGACCTATTCATTTTGGACTTTCACAACCATATATTCAAAACAGAAAATAAAATATTTTCTTATCAAATTCTAGTACAGCCAGGCATGGTGGCTCACATCTATAATCCTAGCCCTGAGGAAGTTGAGGCAGGAGGAGGTGGATCATGGTCAGTCTGGGCTACACAGTGGATTCAGACCAAACTTCTTAAAGAGACTCTGTCTCAAAAAAATTAAAAATATAAACAAAAAAATCTCACTACATGTAAAAGCAGAATGGATTGGATTTTCTATTCATGAAGCAAAATATATAAGTATGGGGTAAAGTTTGTCCACCAAAAAAAAAACAAAAAACAAAAACCAGGAAATAAAATAAAGTCATCTGGATTTAACATGTTATTGCCATGTAATGGTTTGGGCAATAGACTTTAAAAACCTCAAGACAAGATGTCAATATCTATTTGTGAAACAGGCAGTCAGAAAGCCTGGCACACCAAGCACTGAGCTGTAGAGCTGTACCATGAAAGTGTGTAATCATTTCACCAGAAACAGCAGCTAGCAGATTTTGTTTTTATTCGTCTCTAGGGAGTCTCATTAAGAGAGCTCTCTCCTCTGACATTCATTGTTTACTCTGACTTAAATTTAACTTTTCCTTAGGGGCAAAATGCTGTCTCAGACTGTAAAATAAACTGAATCTCTTTAAGTCCAGCCTTTATAAAATTAGCTAGTGTCTATTTAACCTTCAAAACTTGTGACAGATCACATCAGGCCTTCTTGTTAGTGCTCAAAATGTGTCAAATCAAAGTGCTACTAGTCTATGTGATGGGATACAAACTCTATCAGAAAATCAGAGCTAATGTTTCAATATTAGTTGAGATATATATGCTATTTTCCCAGTTTCTAACAGTTCATGTAGTTTAAACCTGTAGCTTTATTTATTTTTTTTTTAACTACTCCAGCACATATCCCAAATAAAGAAATTCTGAATGGCTACATTATAATGGCAGCTACTGTAATGAAATTTGCTGAGGCCGGTCCAGCTCCCTTTTTCACTAGGCCGAGGTACCCTTCTTCTAGCCATCATGAGTATTACATGCTCAGTGTTCCCGACAGCATCCTTCTTCAGAACATTCTCCTTGGCCAACAGGAGCATCTCACTCACAGATGTCCAGAGAAGCTCACAGTTTTCAGCATCTTAGACAGGGATGTGAAAGCCAGCTTTCTTGCCCCCATCTTTGCACCACCATTCATGTTCTAGATAACATGGCATGGAAAGCTACAACTCTTGTTGCATAGGTTCTGCTTTACCTTGGTCTTAACCATCCAGTAGAAAGGTATGAAGACGAAATATAG
>NW_004524763.1:3860359-3867408 GCF_000260255.1 Octodon degus | reverse complement strand
TAGAGTGTGCCTAAGGAGAGTCACATGGGGAGAAAACACTCTCTCAGTCTTTCACAGAGAGCACATTGGCCAAGCATTGGCCGTGAATCATCCAGATGGCTGACACTGACTAAGGTTCTATAATCTGAGGTACACGATCTCAGGATAAATCCTGAGGGCATTTCACTGACCTTCTTAAACCTAGAAAAAGTTACAACTCTTGTTTCATGGGTCCTGCTTAGCCTTGGTCTTAACCATCCAGTAGAAAATATTAAGATGAAATATAGGAAGTAAAGCCATGTTGTTATGTTGAGTTGTGGGGGACTCAGGTCAGTAATTTCTGACATTGACATTGAAACAGAAGACACAATGTTATTATGGGCTATGGGACTCTTTTAGAATATTTTGCTCAGTTTACACACCTATAATATTCAATAACGGAACTTAAAAAAATTGGGGTATAACTATGAATGTCCATTTTGTATCTGTGTATTCAAAGTGGTTAGCATAGATATATAGTTGCATTCTCTTAATGAATAGAATGATTTTTTCTAATGGTGTTTGTAAATAGGATCTCAAGTCCGCATCTTGTACAGGAATTAACCACTAAGAAGAATATATGCAGTGTATTATTTGTTGAAGCTGTACTTCCGATTTGATTTGAAACTGTCTCATTGCTATCTGTTTATCAATAAAATTTTGAAAAAAAATAAAAAATAAAAGCGACCCGGAATCCTTGGAGAAATGGCTGCTTCTAGCATGAGGGCAGGAAATCTCCAAGATGAGCCTGGATTTAAATAAATTCAAATTTAAACTTGTAACTCATTGTAACTCAGTGCATCACCCCTTGGCACTCCTGCTAGGCTAAGCCAACCTGCTGTGTTGTCAGTCATTTACAGGTGTACCACATATAATCTTGTGTGTACAGTACAAAATACTCGATAATGATAATAAACAATTATGCTGCTGGTTTACATATCTGCTATACTATATTTTCATCTTTATTTTAGAGTGTACTCCTTCTACTTATTAACAGCTAGCCTATGCCAGCCTCAAATAAGTCTTTCAGGAAATGTTCTAGAAGGCAGTGAAATCATAGGAGATACTTCCATGTGTGTCATGGCCCTGGAAGACCATCCAGTAGGACAGGATGTAACCATGGAAGTCAGTGATCATCAGTATTCTGACTCCACAAAGGGCTACGCTAATGAATGTTTTTGTCTTAGTTTCTAACAAAAAAGTCTAAAATACTAAGTAAAAAACTAAAAATTTTAGAAATATAAAACATCATACACAGAAGAAAACAAAATAGTTTCATACAACTATAAAATATGCTTTACGATATCTTAAAAATTAAAAGTTTATATAGTGGCATATCTAAGTTAGGGTAAATTCATTATTGATAAATAATTTCATAGATCTGTTGTAACTGAAGCCTATGGTCATGCTCAGTGCTGTCCTTGGCTTTCACATCTGGTCACACTCATTCATTAATGTGCAGAGAACAATTTCCAGCCTCACTAACTCCATCCATAGTAGATGCCCATACTGGTGGATCGTTTTTTTAATCTTACCTCAAAATAAAAAGTGTAATTTGATTAAGAAAAACCTCACTCTCAGGCTGGGACAAACTGCTATATTATCAAAGCACTAGAGTGGTATTGTTCACTACTTTGTAATGCAAGATTATGGCTTTGTCACCAGAAACCTTGGCCCAAATTCAGCCCACATTATGTGGAGCTGGAGAATCTGAGCCTCAGTGTCCTCATCTATAAAACATCTGATTTCCTTTATTTAAAGTAGTATATGGGTGTAAGATCTGGAAAATCCAAAGAAATGAAGCCAGTGTGTTATCAGAATACTGTAGCTGTTAATATGACAATCAATCTAATTTTTGGTATGCACGTATTTTTAGAAAACTAATATGCTGTTTCCATCATCTTCAGACCTACTTCTTTTACATGTTTGTTTTCCATATCATTAGATATCTTCAAACATATGTTTCAATATTATCTAAATAAGCAATGGAATTTATAAAGGAATTCGTACAATGGAATATTAACTATGTGCCACTGGACATACTTGTTGATTCCAATTATCTTTCTATTATAGAAACTAATAGAAAAATTCTATTTACATAAAACTGAATTGGCTTTGATGTGGGAATGTATTATGTAGGGGAATGTTGAGGAAAAGAGTATACCAATATTTTTTATTTGCCTGACAAGCCCTTCTGAAAAGGTTTTTAAGAAGCTGCTTTTTGCAGGAAAGTATATGTTCCCCTTGAATTAATTCCACTCTGACCATAAGTTAGTTTTTTTCTTAAGTTAGAAATAATAAAAATTTAATTTTAGAAAAAAATTAAAATACTTCAAAATCTATTTCAACTAAGTAAAAGAATATCAAATACATTGTGGGGAAAAAATGTGCCAGATAGTAAGGTCTATTTCAAAACATTCAGAGTATGCAAATGCCAGATATTGTACTACTGTGAGACAATTTGGTCCAAATGGAAGTCTCAGTCTAAATTTTAGCCCTTGAACTCTTAGAAACAAATTGAGGAAAAACAAGTATAGAGATGATGGAGGTGTTTGAGCTGTTCTTTCCTTTCCTTTTCTTTTCTTTGGAATTCTGGTGGTCTTTCAGAGGCTAGGCAAGCACTTTCCCACCAACCTGCCCTCTCCCCTTCCCCACCCCAGCATAGAACATATGGATAAATTAAACAATGCAGATTATAGTTTTAGGGAACCAGCTGTGAAGAAAAATAGTAAGAACTACATTGGGAAATTAAAACTAGGTTTAGAGAAAAAGATAACAATAAAGATAGGCTAGAATCCATTACTTGGCACATAAGATATTTAAAAAGACATCAAGTAAAAGAAAGCATTACTGCTTAATTTTGATTTTATTTCTTATTCATAAAGGAAAAAATCTTTACTGTAAAGTAGAAATTCATTAGCAGGAAGCTGAAGCTCAGAATGGATGGAGTGAAGTGGTAACTAAAGGATGAAGATTCACATTGCAAATGTCATAGGGCAGTGTAGTTAATCTGACAAGCAGTATTCATGAACAAGGATATAGTCTGGATGTCCTAGCTATAGCAACAAGACACAAGACAGAAGCAGTAAGTTTCCTCAGAGAAAGACATAACTCTTAGCTGTGTTTAGTTTCAACTGTGAAGATTTTAAATATATAGATGGATGGGCTCTATTCAAGCACCATAAATCACTGTGTTCTTGCTAGTGGGGGTGGGCACTTGTACAGCAGCAGCCCAAGGTCTGTAGGGTAAACCAGGGTTCAAGAGCAGCATCATTTACATGACACGGGTAAGGCTGATAAACTGGACTAACAACTGTCAGTTTGGGTACCTGAAGGATTAGTTCTTGGTAAATTACACTTTTTTATAATAAGAAGCTATTGGCAAAGGACATGTAAATATAAGCAAATCTGTGTATTTCTGAATACACCAAGTAATTATGCTTTCTTAAGACTCATAATCTCAATGAATTCCTTAAACTAATAGAACCTTCTTTCTATTTTTCTTAATTGGTATCGGACATAACTGTCCTCCTTTTTTCTTAGACTCAGTCTCTAATCAAGATGCATCTCCCAACCAGATCTTTCAGAATTTTCCAGTTTTAAGCTTTCAATCAGTAGAGTTCATGCAAAGAGCAAAGATATATGCTCTCTAGCTGCTATCTTGCATCTTTTACTGTGTGCTCCTAATCTCAGCTGATCTACCCGAGACTCCCTGAGTGCCAGCCCTAGTCCCCTACACTGTTGTATATCTTCTCTGACAAGATGAAAGAAACTATCATGCACCAGAAAAATCTCAACAAACTGCAGGTACAAGTGTGCATTGGTAGGAAAGGAACTGCTCGCAGAGAAAAGGTGGTTGGTTCATAAAACAGCCACAGCAGGTAATAAAAACTTTCAGTTCTCATTAAAGAAGTTCAGGGTAAACAATATCTCTGATATTGAAGAGGTAAATAGGTTCACAAACCATGGAACAGTTATTTACTTCAACAACTCCAAAGTTCAGGCCTCTCTGGCAGCAAACACTTTCACCCTTCGGACCATGCTGACATGGAATAGCTGACAAGAAATGCTACCCAGCATCTTGAACCAGCTTGGTACAGATGGTCTGACTAGTCTAAGGAGACTGGCTGAGGGGCAGGGAGACAGCTCAGCTTCATACGTGCCTGACTGTCATGCGTAAGGTTCCAGGTTTGATCCCCAGTACCACAAAAAAGAGACTGACTGAAGCTCTGCCGAAACAATCTGAGGATGGAAAAGCACCACTTGCCACTGCAGAGGATAATGGTGGTGAAGTTCCAGATCTTGGTAAGGATTTTGATGATGCTTCTAAGAATGAGGTGAACTGAACTGTCAGCTTCTGGAAAGGATAAAACTTGGAAGAAATGACTGAGAGATTTTATATTACGACTGTGTTTTATAATTGTTTTTGTTTATAAGGCTGATAAAATCTAGATCTCTAATATTTTCTAAGCCCAAGCCCCTCAGAGACTGCAGCTCTTTTCAGGTTTTGTTTACATACAATTCATTCTTTGCAGCCAATTAAGCTGAAGAAGCCTGCAAATAAAGTTTGAAACAAAGATTTTAAAAGTTTGAAAAAGAAAAAGAAATATATTCTGACTCCACCTGTGTATTCTGTCTTTGATCGGCCATGGTGGAAATGAGACAGGGGACCATGGTGGAGCAGGCCACTTCACTCGGTACTAGCCTGACCTCACAAACGAGGGAGTATGATCAGGAGGTGATCCTACCGACCTGTCTTCGAGAAAGACAGGCCTAAGTCCAATACTTAGACTTAAACATTTAACTTGAACCTTTTGAATTATTAAATCAATGATAAAAAGCATGGATTAGTATGAAAGCTGAGGTTTTACCCCATTGTACTGCATCTTTGTTTTCTTTTTACCATTCTGTAAATTTTTTAAATTACCAAGTTATGCACACTGTCACGAAAAATCAAAATTAGAAATAGCTGATATCTGCTGCTTCCTAAGACTAAAATGAGGATTTTATTTTTCCTGATAAGTCAAAGCTAAGTTTCCAATAAGGATTTCATTTGTGATATAGTTTTGTATAGAGTTGTACCTAGTCCCTAAGCCAATTTATTTTAAATGGTGGATTTTCTTATCTTCCCAACTAATTTGACTCTGGAAAAACTGGCTTCATTTCTGATACCTCTGAGTTCTCCAAACAATATCACAAATTAGCTAACTCTTCAAGTATAAATCACAGGGAGATTACACAGACTCAAGGGTAATTTGACACACAGTCATAAGATGTGTTTTTATTTGGTCTCATTTATTTCCCTTTGTTCTTATTTTGAATTTTAGCCACTGTGCAGGCAGATATTAAATACTTTGATCCATTTCATTATCTAATGTTCACTTACATTTTGGTAAGATTTTTACAGGGAGATATGAGTAGTAAAAGCCTAAAGAGTTGTCCTAAGTGTCCTTCAGAACAAAGGGACACCATTCTTCCTATCCCTGCCAGGGGCGTGCACGCTGCTTTTGAATACACTGAGGAGGCTCTTCTGAAGCCATTAGTTACCTACTGAAAGCCATTTAATTGCTTTTGGATAAGCATTGGCTCCCTAATTCCCATTTCAGAAAGTGCATTTCAGGAGGCAAGTTTGGATTTTATTATCTTGGAATTACATGTCAGACCATAGTTGAAATGTTAACCACCTTAGTAGAAGAATCCTCCAACGTCTCTCTATGACTTCTTATTTGAATAATTCCTAGTTTTCATCAATCTGGATTTAATTCACATGAGAAATAAAGGTAGTATTTGAATCCTATCAACTTTTACACATACTATCACATATAAGTTTTGTATCCAAAATAGTTTTTTAAGAGAAGAAGAGTTAATCAAATGCCTTTTTAAAAATGTCTTTTAAGCATGTATGTTCCAGGTGCAGCAAAACAGGAAGAATTGAAGTAGAAGTAAACAAGCAATTAAAATATCTATTGAAGGATATTATAGATATGTGTAAATCCAGGGAGCCAGTAAGGGCAGCAGAGCTTAGAAGCAACAAAGGAAAGAGGTAAAAACCAAAGAATTATATGCACACACTGTCATCATGAACAGAAATCACTCCAGCTTGATCAAGGAGGTCACAGTGTACAACTGAATAATCAAGAGCTACCCATTAAGTTGGGGGCACTTTCTCAAGACTCCAGATGTCCTCTCTAGCAAGGACCCTACACATGGGTACATTCACAGCTGAAGTAATTCCTAGAAACCTGTTCAATACACCATAAAACAGAAATATCTGATGTCCTAAAAGAAAGTAGATGAAGGAGGTAAGAGGCTGAGGAATATGTGGAATGAATACATGACACAAGATCAGAGGATACAACAAAAGATTATGTTCCTCAGAAAGGCCCAAAAAGCAGCTCCTCTCTAAGACCATGAAGAATGTACTACTGTTAGTCAGGGTAAGAATCTTTCCAATTAACTGCTAGATTCAAAAATCTTCTGGAGATTCTCAAGATCATTGCCTAGCCCATCTTCTACATATAACTGTATGGCTTGACAATGTCATGCTTCCTAGCTCTTCTCCTTTCCCTCTCTAGATTAGTTAGTCCTCGAGATCCTCCTTTCCTTTTACTTGTATTATACCTTTCTATTTGTATTTCTTCTTTTGAGTTCTTATCCTAGGGAAACTATGATATTTACACATGTGTGTCTGGTTTACTTCACTTATGAGTATATGTTCAAGTGGCATCCACTTCAATATAAAGTCTTCGAGTTTATCATTCTTTATAGTTGAGTAATACTCCATTGTGTAAAAATACCACATCTTTTTCAACCATTCCTCAGGTGATGGGAATCTTGGTTGTTGTCCAAGATTTAGCTGTCACAAATTGTGCTGCTATAAACATAGGCACGCATATATCACTATGATATGATGCTTTCAGATCCTCCAGGAAAATTCCCAGTAGAGGAAAAGCTGGTTTAAAGGAGATTTCCAGACCAACTTTTCTAAGGAGTCTCCATACTGATTTCCATAATGGTTGCACCAGTCTACA
>NW_004524763.1:3833635-3850496 GCF_000260255.1 Octodon degus | reverse complement strand
ATATATGCAGTGTATTATTTGTTGAAACTGTACTTTCGATTTGATTTGAAACTGTCTCATTGCTGTTTATCAATAAAACTTTGAAAAAAAAAAAACATGGCATGGAGGCAGTCACTTAGTTCTGTAACTAGAATTTTTCCCCATTACAATTGCCACATATCTCACATTAGGGCCATCTTTCACTTGTTTAAAATGTCTTAAATTCATTTTCATTTTCTTCTGATCCCTTTGTTACGTTACTGCCAGAATATTCAAATGTAAATTAAGCATTATCCACCTTATCCCGCTTGCCCCAACAGGCACACTGACTTGAATTCCTTATATAATCATCCCTATTTCCTATATTGTATAGGTTATAAACTCAAGACAAGCTCACACATGCACTTGATTCTCTCCCAAAAAAATTAGAGCATGAAGCAAATCAAAGCCTTGAAATACGTGTTTTAGAAGGATGGTGCCTGTCTACTCGAGAGCCATAGTTCAGTGATACAGTTCACCATAACCCCACTCGGGTTAGAAAATGTCAATTAGTATAAAACAATGGAAAAAGGAAGTAAACTTAGAAGACAAGGATACAAAACCACTGCCTTTTCAAAGGTAGAGAATAGTTATAGCAACTTAGGAGCTAGTGTGTCCCACAAATGTTTTTACCAAAAATCTTGTCCACATTTAGCCAGGACAACTTTGATATACTCATATTCTCAGGTTGGAAAGATGAATGTTTCCCAGACTGAGTTTATATTACTTCCTAAAAGTTATGATACTGGGCCTGAGAGATAGCTCAGCAGCATAAGCACCTGCCTGGCAAGCTCAAGGTCCTGAGTTCAATCCCCAATACCAAAGGGAAAAAAAAAAAGAGTTGTGATACTAAGTATAACGATGATGAAAGTCAATTCCACAGTAATAATGATACATTAAAAAAGTGTGCATTTTTGATATTTAACTGTCTAATTTTTGAACATTAGGCCCACTACAGGAATAGGCTGGCTGTGTTTTCAGCTTACAATGCATAGTTATCTTAATCTATTCTGTAGTCTTGGTAATACATAGAAAATGGGGAGTTACTTTTATGGTTCTGGAGGCCAACAAGTCTAAGAGTGAGGAAGCAACATGTGAGAGGGTCTTCATGCTGAGTTTTCCCTTGGGAGAGAAAGAGGGGCAGGAGCGCACGCAGGGCCAGAGATTGAGCCATAAAAGTCACTGAGTAACTCATTGAAACTTTCAGTCATGTGTGCACACGCGTGTATGTGTGTATGTGTTGCAATATTTCATAGGACTTATTTCCCTCCCCACTTTTAAAAAGATTTTTAATTTAGGAAATTTATCATTATCTCCAATAGTTTGTCAGTTAGCATTAAAACAAATATAGTGACTTTTATGAGCAATTTATAATATCTACAGCAATTTAAATGGTAAATCCCCCTTGTATTCAATTCACTATAACAAATTTACAACAATGCATTGAGTAAAATTTGAATATCAAACTAAAAATTAAAGTCAAAGGCTTCTCAACCAGATACGCGCACCTGTAATTCCAGCTAGTTGGGAAGCTGAGACAGGAAGATTACAAGGTCAATGCCAGCATAGACGACTTAGTGAGAACATGTCTAAAAATTAACAAAGGACCAGGGACGGAGGTCATTGGCATATTGTGGAGCAGCATGGGCATGCCCTGTGTTCAGTCACCAGTACCAAGGGGGGAAAGCCTTGTAAACTTAGAACCTTAAGTCATAACAATCAAATCTATTTAATAACTAAAATAGCCCCTGGTAAATTTTCTGTGCAGAAAAGTCACTCTTGGGAGCAGTAGGACCTCACATTAACATACAACATCAGGTTCAGGTCCTTACAAAAGTGGAACACATGGCAAAACTAGCTTCATTCCTGAATAGCAAAAAGTCACCTCTCCCTGATGGTGAGTTTTCTATGTATCCATAGTACTCACACATATACACACATGTGTTATAATCCTGGTCCTTTTAAAGCCTTTTGCAATTCAAACTCATGTAATTAGAATAGCAGCACTCCAGTGGAAGTGGTTTTGCTCACAATGCCTAGAAACATGTTTGGTTGCCCTCACTAGTGAAGGATGCTATTGACATACAGTAAGTAGTGGCCCAGGATACTGATAAACATCCTACATTGCACTAAGGAATCTTCCCATATATACATGATGAAGAGTTTTCCAACCTAAAATGTCTATGGTGCTGAGTCTGAGAAACCCTGGCCTAGAATGTTGTTATACTCACCCTATGATGTTGAATCACAATCATCTTCTTTGCTGCTTACTATACAGTCCTACTTTGTACCTAAGTTCCTAAATCTTCATAAAGTTTGTTATGTAATTTAAAAAGTTTGTTATTTCCTTTAAAATAAACCATTTCTGAGGATTCAAAGGAAGGAAAAGGAGACCTGGAGGAAAGCTGGTGATAAAAGGGGAATAAGGAGGGTGTATACAGTTAAAGTATGCTATATGTGTAGAAACTCATTATTCTGCTCAATTACTGTGCACTCAAAATTGTAATAAAAAAGAAACCCTTCCCTCTGGAGGTTAGAGATACTATAATTTGTTTTCTTCTAAATGTATTATAAATATTTCATAATTATGTCTTCAATCCATCTGGAATTTATGTGATGGGATTCAAATGTAATTTCACTGCCATATGGATAGCACACAGCTTCAACACCACTTAGTGAACAGTTCATCTTTCTCCACTAATTGGTAATATCAACAATGATATATATTGAATTTCCATATAAGCACTCATCTCTTCCCAGGCTCTTTCCTAGTTACAGTATTTCCCTGACATCCTTAAGACATACTTTCATTAGAACTCTAGCTATGTAATATCACAATCCCTTCCTTTTATTTCCATCAAAGTTTATTATTATGTATTAATTTTAGGATCACCCGCTTGGAACTATAGTTGAAACTATGCTGTTTGGAAATTAGGCAAAGATATTGATTTTCTTATTTTTCATAATTTTCAGTGAGGTTTAACAATTTCATCATAAAGATAGGGGTAGATTTATTTCTGGGCACTGTATATTGTTTTCATTTGCTTTTTATCTTCAGTAACTTTTAATTATTTTGGGTATGATATATGGTAGACTTGAGCCTTTTTAGCATCTCTAGGTTTCCCTGAAAGTTTTCTTAATTATGTCATCTATAATCGTTTGTTTTGTCTCAGTGCACTGGGCTTTATCCCTAGTATACTTGTGAAGGCTGATATGTTCACTTTGCTTTCAAAGGGATCCACCTAATGTTTTTCATTTGCCTTTTGTCCTTGTAGAATTGCAGCAGGTCCTTTTCATTAGATTGAAGGGGTTTAAAATGACACCTAGAATATACTGCTGTAGCATACCGATTGTTTGGAGCTGATAGCATTTTAGAAATAGTAGATGCAGAAGGGACCATCTGAATTTGCCCTTTCCACCTGAAAAAGGTCATAAAGTTTCCCATGAGGGAGATGCCTCCCTGTATCAGGAAGAAAACAGCATTTTTACCACAGACACTAAGAGAGGGTGCTGAAATGTCTACGTAACCCAATCTATTAAAATAACCTCTATCCTCCATTAGTGTCAACCACGTATTTCCTAGTCATTTTCCTACAATTTATCATCCTTAAAAGCTTAAGCTTCTTTTCCTTTGTCTTGGTACTCCTCTAAACCTATATTATTCTCTGTATTTATAAAATGATATGCAAGCTTTCCTGAGTTATTTTTCTATGAAGTATCCTATTTATACATAATAATATCAAGTAAAAGTTAAATATTTTCTCTTATTAAACTATATCAATATAAGTCTCAGACCCAGTCACTGAAGAGGCTAAAAGGATTTTTTGCTAATAGCTTCAAGGAAGTCCTCTTTAATTAGTCTTTTCCCAGTTTTTTAACATCTCATATGAGAAATGCTTAGCCATTTGCTACACAAAGCAGGTGCCTTAACCTGTTTTTTGCTTTGTTTTGTTTTTTGTTGTCTTTTGTTTTGTTTGTTTGTTTTTCTATAATGGGTTACTCAAGGCTGGGTAATTTATAAAGAAAAGTTTATTGGAATTCATGATTCTGAAGGCTGGGAAATATAACAGTACGGCCCTGACATCTGTCCAGGTTCTGGTGAAGGCCTCATTCTTCAGCAGCACATGACAAAAACCAGGAAAGTGGGCCTTGGTAGACAGCTCAGTTGCATAAATGCCTGCGTGGGAAGTGCAAGGTCCTGAGTTTAATCCCACCTAACAAAAAGGGAAAAAAAGAAAAAGCAGGAAAGTGGATGCTAGGTTTTTCGAGCCCAGTAAACAGGAAAGATAAAAGAGGTTTTTATTGCAGGCATCACAAAGACCACAGGAAAAGAAAGGGATGTGGAGATTCGGAGGGCCTGACAGGGGAAATGAAAGCTATAAAAGGCCAGGATGGAGTTGGAGCTTGGGGAGAATGCATGATGTAGCAGACAGTGATGTAGCAGGTGGGATCAGGGAAACAGGATATTGTGAAAAGGAAGTAGGAAGTTATAATTTGACCGGGGAGGAGGAAGGCAGAGAATAGCACATGGCCTCCAGTGGCCCGTGCCATATTGGTTTGCTGCTATGACAACTTAGAATATTTTTATTAAGGCAGAAAAGACCCATTATTCCCGTCTTTTGGTTATAGGGAGCAATAAAACTCTCTTAAACTGCTTCCTGATAAGTAGGGACATTGTTGTGGTAGGAGGCCAGAGGATGCTGGGTGCTGTCTATGTGCAGGACGGTGTTGGGGGTTTCTGCTGGTACAGTTTGTTGGTGGTGATACTATGGTTGGCAACTGGATTAGATAAAAATATTATAGGCAGACAGGGCCAGGCCCTAAAGAAACAATAGGGAAAACAAGGTGACTTTGCAACTTGGGAAGAGACAGACACTCCCCGCTGTGGACCAGACCTCAAGACAAAAGAGTAAACAAATACAACCACATACTTCCCTAGGAATGGGCACCAGGGATTGATATTTTAAATAAGTATCAATCACCTTGAAACAGTCCAAATCACTAACCCAACTCCCTACAGGAAGAGACCCTGTCCTGTATTCATGTCTGCTTGCCACATTACTCACTTCCCTATTTGATCCTGATTTAATCAATTTTACCTGAGCAATGGTGCTTGTAATCTCATTGGCTGACCATAGTTTTGTCCCACCTCATGCCCATCTAAGTGAGCTCCCATGTTCACCACCACCTTAGATTCTCCTCACCACATGGTTTTCCTCTATAAAAGTCCCTGGAAGAGACAGCTTCCCAGGGACCACCTGCTCGGGGTCCCCCTTGTGTCCCTCTCTCAGACAGGAACTTTCTTTCACCCAATAAATATATTCTGCTTATAACCTCTATTTGTTCCTAAAATTCATTCTTTGGTTTTAGAGAACACGAACTCGTCTCAGGTACCTTTCAGGTCAGGAGTTTCATTTTTTCCCCTATATCATTTGGAGGTCCCTATATCATTATCATGTAGCTTGGATTATATTAAATTTTTTTAAAGTTTAAGGTACAATAAATAAATAAAATACAGGTTATTGGACTGCGGAGATAGGTCAATACAATAAGCACTTGCCTGGCAAGCACAAGGTCCTGAGTTCAATCCCCAGTACCGCAAAAAGAAAAAAAAATTTCAAATACAGGTTATTAAAAAAAATAAAATACACGTTATTGTGATTAGAAGACCCAAGAGAAGAAGCAGGAAGGATCTTCATCATCCAAATGTGTCATTCCACCATGACCATGGCAAGGAGAAGAGTATCAGTTTTCTAGTGCCTGATGTTTATGCTCTGGTGATTTAGGAAAGTGGGTGCCTGGGAAGTGCCTTGAGTCTAGTTAGAGCTAAGAGAAGGAGCTGAGGTTAAGGCAGGTGTAGCTCTAAGAGTGGACATATGTGGTAAAAAGAAAAATGCAGCAATTTTCCACTATAGCTAATCTAATTAAAAGAAAAAAAAAAAAAAAAGAAAAGACATTAAGCTGGGCATAGTGAAACACACCTGTAATCCCAGCACCTAGGAGACTGAGACTGGAGGATCATTTTGAATTTGAGACCAGCTTGGGCTGCAAAGTGAGTCCAAGGCCAGCCTGAACTGAATAGTGAGACCCTGTCTCAAAAAGACAAAATAGAAAAGAAAAGCAAAAGCCATTAACACACTCACAAGAGCTTTGCCCATTCACCCACACACTGTCCACTAAGCCAAACCTTCCAGCACTCCCAACGTCCATGTGGGTTTTGGTGGGAGCGAACTATATTCACATGACAGCATCAGTTTATTCTTTAAACCTTCTATTTAGAGATGCAGCTTCTAGAAAGGCTTCCCCTCTCTCTCTAGATTTGCCCCCCCCCCCAGTATTGCTAAGCACCTTTCCAGGAAATCGATTCATTTAGCCTAAGCTAGCTTTGGTTGATTTTGTTTAGTTTTCAGAGATTACCTTGTTCACAGAAAGACCTTAAGTGCCTTAAAAACTACCTCCTATCACTTTGCAGGTGACATGCAATAAATAAAAGTCAGATACTCAGCTAGGAAGCATCGATACAGTATTGCCATGGATAAACTAAAGACTTTTTGCAGAAAATATGAACATGGCTCAACATTCCATTTGCTTCAAGCTCTAGCTAACTCTTCAATGAATGAGCTAGTTCTGCATAAAAATACTATGACAAATGAATTCTGAAGTGTTAAAGTAGCTGAGACAATCTCACACAGGAAGGAAACTATTTCCATTAAGAAAAAGACCTTTTGGTGCATTTCTAACTGCTATGGCATGTATCTAGATGTGTCCCACAGAGCCTCATGTAGTCACAGGTAGAGCTTTTTCAGAGGGGGGTGGATCTAGAGTAACTGAAGCTGGGACCCATTCATGGTACAATGCTAGCATTAAGGATGTTGGGATTAAAGATGTATGACTGCTAAATTAGTCCACTGATTGGCTTGGCACCCACACTAAGCTGGGCAGTCTATAATAAAGGGGTAGAAAGAAGTTGCTGTTGTCATTCCCTTGCTTGCTCTGTTACCTTCTGCCCCCTGTGAACTCTGTGACACCCATTTGTCATTCTGCCCTGTTTGGAGCCAGCCAGCTATGGACTGGAACCTCTACAAACTGTGAGCTAAATAGATCTTTCCCCCTTTAATTCAGAATGTCAGGTATTCTGTCTCAGCCAGGAGAAAAGTAATTATGAGGTTAATTATTATGGATAAGCAAAGAATCAACAAAAATTATTCCTATGCCTTATAAAAACGAATGATGGGGGCTGGGGAGATGGCTTAGTGGAATAAGTGCTTCCCTGGCAAGCGCAAGGGCCAGACTTCAATCCTTGGTTCCACCAAAAAAAAAAGAAAAGAAAAGAAAAAGAAAGAAAAGAAAAGAAAAAGAATGGTGTTTTCTAGCATGTCCCTCCTCTACCCCCATCCCCACCCCGACCCCAGTGGGAAAACACAGAGTTGGCCAGTTGCCTGTAATTTTTTTTCTTTCGTTCTCTTTGTGTCAAAGTTACCAGGGACACTTTTATTCTTTAGTCGTCTTTTTCTTCTTCACATTTAAAAGCAAAATTTCTTTTTACTGCTTCCAAGCCTGGCTGAATCAATACCATACCTGGGAAGAAAATGGCTAAATTCTGGGAGAAGATTTACTTCCACACAAGTCAAAGTACATTCACCACTAGAAGGTTTCCTGTCAGTCAAAAAGCACTTTTTGACTATTTCTGCCTGTGTTATATAACTTTCTGAAAATGTCAGCACATCTTATGTGGGCTGCATGAACAACTGTGATCCTTGGCATAAGCATTTCAACTTTTAAATCTGAGAGCTTCTGAGAGTATTTAAAAGACAATAGGTGGTTTGATAGTTAATCAAGTACCTGAAAATATATATCTAAATTTTCTTTTGTTTTCAATGTTAAAAAACTATACATCTGTCTTATATTCTCCAGGTTTGTATATTCCCTTGCGCTCCACATGTGGATGTATGTGTGTGGTAGAGTAGGGGGGTCACTGTGCAAAGAAGCCTAGGGAGCCAGTTGTGGTGATGCATGCCTGTAATCCCAGGAGGCTGAGGCCGAAGGGTTGGTGGGAGTTCCAGGCTATCCTGAGCTACAAAGGGAATTTAAGGCCAGCCTATACTAAAAAGTGAGACCCTGTTTTGTAAAAGCTTAAGGAAAGACTCACTTAGCAGTAGGGTCTATTTTCATTTCTGATTTTTTCTAAAAGCAAATACTGTAACTAATGACCCAAACAATGTCATCTATTCAGGAACTAATTCTCAATGGGTTTCTTACTTGTTATTTTCTGCACAATCAGCACTTTTCTGTATGTGTTTTATTCATTCATTTATTTTATGCATTTAATACTGGGTCTACAGGGTCTCACCGCAAAGATCGGACTCATAGTGATTTTCCTGTTTTCAGCCTTTCAAGGGCTGGGATTACAGGCGCACGCCACCATATCCAGTCTCCATTGCTGTTTCGGAGCTGGGGGGGGGGCATGGCATGTATGTGTTCTATTTAATGAATAAATAGTGGCATTTACCTTTTTCACTTAGATACTTCTTTTAGTATCAGAAACAAGTTATCATTTGGCTGAGTTAAATGAAAAGCATGATGAAGGATTTTCCAACAAAACCGGGGATTTATAGGTACTTTGAAAATTTCAGTTATGTCAAATATGTGACTCTTCTATATTCTTCAGCAGCAGATACAAGAGTACAGAGATTCCTTAAAAGCCACATTATAAACACAATCACATTTTCAATCTTGCCTTAAGCTAGCTTCTCCCAGAAATGGTCAGGCACCTAGCATTTTTCTGTTTTTACATAGCTGTTAGAAAAATTGTTCAATACACAAATTGTTTGAGAACTGTACAACTGACTCGCATCTGTGGTCTGTTAGTTCCACTTTCTCGCATGTTCTAGGTCAACTGCTGCAGAATACAAAAACTGTCTTTAGGTGTAAAGTCCTTGTAAAATAGTCTATTGGTTAAAGCAACGCAACTAGCCATACCTTTGGTTGTGGTGAAGGAAGTATTTGAAAGTATTTTTTATCACACACAACGGGCTTGAAACCGATTAAGCAGGGGGATGTGAGCTTAGTATTCTTGTTTTTGAAGTAGCAAAAACTTTCCTCCAGTTTCTTGCCCATCATCTGTCTTGTCCCCTATCCCCTCCCAACCAACTAAGCAGTAGTTTTTAGCACTGGGGCCATAGTAGGCACTGAAATAATGTTCAAGCTGTATATTGCTAAATACATTATTGCCTAATGAACGATTAATTTTCCTTTTTTAATTTCATTGGGAAGGTCCTAACGTAAGGTGAAACTAACGGTACAAATTATCACTACAACTACAAAACTTTAAATTCTGAGAAAATAGAAGTAATCAGTGAGCTAGCTTCTTTTCCTATACAGCGCACCTTCGCTTTCCTTTAATCTTTTGTTAACTGGTACCAGATGCCCAGATGCGCGCTCAGCTGTTCTGGTTAGCCAGGTCCAGCGGGCCTAGTCACAGCTAGCGCAGCCCAGAGGGCTAGGAGCCGGCAGCTCACACAGCTGCTCAGCCAAAGCCGCAGGAGCCCGGCGGCAGGCCACGCCCATACGGGGCCGGGACTGCCTTCTCCCCACCCTCTTAGAGGCGGGTCAAGGCGGGCTTTGTGTTACGTCACGCTGTATGCCCGCACTGGTTGGAGAGGCGGGTGAAGGGCGGGTGGGAGGCGGGGTCTAGTTTCCCTGGTGACCAGTTTCCCTGCGGTCGCCAGGTAACGGGTGGCAGCGCGCAGGCCGCGGAGGTCTCAGGGACCGGACCCACACAGCCCGCCGGTGTGTGTCGGTGCTGCGATGGCGGCCGCCGCAGCCGTGGTCACGCCGACGGGCTTGGAGGACGGGGTGTCTCGGTCTCGCGGCGAAGGGGCCGGGGAGGCGGTGGTGGAGCGCGGGCCCGGCGCGGCCTACCACATGTTCGTGGTGATGGAGGACTTGGTGGAGAAGCTGAAGCTGCTCCGCTACGAGGAGGGGCTCCTCCGGAAGAGCAACCTGAAGCCCCCGTCCAGGTGGGTGCCCACGTCCCGGCGCCGTGCTGGCTGGGCCCCGGGGGACGCCTCCCGCGGTCCCGCCGGAACGCGGGGCGCGGATTAGCGAGTCCCGGGGCGCCGGGCTGGAAACTGGCCGGGCGCGAGTCTGGGAGCGCGTGGAGAGCGGCCGGGGCGTTCTGTAGAGAAAGTAAACAAGCCTTGGAACTGCAGGGCAGAGAGGAATGGAAGAGCCGGCCTGCTCTTTAAAACACACAAAACACAAACTATGTTATAAAGGTAATAAATAAAAATACCCGTTGCAGAAAAACACGAGTAACTAGAAAATACCAACATGCCCACCCGCTTCTTTAGGACTGAATGCCACCATTATCACATGTGTTTCTAAGGTTACCCCTCCAGAGAGCCCTTACTAGACCTTGTCCGCACCGCGGGCAACCAGAGCACCTGGGACCTCGCCGAGGAGCGCATTTGCAGTTAGTAATCGTGTGCACTGTGTAAAAGACGGTTACCTTTGCAGTAATAGTACTATGAGAAATGAAGAAGCAGAGAAAACAATGAAATGACAAATGCTGACATTGACTTCTTGCTATAGAACTAAGTGTCTGCACTTTGCTGGTGAGAGAAAAGTTGACAATATTGCAAAGCACCTTAGTTGCTTAGTGCATTTTTGTAATTGTTGTAATGGGCAGCTAGCACTTTTTGTTCAAATCACTGTAGTTTAGTGATAGCCCTGTCAGTAAGTTTTATTTTTTCCTGTAGGCATTAAAGTTTCCTTCACTTTAATACCCACATTGTTAAATTTACTCTGTCAGAGAGAGTGCTGAGAATCTAGAATATTTTAATGTTTACAGGTGAGTTCAAATAATTTTCCGTGGCAGTTTTTGGTCTCCTTTGCTTTTGTCTCGTAATTTGAATTGAAAGATATGTTGGCTTCCTGTGAACTGTACATATGGCTTAGTCCATCACAGGAGAAAAGTCACACAAAAAAAGTAGTCCAGCTTGATCAATCTTAGAAAAGGTAGGATAGGGTTTATTACTTAAAGTAAATTGATCGTAATAATATACACAAGTTCATTTTCTGTGTTAATAAAAATATATATTGCTTTCCAAATATGTATGTCAAACTCCAAGAAAATAGCTTTAAAGTTATGTTAAGATCATCTCTGTACTGTTTTCTCAAGGGGTGAGCAGGATACTTTTAAGTCATGGATTTGTGTGAAGATACCTAGGCCAGTGGTTCTCTTCAATGTGATAATCAGACAAACATTTTACAAACATTTTCATTTTAAAAATGAAATTCCAATCTGCAGACCCTTTGCCAGGTGTACCGTTTCAGAAATTCTGGAGATGGGACCAGCAGTTTGTGTTTTATCAAACCTTCTGGGTGATTTAGGTGCACAGAGTAATGTTTGAGAATTGCTATCTTAGGTCTGCAATATCCACATCCATTCCTCTGTCCTTGAGAAGTTATCAGTTGATAAGGAAAAAAATGAGTTGTTGATGAGTAGGGCTTGTAAGCATAGACCTGGAGACAGACTTCATGACCTTTTTCTAGCTTTTGGTTTTTTCTAGACTATTTGCTGTTATCCTGAAGGAAAAGGTTTGAAAAACAAGTGTAGACCACTGATTCTTATGATAGTGGTTTACTAGCTACGTGTATTATAAACATAAAAGTGATAATTGCACAAGAGAGCAAAACAAGATCTTTTATCAATCTAACTTGAATGATGTTGCTAACAACTTTTATTTTTTACCATGTTTTGTTATAAATCACACTGATGCCCCAGGCTGTCTCCAGCAGAGTAGGGGATTTAGCAGAACTCAACAGTTGTTCATCAGGCTGGAAATGGGATAGGGTTCCTAATCCTGCATGCTAGAACCATGTAGGAAACTTTGGAAATCTACCTGTACTGGGGTTCCACTATCAGAAGTTATGGTCCATTGATGGGAGAAGTAGCAGTGTTTGTCCAAGTAGCAGCATTTTTATAAACTACTCAGTTACTTTGAATATGCAACCAGGATGAAAGCAACTGTCTTACATAGCTGAAAGGGATAGATTAGAAACAATAAAAATGCATATCGAATCATTTTTAAGGTCTTTTTTAAACTCTTGAGATTCTCATGATTCCAAATTATTATTTTCAGGGAGTGCTTCCTTAAGAATTACTACTTAAGTAATTTTGGAAAAAGTTTCATATGCTGTATCTTTTCACATGACTACATTTTCTACCACCCTTTTGGTATAATATTTTGCGTGTAGTGGTAATTGTTCTCCTGTTGATTCAAAACTTTAGGGGCCAGGGAGATGACTCAGTAGAATAAGTGCTTGCCAGGCAAGCACAAGGCCCTGGGTTCAATCCCTGGTTCCACCAAAAAACAAAACAAAACACAACTTTAATGTGTGTGCTGAACATTACTGGAAATTTCAGAGAGTGAATTAGTAAATTATCAGTGTCTTGATTTGAGGTCCATAGTCAGGGGATGATTCTTTAGCAGTTTTGGACTTGGCTCCAGTAGTTATTATAGAACTATTTGCACTATTTCACATTTCCCCTTCCTCCCTTATTTTGAAACAGACACTATTTTGCTCTCCCTACCAACCCTGGTGAACAGTTCTACATGTTTTGCATTCTTGCTGCTTGGCTGATTAATAAAGCAGGACGTCCCTTTGAGCAGCCTCAAGAGTATGATGATCCTAATGCAACGATATCTAACATATTATCTGAGCTTCGGTCGTTTGTAAGTGCAAACATCTTTCTTTCTGCATGTTCTCAATTTATGAATTTTGATATTGGTGATTCAGTAACAAATATTAGCCTTTTAGATGACACCTCTGGGACTGTGTGTATATCTCTAAATTTGTTTTCTGGTAAAACCTCAAAATGGTTGATATTACAACATAAATGTCACTTCTGAAATACTTTTCATAGGTCAAAGTAATAATATTTTTCTTAATCTTGATAAGTCTCAGAGTATATTCATAGGTAGATAATTCTTCTAAAAGAATGGTAAAAGACTGATGTTGATACACTTTATATTTTAAAAGGTAACTTTGATAGACTATGATAGCAGTTGTACTTTTCATTTATGACTTTTCCTAAAGAAAATACGACATGCTACTACTTTTTGACAAGTGAATCACCATATCCCTCTACAGTTTAAATGATACAAGGGACATTTGCATTTTTTTTCTTTTTCTTTTTCTTTTTTTTTTGGCGGAACCAGGGATTGAACTCAGGCCCTTGCGCTTGCCAGGAAAGTGCTTATTCTACTGAGCCATCTCCCCAGCCCTTTTATTGGACATTTAAATTTTAAAATTTACTATAATTAAAGACACATTGCTGTTAATCCCTTCACAATAACCCCCTCCCCGCATCAGACACACCTCTCTTCGAATTCTTGCCGCTTTGTGAAGCAGTTCTCAAAGTCCTTTCATATCTTTACAAAGTGTGATCAAAAATACAGTGAACAGTGCTCCCAAGAGCCATCGACAACCTTTTAAAAATTTTACTTGTGTATGCTCAGCCTCCTCGTTTGGTGGATCTGGCACCCTGACTTCTGGGTCTTCCCAAATGACTATGAAAGGTAAACATTTGGATCAGTTCAAGACAGCAACTCAGCTACAGCAATACATCTAAAGATACTCATGAAAGCAGACTTCAAAACTGCTTGGGATAAGTGTGTTTGAAGTGGAGTTGGAGGAGGAGTAGTTTGAGGGACTTGATGGTAGCTGTATTTTACTATAATAATTTTTTTAAATAAGCATTCACTATAGTTTTTAATCACACCTCATATGTTACCAAGGCTTTTCCTGATTTTTTTTTTATCCCAACATCTGGTGCTGTCATGTAATTAGCATTTAATTTGGTACTTTTAACAATGAAATGCCTTTATTCTGTTTTTTTTAAATGTATCAATGGATTAAAAAAAGACTTAGATGAATATCTAAGAATGTAATTATGGTTATTTTAAGTTATTTGAAAAAGACATGTATTCCTCAGTTCTTAAAATATTTTGACACCCAGAGATAACTAACAGTAGCTTGTTTGTCTTTTGTTTTCCAGGGTAGAACTGCAGATTTTCCCCCTTCAAAATTAAAGTCAGGTTATGGAGAGCATGTGTGCTATGTTCTTGATTGTTTAGCCGAAGAGGCATTAAAATACGTTGGTTTCACCTGGAAAAGGTAACTACCTGGCAATAGTGATCATATTTTCAGTGTTTTTATTGAAGGTGCAGAACTGTTCCATAGTACGAAGAACTGGCTGTTCTGAGCTGAAGGTGCCACAGGTGGTAAAGAAGTCAGTAGAGACAGAACTGGAATGTCTGTCCTCAAAACCACTTGGGAAATAATGTTAGATATTAATTTGTTCCTTCTCTGTTCAAAATCACAACTGTTTAGGGTTTTATGAGAACTATTTATCATTGTCAATTTAGGAAAAACATTTCTAAAGTCTCTTTGTGCATGTATTTGTTTATATACAAGCATGGTATTTTTTTTTTTTTTTTTTTTTTTTTTTGGCGGAATCGGGGATTGAACTCAGATCCTTGCGTTTGCCAGTCAAGCGCTTATCCTACTGAGCCATTTCCCCGACCCCTAGAAGCATGATACTTTGATAGAGGTAACTGATAGAGATTTAAGAAAAAAAAAATCTTTATTTATATTTTAAAAATAAATTTTATTTTATTTTATTTTTTGGCAGGACCAGGGATTGAACTCAGGCCCTTACACTTGCCAGGCAAGTGCTTATTCTACTGAGCCATCTCCCCGCCCCCTAAAAAATCTTTTTTTAATAATTTTATTGAGGGGCTGGCCAAACAGCTCAGCAGATTAAAGCGCCAGTAAGCGGGCAAGCAATCCCTTGGCCTGCCGTGCTGGCCCTGCCAAGATGGCAGTTGAGGCATGGTGGCACATGCCTGTAATCCCCGCTCTTCGGAGGCTGTAAACAAGAGGATCACTATAAGTCTGATCTAGTAGTGAGACCCTGAACACCCTTGGATTTGCATGAGAGTAGCAGGAGACCCAACCTGTAGCCCCTTCCCTAAAATACAAAAACAAAACAAAAAAATAATTTTATTGAGAAACAAATAGCAATGAGACAGTTTCAGAACCAATCAGGACAGTTTCAGTAATAAGTACATTGCACATTGTTGTCTTAGTGGTTATACATTGTATAAAATGCAGACATTACATCCCGTCCACAAACACTATTAGAACAAATCTTATTCATTGAATTAAGAGAATGTAGCAGTATATCCTATCTTGAATATGCAGATACAAAATGTTCATTCATTTGTATCCCCTTTTTTGTTTAGTTTTGTCAGAGAAGGGTATTCCATTGTCATTTAAATATTGTAGGTGGGTGAATTCAAATATTCCAATATAGTCCGGTAGTCCATAATAGTAGTGGTTCATCCACAGGAAGAAAATGAATATAGTACTTTAAGAAGAGTTTTTTCCTTCTCTTCATTGGGGCCAAGTAGATGGCTCAGTGGAATAAGTGCTTGCCTGGAAAGTGCAAGGTCCTGAGTTCAATCCCCAATACCACAAAAAAAAAAAAAAAAAAAAGAGAAAGAAATGAAGCATCTCACTGAAGAAGGCAGGTGACATTGTTCATTCTTTTTCTAAGCTGAAACTATTTTATGATTATATGTATTTGTTCTATGGAATTAAAAACTTTATGCATAAGTGTGATTTTCTTGCTAGAAATCCTGCAGTCTTCCTAAACACTGTGGTAGTTATTATACCACACATTATATCATACATGATGCAAATACTTCATCATGCATGATCCAAACTCAATAAATTTTGAGCATATAAATGAACAACTAATATAATTAACTATTTACATAGATTATAATTAGAAAATATATAACTTCATCATTTATTTATTTATAAAAGTTTTACTTTATTCTTACGGTTTGAGGAATTATACATTCCTGATCAGTCTTTCTCAATTTGTTCTATAGTTTCTCCCCATGATTTTTAAATTTTGGTTTTTTTTTTCTTTGTTTTGTTTTTTGTTGTTGGTAGTACTAGGAACTGAGCTTTCTCAATGTCCCTAAGTGCTGTGACAAAGACATGTACCAACACCCCAGGCTTGATTATTTTATAAAATGACTTGGGCGAGATTTTCTCTTGGAACCGGTATATATATTTGAAAGTTTTTCATGTGGATTACACAGTGGGCTGTTTATGTTGTAGTGAAAACAGATCACAAATACAACAACTAAACAGAGTAGATATTTCTCACATAAAGCAAAACTGGAGAACTTGAGAAAGAAATGGGAGGACATCTTCTCCAACCGATTTCTTCTGTATTAAATATTGGTGGCGCTGTACCACCTGTGGCTCACAAGGCCATCATTTGAAGGTTAGTGTTATTTATAGGTTAGAGTATAGCAGACACTGCAGGTGATGTGGGCAAGCAGTGATCTGGGGATTAGAAATAACATATAGAAAGAGATATATAATGCTACCTGGTGATCTTTTACTACCTGGTAAGTTATTTCATCTACTTCCTCTTAATAAGTATTTATAAAAACTTCTTTGATTTAGGTTATCATTCAGTTGAGCCATAGGAAGAAAGATACTGGTGTTCATCTATTTTTAAACTAAAAATTTAACTCCAACATTCCCGCTTAGAGCAATGGAAGAATGACTACATGGTCCATAACACTTCTTCATTAGATTGCAAGAGAAGTTATGAGATATTCTGCTTTGTTTATCATTTTTTGAAATAATTAAATCTATATAGCCCAGCTGGGGAGATGGCTCACTAGGATAAGCGCTTGATTGGCAAACGCAATGATCTGAGTTCAATCCCCGGTTCCGCAAAAAAAAA
>NW_004524763.1:3831830-3833535 GCF_000260255.1 Octodon degus | reverse complement strand
ATGAGTGCTTCAACCACTCAACTTTGTGCTTCCTGTATTTGTAGGCACATCTTATTCCTGACCTGTGCTCTGTGACTTGGATAATTTATAGGAACTATATACATGGGGAAGAATAGATGAGGAAAGTCCATAAGTGGATATATTAGCTATGTAACTAGAAAATTTGAGAATGTGTCAGTTATATGATTACATAGAAATTACATATTTATCTACTTATACATAATAATTTTTATATCCAAATGTACCAAACATCCTAGAAGAGCACTATTTTTGAGGTATTCTCAAATTTTCATTAATGAGAACTTAGAAAATTTATGTTTTAAGAAGGTTGATTTAGTTCACAGGTCTTTTCTTCCTTGATAGTGTCTTAATTTGGGTAACATGTGTAATGCATGGATTTTCAAAATAAGTTGCCGTACATAAACGCAAATGCACTGGGTGCTTTTAGTGTGAGAACTATATGGCATTGATCTTTATGGAGAAATGATTGTTCAGTAGTGTTAGGACCACTAATTAGTTCTTGGAAATAATAAAGCTCACTTTGTATATGGAAATAAACTTCAGCTTGATCAAAGATGTAAATGTGAAAATAAAACTATAGAAGTACCAAAAGGCCAGATGGGGGTAAGGAGTGTCGTGTGAAGAGAAAATGTAGCATATGTCTGATGTTAAATCGCAGATCTGTGCAAAAACAAGTTTCCAATTCTATCTAATGAAAACTGTAATGGTCTCGATTCCCAAAATAATAAGTAATAAACTGTGGAAGGTATTTTTAAAACAGGTCAAGTAGATTAGTAATTTTCTTTCTTTATGAGAAGCCAAACGAAAAAGCATATTGACTGTATGGAAATAAAGGTGCTGATTTTTGTTATTGTTGGGAACACAACTTGGGAAAACATTTTGGAAGTCAATTTTGGCGTTAGGTAGCAAAGCAGCAACATGCGCGAAGTAGTTGATCTAGCTGCTCCATTTGCACAAATGTGTTCTCAATGATATACATGAAGATAAATGTGCAGAGATGCTCTTGGCAATGCTGTTTAGCAAAAGTCTGGAAACAACCTCAGTGTTCGCATAGACTGCCGGCTGAAGCGTGGTACTGCCATTGAAAGGAGCGTAGTGCAGGTGCATGAAAACATAAGAAAGATGGATGTTTGCTTGTGTATATTTGTAAATGAGTAGTGTAGGCTGGATGACAATATGATAGTCTCATTTTTGTAAATGTGTTTCTAGATTTGGAAATAAACATTTTTACTCTTTGCACAGCAAGTTTACAAAAGGAAACATGAAACACTAAACAGAGATTATAGAGAGTGAAAAAAACCAGATCTTATTATTTTCATTGTACTTTTGTCTCACTAAATTTTTTAAGTTCTCATATTAAGTCTAATTATTTTAGACCATCGTACCCAGTGGAAGAGATAGAAGAGGAAACTATTCCAGAAGATGATGCAGAATTAATATTAAATAAACTGGATGAAGAATTTGTGGTATGTGTGTTGTTGAACTTCCTTTTCATTTTTATCTTGAGTTCCTTCCCTCAGTTCCCTTACACTTGCCTTCATTTTCTGGAATGTATTTTATTTAATGGTTTCTAGAGGAAAAAAGCTTTTAAATACCATGCCCAGTATTAGTGGTTTAGATCTTTGATTAAGTTCATGTTCCTGTTCTCTGGTTTTAGCAAAGGTTCTTAAACTATAAAAGAATA
>NW_004524763.1:3817181-3831730 GCF_000260255.1 Octodon degus | reverse complement strand
GTATACATATGTAAATATTTTATTAACAACCACTTATGATCTTGAATAGATTGTGACTAAAAAAGAATTTAGAACAGAAGAGAATTTAGGATTAACACATTCTGCCTCATATGAATACTGTTAAATCTCTAAGGAATTACTTTATGCTTCTCAAATTAGAATGAGTACTACCCTACAGAAAATTTTTAAATGCTTTTAAGTAACTAACAATATTTAACTTGTTTAGCTGTGTCTATACTTTCTGTGTCTAATGTTTCTTTTCGTTCAGGAAGCTATTTAATCAACTCTCTACAACAGAGTTAAGATGGTAGAGACAAGGGAATTTTTTTCTTGAGATAATTCTGTCTCAGAACTAGAAATAGATTTATAATTCCTTTTCAGAACTAGAAATAGATTAACTGTCATGTTGTAGAATGTGTATGTGTATGCAAAAATAGTAAAAAAAAAAAAAAAAAAAAAACCCTTAGTTTTTGCTGTCGTAAACCAATTAAAAATTTTACATGATTTCTCTAAATCAACAGATTGCAGATATATCCTTATTTTAGCTTATATAAGTTAGTGTATGTCATAAGGGTGCTATTGCTGGATTAACTGTAATATCAAGAGATAAGATAATTAGACTGTATCCAAATAGAATATTATATAGCCATTAAAAGTTGTTATAAAGACACTTTAATGACATCTGAGTGACAATTTACACTATGATATAATTGAGAAAAAAATTATAAATTTTGTCATCTTAAGAATTTAAAAATATGTAGAAAAATTCAGTATGTTAATACTAGTCATAAATGGGTAAAATGTGGGTGATTTCTTCCCATAGTTCTTCATATGTTCAAAATTTTAACATGAACGTATTTGTCATATGTGTGTGCACATGGGCATGCACTGGGGACTTCTGTGTACCAGTCTCTTGATTTTTTATTTCCTTGCTCCCTTATTATTGTGCTACCCCACAAGACCACCTTTTCTATCTCTCATTCTTCTGGCAAAGGCAAGCTGGCTCAGTGCTGAAAAGGCTTATAAAGGCGGCGTATTAGTCCCATTGCCAAAGTTTGTTAGGTGGCTGAAAGATAGTGAAAATCGTTTATCACACCTGCTTAGGCAGAGCGCAGAGGTTGGGGTTCAATCCCCGGCAGCCTGCTGTGCTGGCCCCGCCCTCAGGGCACACTGAGAGGGCTATTGAGACTGGGCACGATGACCCGTGCCTGTTATCCCAGGGCTTGGAAAGTTGAAAACAGAAGAATCACTCCAAGTCCAGTGTAGACCCTACACTAAATACAAAAAACAAAACAGACAAAAAAACAAAGTTCTGTTGTAATCATTTAAGCAACTAGAAATTTTCATTTTTATACTGGCCAAAATAATATAGGACACATTGATAATTTCTTTTAAAATATTAGTCCTCTCACAGAATATTCTGTGAGAATATTCCACAGGTAGGTAATCATATCCATAGTAATTAGTAGCAAGAATTTTTTTTTTTTTTTTTTTTTTTTTTTTTTTTTTTTAGCAGAACCAGGGATTGAACTCAGGCTCTTGCACTTGCCAGGGAAGCGCTTATTCCACTGAGCCATCTCCCCGGCCCCAAGAAAATTTAAAATGTGAAAATTAGTCAAAGAAATGGTCAGAACTTGTGTTTTTTGAATTGCTAAGATTTGAATCCTAATTTATTTTAAAACTTTCTTCTAAGCCAGGTTATAGTTGAATTCCTTTTGAGTAATCTCTTAGCAATATTCAGTAACTTAAATCTGTTGCATATGTATTAGCCTGGGTTTTCCAGAGAAACAGAATCAGTAGGGATGCGCACATACACATCTTTATAAAGAGATAATTATAAAGAATTGGCTTTTCTGGTTATGGAGGTTGAGTGATCCCCAGCTCTGCTTTTGGCAAGAATGCTGACTGACCCAAGAGAGCTGGTAGTATAGTTCCAGCTAGAAGCTGAAGACCTTAGAAACAGGAAAGCCAAACTGATTAGTGTAAGTTTCAGTTTGAGTCTGAAGGAAGAGATAGGCAGAGATATGAAGTATCTCCTAGCTTTTCTGTCCTAGTCTATAGCTTTAATAGACTGCAGAGGCCGTCCAACCTCAGAAGGGCAGTAGTCTACTGGCTCAAATATCTCATCCACATGTACCCTCATGGACACGACCTGAGTAGTGTTTAGTCAAACATCTAGGTATTGCCTGCCCGAATCAACACAAAATTAATGATCACATGTCCACCTGTTTCAGCTTGGTCTCAATACTTGATTTCCAAATAAATACAATAGTCAGATCATAATTCTACTTAATTTGTTAGTTGGCCTGCATACAACAGGTAATGTACTGTCCTCCAGAAAAGGTGGCAAAAACCTTGGATGATAGAGTTTCTTCTTGACATTTTGTAACTTAAATATCGTGCTGTAAAACTAACATAGTTAAATATTTATGACATAATATATAACATTAAATATGTCAATTATAGTATACCATGTTGCATGATAAAACATACTTACATATTAAATATTATAATTTTATTAAATATTTAATATGATACAATAATGTTAAATATTAAATATCATGGCAGTCATTACCAGTACATCTCATGTTGCTTGATAAAGCCATAAAGGAGGGAAGAAAACTGAAACATTTACATACAAATCTATTCTTCCCCGCCCCCCCAGGCCCTTGCACTTGCCAGGGAAGCACTTATTCCACTGAGCCATCTCCCCAGCCCCTACGTACAAATATATTCATAACAAAATAAGGCCGACATTGTCATAGCAGTGCAGCTCTTATTTGTAACTAGCTTCTTTCACTCCCCAGTCCACAGTGTTTACCTTGAGCAAGCACCACAGCTGACTGTGGTTCTGCTGGCTGTAGTGACCCAGACCTTCATTCCTAAAGTGTCTGGACCTGAAGAAGTCCTGCATAGATAGAGTCGGTATAGTTTCCCACTGGCCCACTCACACAGAAAAGCTGAACAGTTCTACAAGTGGAAGTGTTTACCACTAACACTCACTTGTTAGTTGGTGTTTTGTGAGATCATGTGACTAGAAGACCAAGTTTTATAGAATATTCTTAGTAAATTTGTTTCACCTACTTGTCACTTGTCATCACAGAGATATTTGAAGAAAAAGGGAAGCTCATGTTTGATTCTGGACACTTGTAGGAGCTACTCAGCCTCCACATTTACTGTGTATTAGCAGATGATCGCCTCTCAAAGGTCATTTCATGTTCATATCCCCACCTCATATCCAGGTCATCTACAGCTGGAATCTGTCTGAACCAACTGCTAAATAGATTTAATGCTCAAAGGCCCTAGACTAAGCAGTACTGGTAACCATTGTTTTACCTCATAAAATTTGAGCATGAAAGACTTATAAATCATGTGCATCACTATGGTGGGTCCCTGGAGCAAATGAGACCCTTTTGTTCAGGTGGTCTTATTCTTGTCCATTTCAGGCATACTGCCCAAAGTTTCCATAGATGATCTCCACTGTCGGTTTCAGATGTGTCACTTGGAACTGTTATCTTGTGTTTTTGTGTTAGTGCGCAGTTGGGATCATGGATCTTTTCCTTCACCTCCCTTCTTCTTTCTTTAGTGACCAGGGGGGGAAAAAGTTCTATTTAAATATCATCATCAAGATAAACAATATAGCTCAGTGTACTATGCACCTGCTTTGGCAAGTGCAGGTACCAAGGTTTGATCCCCCCCCAGGGCGTGATGAGCCAGTGACCGAGTCTGGGTGTGGTGGCACATGCTTATAATCCCAGCACTCGGGAGGCTGAAAACAGGAGGACCACTATGAGTCTAAGCTGTGTAGTGAGACCTTATATGGAATACATAAAATGAAAAAATAAAAAATAAGCAACACAAACTGCTCATACCCCTACTTTATGCATGTGTTTATTAGGCTTTTGAATACAATTTGCTGAGGTGGTCTTTATATCAAACTTAGTATAGCTCCATATGTTATGTATATGAAAGCTGGAAACACATGTTTATAAAGCTTATAATTTTAATTTTTTAAATTTTCCTAAGGAAGAAGAGACAGATAATGAAGAAAACTTTATTGATCTGAACATTTTAAAGGCCCAGACCTATCGCTTGGTAAGTTTCATTGGCTGTACACAGGACCAACAAACAATGTAGTCAACTGGAAATTTAAATAAAACAGAAGATAATGTTAAATGCTATTTTATATATTATTTGAAAATAGCTCTGAAAATTGTTTCCCTACATATAAAATGTTGCAGTTTTAACAGTAATAAAGTCAAGAAGCAGCCTTCTCTATACCATTAGAATCAACACAGTGCTTCTCATGCAAACTGAAAATAATTAATTTATCTGATGGCTTTTTTATTATAGAAAAACATAAATTATTATTTCAAGTTATTTCCAATTAAAATAAGACAGGATTGAATGATCTTGTCTCCTCAGAAGATAAGTATGTAATATATTATTTGTCCTTAATTTTTCTTTTGTCTGAATCTTCAAGTTTGAATCTAGTTTTGACTCCTATCATCAAGACTTTCTTGGGGCTGGTGAGATGGGTCAGTGGTCTAAAGCACCTACTTAGAACAAGCTTAGCAAAGCACAGGGACCGCGGTTCAATCCCCCAGCCCCACATGCCAGCCAGCCCCGCCCTCTGGTGGGCTGAGCTGGCCACACACACATACACACACACATACATAAATAAAATTTTAAAAAAACTACGTTACCTCCTGAAAGCTTTAAAAAAAAAAAGACTTTCTTGACCACCCTACCTCAAAGTTATCATTTTATTTATTGTTTATTGGCTTAGTATTGGTAATTTTTATTGTTACTGGTGTGTGTATGTGTGTGTGCGTGCATGTGCGTGTATCCATTGACCAGCTTGAGATAAACCCTGACATTGTACTTATCTTGTCTAATGTATGCCTTCACTTTATTGCTTCCTAGGATTCTAATCTTGGGTAAATACCTTAATTTGTTGTGCCTCATCTTCTTTATCTATAAATGAAATGAAAATGTCATATGTTTCATAAGATTTTTTTAGATTAAAAGAGTTATTACATGTAAAGCATAACAATACCTGTCACGTACAAAATGTTCAGTGCATGTTAGCAAGAATTAACCCCACACCTTTCTAATGTTCCCCATCCAGTATGAGTTATAAGCTCCTTTGTAGTGGAGATAACTAGCCCTTTTTATGTTCCTCATAATGTAAAATACAGGGTATTGAATAAATACTTCTTAAATGAATGAGGGTGTTTTTATTCATTGAAAATTATAATAACAATGTTAACATTTAAATCAAACATATAAGCTCCAGTTATAATAGTATCTTACATTTGCAGATAATTCTGTAGTTTTTAAATTATTTTAAATACATTCTTTTACTGACTTGAGGTAACTAAGCAGATGTTATCTCCTTTTTATAAATTTAAACATTAAAATATATAACCTTTGAGACAGTTTAATATTATTTATTTATTCAAATTTTTTTAGAGAAGGGCTTGCTATGTAGTTCAAACTAGCTTGGAACTCACAGTGCAGCCCACATTGGCCATTTCACAATGGTCCTCTTGTCTCAGCCTCCCCAGTGCTGGGATTACGGGTGTGCTCCACTGCATCTGGCAGTTTAATCTTTGAGAAAGCTAGTAGATTTAGTATGTAAGTTTTAAATTTTTTCTAACAGGTCTCTTGTTTGTTTCTTTACATGATAACAGGAGTTCAACAAGGTGGATGTATAGCTTGATTCCTACCTTGAGTTTGTACACCTTAGTGTTGGTGCTCATGTAGTGCATGTGTTAAAGTATGACAAACAGGAAGAGACAGAGCCGGTTATTCTAAGAAGAAGCTATCGTTGTATTTAAATATGTTGATGATGGAGAAGTCTATGAAGCCCTTGGATTCCCCCTGTACAAAAAGTTTGACTGTTAGAAAGGATTAAAGTAATTTAATTTGTCATTACCATTTCCCCATTTCTGTTAGTCCTGATTTAATTGATTATCTCAGACTACTTAGGAAAAGATTTTCCTCCTACATGTGCCTTTTATCTTAAGTGTTAGATCCTCTTGACAAAAGTTATAGAGTATGATGGTACATTCTTTATTCTTAAAATTTTGTGTGGTTACATTTTCATAAGAGGGAGAAATTTGAACACCAGGTGTTTGTGGATGGTCAGCCATGAAGTACTAATGAAATAGGAAGCCCTTTCATATTTTAAAAACTCTGGCAGGTGTATAATATCGCCTGTGGAAGCCATCTGCCTGAGACAGCTGTTCTGACTCCAGCTTCTGATGGCTTGTGCCACTCTTTCCTCAAGACAGAGCTGTTGTGCAGGTTGGTAACTGAGACTGAAGATGCGCTGTGTCCTGCCACAGGTGGATCTGCAGATCAGGAGAAATGCCACTTTAGCAAAGTTGAGCATGATGAGGGTTTTCACTGGTGTGAGGATGATACTGTCCAGGAAACTGATGTAACTGTTTGAGTGACTATTCTAGCCCAGCAATGTATGATTGCAGAAATCCTTCCTTCCCTGGGCTTTGAAACAACAGATGCTTCTACAGTCATTCAGTTCATACCTTTTCACTTAGCTGTACTTTTGACAGACCCTGGTATATTATATTGTATATTAATTATTGATTTGTTTATAGTCTCAAACACTAGAATGTCATCTCTACAGCAGAAGCTTTTTTACTGCCTATTTTTCTCCTGTGCCTGGTGTGTAGAATCTACCCAATAATCATTACATATGTTTCTTAAATAGGGTCTCACTGTGTCCATAGGCTGGCCTTGAATTCACTGTGTAGCTCAGGCTGCCCTCAGACTCACTGCAGTCCCCCTGCCTCAACCTCCCAAATGCTGGGATTACAGGCAGGCATCATGACCCACCAGCTAATCAGTAATATTTCAAGTATGATATGTTCTAACACATTCTTAGAGACAAAACATAGTTTAGTCTTCACAAGAGAAAAGCCTTTTACGATGTTGTTTGTTCTGTGTATCACGTAGACTATAAAGGGAGAGATACACATACATTCCTTTCATCAAAGTGAATTCTAGACCTGAGAATTGTGCTTTGAAGTACCCTGATATTCTGAGAAGAGGGGATGCACAAGCATTTTTCTGAGATGAGGTGATTCGAAATTAGAGAAAATGTAAGCCAAAGACATGTCACAGGTTGTGTTCTCTGGAAGCAGAGGTGACAGAGTTTGGGGTTGGAGGTGTTTGTTAGAAGCAGATGCATATGAAAGAAAGGGGTAGAAACAGAATTGAGCAGAGGGAGAAGTCTGGTTCCTCTGCAGGCCCAAAAGAAAGACTTGGTCTTGTGTGGGGCTCTGGAGCAAGTATTTGCCTGACCACTTGGGCACTGGAGGCAGGCTCTGTGGGGCAGGGCACGTTTATAGGTGAAGTGGCTCTTGCGGGTGAGACGACCTCTGAGAGAGCTGACAGTAGGCTGTCTGCTGGCCACATCAACTGCAGCTAGGCAACAACTCCTTCCTTCCAGGAAGACCTAGTAACCTGTCCTCTGTAATACCACAGCATATCTAAAGCCTGATACTATGAATTTGAAGATGTGTAAAGAGATCCTGTCTACCTATTGACTAAACTTGTAAATGATTGCCTATGGAGATTGTGTCACGAGAGGAGTGACGTGAGCACTGAAGAAAGAGAAAGCTGTTCCTTCAATGATTCATGCTTTCAGTGGTGAAATTGCTTTGCTTGGGAAGTAGATGTGTTTCAGAACATTTATTTGGTTGGAGATTTAAAGCCATGTATTTAGGACCATTCTTACTACATGATTTTCCCCTGTAATTTCTTTAATTATTTTAACAAGCATAAAACTTTTCAGTAAACAACTGCAATTAATAATGGAGTATGTCATCATCCAAATTGTCATCTGTAGGTTGTTTGAATTTTGAGATAGTCTCTCTTAGAAGGAATGGCTCTTACACTGGAGAGGGAGCCCGCAAGTTCTACTTTTTCTGTATTTCTCTAATTATTGAATATCTTAAAATCTGGAATTTACGAAGTCACCCTTAGAGTGACTGGGGAGGACACTGATTCTGAATTAAAGTTCTTAACAGTTGTGGTGATTAGGGGTACAGGGCAGGGTTCAGAACTGCGGCGGGCCAAGCAAAGGAAGAGGATATGGTTGCAGAGCATCTGCCAGGTGTGCTGGTCATTTCTGTGTCTTTGTGAAGTGTGACATTCGTGAAGGCTGCCTGCGCTCTCCTGGTGGCTGCACTCTACATGGTCTTTGTAGCGTCCCTCTTCATTGTGAAGCCCAGCGGAGCCGAGTAACTGAGCTCTGGTAGCACAATACAGATGTGTCATTCTCTCCCAGTGAAAAAGGATGAGAGGGAGCTGTGTGCTCTCAGAATTCTATTTTTAAGTACCCATCACTTCATTTCAAAACAGTTCTTTCAAACATGCCACAGATACTATTCTTCCTTGAGATGCTAAATTTGAGGTTTTAGAAATGAAATCCTAAGCTATACAACATAAAACCAAATATCTCAAAAGGTTTAAACACAATTGGTTTTTAAGTACTTACCAAAAACTCGTACCAAGATTGAGAGACTTTTTGCTTAAAAAGCAGAAATTGAAAGGAAGTAACAATATGAACTTAGAATAAAAACATCATTTCAGTTTTAGAATGTCATCTAGGCACGTCTGCAGTATGGTAACCAAGTAAGGGAAGTGGGGGATCTGCTGTGGTTAATATCTGAAATACTTCAAATTTTCTGCACTTTAAATATGATTTACACCTTCCTTCTGGACAAAAATGTTCTTTCTGAGCCGTAAAATCTACAAAAACTGTTTCACAACATAGTTTGCTCCATAGATTGCTGTCAGTTCTTACTCTTGCTTGAGAAAAGTGCTTTTCTTTCTCTTTCTCTGAAATACTTGCCTGGTAGTTAGACTTCTAGTCTGAGTTCTGAGAGTCCAGGGTCCCAGGAGAAATTATTAAAATGTCTCACATCTGAGTGTGACAGAACACATTATAACTGAGCAAATACCTTTATTTCTCTGTAACTAACCTGCACCACCTCCATCAGCTTTACATCTGGAGTTGAATAGGAAATGTGGGTTAGAAAAAAATACTGCTTCTCCATGCTCAGAGAACACTCAAATAGCAGGTCGTGTGGAGTCTGAAAGACAGCTATGCTTGATCTGTAGTGTGGCTTTTGAATCCATGCTTGCAATAGAAGAGACTTTATTTCCATCTTGATTTCACTGGGTTTAGCAAGTAATAGGAAGCGAGGGCTTTTTAAGGTCTCTTCTAGACCTTCGAGGTAGGTATGACATCCTCAGTTAAAGTCCTAGCTGTGCGTCGCAAGGCACATGACCACAGTAAGTTAATTAACCTCTCTGTACCTCTGCTTTCTTATCTATAACATGGGGTACAGTTCTTCCCAGGTGCATTTTGAGGTTACTGTAATTTATCTTGTGGGACAGTACCTGCTGAGATACTAATATATAGTACTTGATGCATGCCATATTTTGTATAATTTTTCACCTTTCCTAGAGAGTGGAATTCATTATCAGCATTCTTATGTGAAAGAATGAAACCTTAATCCCTCAATATTAGAAGTCTTTAGATTACTGCCTGTATTTTTGCATAAGAAGCTTACACAGGATACAAGTTATCAAGATACTTGCATTTCCCTGTAAATTAGGAAGGCCTGGTGATGTCATAGTTTTATTTTCATATTCTGTCCCAGAGATTTTTTTTTTCGGAACCAGGGATTGAATTTAGACACTTGAGCTTGCCAGGCAATGTCCCAGAGATTATTACTGAAGGACCATTAGACAAATTTTCAGTCACGTGAGGTTTCTTCTATACAAATGATGGAAATGTTTGGAGCAGTAAAAAATATATATGTATGTTATGAAATAAGATTTTTTTCAGGTATAATTTGAGAACTGACATTCTATAAAAACAGAGTATATTTCCCAAACCAACAGTAACAGCAGATATTCATTACATAATTAAGCATGTTAGATAAATGCCCAGAATATGTACGTCTTTAGTCCTCTATAACCCACATTCCTTAAATCTACCCACCTCTTGCAGCCCTTGTTGCCACCCACCCTACCCTGGTGGTGTCCATGCTTTGAGCCTGTGATTGATTTTTATCCAGAAAATATAGGTATTTACCATGACCTGTAAATGCTGCCTTTGAAGTACTTATAATTGTCATCCCTTCAGCAGTTTCAAGGCCAGATTCTTTGATTACTGTCTGGACAGTAGTGCTGTAGACCTCCATGATCTTTCGTCCTTCCATACCACCTCTTTTCCAAATACTAGTTTAGCTTACTCCCCTCTCTGATTTATTTACACATAACTTTTATAAGATTACTCAATTCACTAACTTGCAAGACTTTTTACTGCTTATAGATTCATATACATAGATTAAAAAGCAGTAAAGTTTTGGTGAGGTTTTCCAGATCCTTAGCAAATTGAAAACTGTCCATACAGCTAACTTTGTTTTCTTTCACAAACCCTTACATTGCACTGGCTGGCTGGCTCTTAAGTGTTCAAAAGTTCTACGTTTAAATTCTCCCTCCTCAGCGATACCCTTTCCTTATCACACCAGCCCCATTTCATTCTATGAACCAGAAATTTACTACTACCCAAAAATCTTTATGAAACATGAGTGGGTGCTTTTGCATGAAGCTTTTGTTTTAGTCACTGTTATTAGACTAGAGCTGTATGTGGCACATTATGGGTGCTAAATAAATATGTGTGGGGTAAGTAAGTGAAGCTGTTGTACTTGCCTGCAACCCTTCATTGCCTCTTTTCTGGCTTAGATGAACAAAAAATCACATTCCTTGACCTATTTTAAGGTCTTTTACAGTGTATTTAACTCTTGTTGCTCTTCAGTATTCATCTTTCTGGGGCTGGGGAGATGGCTCAGTAGAATAAGCGCTTCTGTGGCAAGCGCAAGGGTCTGCGTTCAATCCCCGGTTCCACCAAAAAAAAAAAGAAAAGAAGTTCTTTGAGTATTCACCTTTCTAAGCCCCAAGTGTCCTTTCTGGAGAGTTTCACACACTGTGTTCATTCTGGTTTCAGTATTCTGGCTTATGTTATTTTCCTCACTATGAACACTGGCTTGTCTCTTTTCTGCTTTTCTATATACATATTAATGAGGCTAAATTTAATTTTACTATTCCATTAAAACATACTTCTTTCTGTCATTCAAACCATTTACCACCTGTACCAGCCAGTTTTTGAGAGTTAAACTTAATTTTATCTAATTGAAAATATTTACTCTTTTTAAAAGTAGTATATGCTCCTTTGTTAAAAAATGAAAGCACAAAAGAGCACAAAGGGAAGTGTAAAAATGTCTCCAAACCTTATTATTGAGAAATAAACTTTGTATCCCTTTTCTCTTAATTACCTTGAGACAGCATAAATCAGTAACATACTAAAACTGGGTAAAAGGAATAGGGATTGCTCTGTGCTGACTGTGTAACTTCTTGTAAGTCTGGAAAAAATGTGTGATACTGGCATAGAAATAGATTCCTGAATAAGTTGAGACCGTGAAATAATTGAAATATGTGGTGATACTACTATACGAAGAATGCTAATCAGTGAGAAAAACTGAACTCCTCAGTTAAACGATGGTGATGTAAAAGGCTTTTGGTAAAAAGTCTGGGCTTCCTCTCTTGTATATTATGCCCAAATAAATTCCATATGGATCAATAACTTTTTAAAATAGAGACAAAATAATAAAACCATGAGTAACAGCTGTTCTATTCATAGATAGAATATGTGTGTAATGATGACAAGAAAACAAAAAACAAAAATGCTGATAAATTTGAACATTGAAATTATATTATGGGGGACCTCAGGAGACAGCTTGGCAGCATAAGCACCAGCATGGTAAGTGTAAGGTTGCAAGTTTGATCCCTGTTACTAAAAAAAAAAAAGAAAGAAAAAAGAAACTATTATAGGGGCAGGAGACAGGAAACATCATAAAGTTAAAAGACTAGTGATAAAGTGCAGAGAATAGTTTTACTCTGTATGACAAAGTGCTTGACAGCAGTGTATGGCAGTGTGCTTTGGAAGTTGCACTCGAGGATCATCCTGCCTGGACCTGGGACTTCCTTAGGATATAAGATTGGAAAATTTGAGCTGTCCTGTGTCTGAAGTTTCTTGTTTTGTAAATGGGAATAAGACTGCCTGATTAATAATGTCATTATTGGACATTTAACCCTTGTGTGAAAAAATCTAGTGCCATGTTTGTTACATACATAATGATAATAATTTCTGAAATATATTGAGTATTTAGAATATGCCATGTATTGTACAAATCTTTTTTTCTTTTCTTTTTCTTCTCTCTCTCTCTCTCTTTTTTTTTTTTTTTTTTTTTTTCAGAACCAGGGATTGAACTCAGGCTCTTGCACTTGCCAGGCAAGCGCTTATGCTACTGAGCTATCTTCCTGGTTCCCAAGTCTTTCAAATATATCATCTCATAAGGTTCCTTTTCTAATACAGAACATTCTATTATTGTCAATTTATAGAGACCCTAAAATTTAGAAAATTTCAGTAACTTGACCAGTAACTGGGAAGTGGTGGAGGTGGAATTTGATGGGATTCAAGATTCACCCTTTTAACATTTGTACATTCTGCTAAGACTCTCAAGACAGCTTAATTCTCTCTTCATTAAGTTTTGAGGTTAGGGCTGGCCTGATAGCTCAGCAGACTAAAGTGCCTGCCTAGGCAGAGCACAGTGGCTGGGGTTCGATCCCCAGTGTGCTATACCAGCCCCACCCATGGGGTGTGCTGAGACAGCAATTGAAACGGCGTGGTGGTGCGTGCCTGTAATCCCAGTGCTTGGGAGGCTGAACACAGGAGAATCACTATGAGTCTGATCTATGTAGTGAGACCCTGTAGACCCTGTAGGCCCTGCCCTAAATACAGGGAAAAAAAAGTTTTGAGGTTACTTAATCTTGACATTTAATCATACTTTCAAATTCATCTCAGAAAGTCAATGACTTCAGTACTTTACAAGAATTTGGGCACTGGTATAGATAAGAGATTGCCATATAGGTTTATATACATACATACTACATAGATATAACACATTTATGCATACTTTTTATATACATACACGTACAGATTGTAGTC
Organism: Octodon degus; assembly: GCF_000260255.1. NCBI lineage: Eukaryota > Metazoa > Chordata > Mammalia > Rodentia > Octodontidae > Octodon > Octodon degus. The sequence goes on along the minus strand of NW_004524763.1, from coordinate 3,818,616 downwards.
TTTCTTTAGATGCATAACCATCCTATCAGTATTACCTGGGAGAATAGATCCAGATTCTGATCATAGTTTCAAACATTGCATGTTTGATCCTTGAACTGACTCTGATGGCTGACCCCCATCTGAACCCAAGGTTCGGTGTGGGGTTCTTTAGAACATTTTCTCCAGTTCTCCCCTTGATGTTCTTAGGATCAGTTCTCATCAGTTTCTTTTTTTACCTAAGACCAAATTTTACTCTGATTAACTCACCTCAAAAACTTACTGATATGTTATAAACTCTTTGTAGGCAGGGATTAGATCCCTTTATCTTTCCAAACCAAGCACAATACCTGGATTCTTACTTTGAATATTGTAGGAGCTTAACAAATGGATTATTGGTTAAATTAATTAATTGAAAATGAAACTATTAGATAGCATATGTCTTACTGAGCTTCAACAGTAATAACTGAAAAGTCCAATTTCCCAAATGCTGTGCTTGATCTTAATGTTGTTTTGGAGAGGAACTTTGTCAGGATGATATAAAAATTTAATTAAATGAAAATACCAGCTTATTTCTTTGTTACTAATAGCCTCACATAAAATGTCATTTAATAGATAGATAAATAATTCTAGTTTTCTCAAAGTACCATAACCAAGGCATAATACAGAGTTTTTAAGTGATTTGAATTTCACATATAGAGCTTGCTTAGTTAATGATTCTAGTTACTAAGCATTAAGAAATTTTGAGTGACGAATGAGGTTATGAAATAGATGTGCAAACATGGAAGTAGAGCCGTGGAGTTTGAATAGCTTAATACCATTCTATCAAGCCTAATGTCATTTTCCCCTTTCTTCATTTGGCAACCAGACCATTTCCACCAGTATTTTTAATATCGCCTTGATTCAGCATAACTTTTTGAGTTCTTATATTACATCATTTTAGAACATTAGAAGTAGGAATTAGCAAATCATTGCTAATCATTATGAAATCACAAGCTAGTAAGGGTAAATGAAAAGCCCAGTGGGAAAAATAAACAACTTATGTACTGAGATGTCATGGTGCCATGTTTGAGCTTTCTGTACCTTACTAGCTCAGATTCTGGATCTTATTCACACAGGACCACTGCAAACACATTTTTCCTTTGTGAAAATTAGAGACACATGCTTCTTCCTGTGTGGAAATATTTAATATATTTACAATGGGACAGTCCTGCACCCAGGCTTGAAAAAAGACTACAAGACTTAGCTCTTGTTGCTAGGAAACATGACAATGTTAAGCCATGCAGTTATATGTAAAAGTTGAGCAAGGCAATGATCCAGAGAATATTCAGAAGATTCTTTAACCTAGGAGTTAATTGGAATGATTCTCACCCTGACTAACTATATATACTGATGTGAACTAAGCTACTGCACTGCAGACGGTAATTTGTAATAGTGGTTTCATATTGGGAGTGCCTGT
>NW_004524763.1:3780701-3815942 GCF_000260255.1 Octodon degus | reverse complement strand
CGATTTGATTTGAAACTGTCTCATTGCTATATGTTTATCAATAAAACTTTGAAAAGAAAAAAAAACAGTAAGAAGAAAATAAAATGTAAAAAAAAAAAAAAAAAGACTTAGCTCTTGTTTAGTGCTTTTGAACTGAACTCTCTTGTAAGGAGGGGAAAAGAGGAATGGAATGAGGGATAGATTGGACGTCACTAGCTCTTGGACTTAATGTCATCCAGTATCAACTCACCTAAATTGTGGCTTCATAAACCACACTTATTTTTAAATCAGTAACCAGGGTATCTACATTCTACTACTGCTGAGAGGGCATAGCTTGGTTCACCCTGGCTCTGTGATACTGGGATTGGGGGCCATTTCCTGGTTGGAGCAGGCTGGTGTACACCCACATGTGGCCCCATTTTCAGGGTTCATATATTTACATATTATTGACAGTAGATAAAGCCTCTCCACCACCATCCCCTGTAGTCTACTCTGCTTAACAGAAACAACCCACTTGGAATTGAGCATCCTCAGCCCATTAGAGGTACCAAGATGTGCCAGTGAGTGTGGGGATGGCCAGGCTCTTCAGTTATGGCTGCCAATGTAGATGCACATGACAGAAAACCTTCCCCATTGCTTTAGGTTTCAACAGGAAACCCAGTCTTCTTTCCTGTGTCACACACATTCTCGTGTCCACTCTGTGGCTGTTGTAATCCACTCCCCAGCTATGTTTCTCTTCAGTTATCCTGGACTCACTTTATATAGAAGTGCACAGCATCCTGTGAAGCACTCAAGACAATTCAGTGTTTCTATATTTCAATGAGCCCTTTAATGTCTAAAATAGAAACTTGATCTTTTTTTCATTTATATTTTCCACATTTTACATAAATTAATGCTTGTAACTCCTTTATACTATTTTTCCAAGTGGAGTGACTGTCATAAAAACATGTTAGTTATCAATCTTCAAGTACTATGGTTAGAAATACATTGTTGCCTATATTTCTGAGCAGAAAGTAGTATGCATGCGTGCTCCCTTGGAGGGTCTGAGTGTTTAAGCCATGCCAGTAGGAGCTGGGGCACAGGGAAGCTCTGTGTCGTGAGTGCTCCAGAGTCCCAGTCTGGAGGGAGTTCAGTTGCGCACAAGCTGGGTCTACCACCACAAACACAAATCCCAACTTAACTTTAATTTAGTTTAATTTACCTAAAAGGTGTTAGGCTGGATTGGAAAGATGAATCTAGCTCATTTGAGAAGTTATCTTTGGGGACCGGGGAGACAGCTCAGTGGAATAAGCTCTTCTCTGGTAAGCACAAGGGCCTGAGTTCAATCCCTGGTTCCATCAAAAAAAAAAAAAAAAAAAAAAAAAAGTGAGAAGTATCTTTTAATAATGTAAATTCAGAATGAGAAATGTAATTCACTGTGAAGTTGACATAGCCTTTTGTTTTTTTAAATTCTGTATTATGAAGCATTTCAAACACAACAATTAGAAAAGGATGGTGAATACTGTGTGTATCATTGCCTGGTTTCAGTAGTTATTAATGCTTTGTCAATTATGTTTTATTCAGAGTCTTCCCTTTCAGTAAAATAAACTTCAGGCAGCATCTTGATCCATCTGTAAATACTCAGCACTTATGTCTGCCTTGTAAGGCCTTCTCTTACTGTAACCTTCATTACGTATTATACTTCTAAAATTACTAATTTTCAAGTGCCTTGGACTCCCTCATCTTTATATCTCCCTGATTATCTAAAAAATACTGTCTTACAGATTAGTTGTTCAAATTAGAATTCATGAAAGGTTTGTGCAGTGAATTTAGCTGTTCATATCTCTTATTTTCTTTATAAATATTTATATATTTTTCTTTGGATTTCCTTATAACTCATCAAGGAGGTTTAAAGGAAAAAATTCCTACCAAAATGAATGTTTTGGGCCGGAGAGATAGCTCAGTAGAATAATGCTTGCCTTGCAAGCTCAAGGGCTGAGTTCAATCCCTGGTTCCACCAAAAAAAAAAAAAAAAGAATGTTTTAGGCTTTGTCTTTAAGTCATTAATTTGTCCATTCTCTACATTTTCAGATTCATACATGTTTAATGCTGAAATGTAGAAAGAAGGCTGGGAAAAAAACATTTTCTGTTTGTGGTTCAAAAAACAGTCATGAATTGATTTTCTTATTTAAGGGCAGAAACCAAGTGTACACATTTTGCCTCTTCCTGTCAGAGTTCAAATAGGCCTATATTATTACATTTTCAAGCTATACTGCAATTTGGCCTAACAAAAATATTACTTAATGCATTCAAAATTTGTAAATAATGAAGCATGTGCTTCTGAGATTTTATCTTTTTTGCTTTTCAGGTTTTGGACTTGTGTTTCTGTATAATAAATTCAAATTGAACAGTATTTTCTTAACCAAAATGGGGATTTAAATTTTTCTACTGTTAGCAATTAACATACCTAAATAGCATATCCATTTGATAGTATTTCTTTTAAATTCAGCCTCATAATTGAAAATCATTTTCCTTTGTAAAATAGTTGAGCCAAGTGTCTGCTTCATTTTTAATACTTACTTTTCTATCTTAGCCAGTTGAAGCATTACTTTCTTTCAACATAGGTAGGAGTGCAGAAGGGACTTACACTGCCGCCACAGTTTTAGCACTACCATCTTCAATTTAAATTGTGCAATGCTGCTAAAATGCCTCAAGATTTTACCATTTCTTTTTTTAAACTCTCAGTCTTGTGATATCTTTCCTTTCTTAGGACATGAACGAGTCTGCCAAACAAGAAGATATTTTGGAATCTACAACAGATGCTGCAGAATGGAATCTAGAAGTTGAACGTGTACTACCACAGCTAAAAGTCACGATTAGGACTGACAATAAGGTATCAAAGAGAAAGCACATTTTGTTTAAGAAAGATTTTTAGAAGGCAGTTTTAGAGTGGGAGTACTCCAAATTGCACAAACTGGAGAACAGTGATAAGGTTCAGTTTCTAGTGTTTTGTCTTACATAGAGGCTTTAAAAGCTGTTGAATGGATAAATAATGTATTATAGTCCAACATGTAAAAAATATTTCTCTGAAAGAATGATTTGGAACGCATCATATTTCACTGGGATTGAGAGATTTTTCTCAATGTGCTTTGATACATTTTCTTGGAAATCATCCTTTGTTGAGGTGAATCCCATGACTATACCAACTGATTGAAAAATGGAGTACAGCTCTGCTGAATAACAAAACCAAAGGCAGGTTTTGGGCAGTCTATTCAGCACATGTGACTGAAGGTCCAAGTGAAGAAGATAATCCAGAAACCACATGTAGTAGGATTTGGGAACTAAGCCAAATGAGCTAGCTATTGTATCAATTTTCTGCTTCCATTTTCACTTATTTGTGTAATAATGGCTTCAGGACAAGCAAATAGGTGACTAGATAGTGCTGTTCCCATTAGCAGAACAACAACCCCACAAAGATTTTTAAAACTGAAAATAAGGGGCCGGGGAGATGGCTCAGTAGACTAAATACTTCCCTGGCAAGTGCAAGGGCCTGAGTTCAATCCCCAGTTCCGCAAAAAAAAACTGAAAATAAGGAGTCTTCTCCTTAAAGGATATAAACCCCTAGAATTATGGCGCTGTGAATCTCAAGAAGCTCACCACTCTGAAATTGTGGTTTTGTCTGCCTCCAAAGTAGAAGCCCTGCCCTGGGTACTATTTTCAAAGTGTCTTGGGAGCTAATTCATTCTTAGAATGTATTCCAGAGCAGGTAAGAATATACTGAAGGGGTCTGAGAATAAGAGAAGGGGAAGAAGGGTAGAAAGCATTCTTTCTGGACTATGAACAGCTATGGAGGAGGACGAGGAAGCAGAGGAAGGAAAGTGTTCTGACCAGCCTGTAAGCAGCTATGAAACAAATTCTATCCAAGATCAGTGGCCAATCCTGCAGCCTGTTTTCCAGATAGTTGCCCAATCAGGATGGGTACAGCTGTTATTTATATTGTAGATACATTCATTTTTTAAATGTCTGTCATATATAAATATATATCAATAAGAATTTTCATTGATTAGATCTTTGCAAGAAATTTTAAGTTTTAAAAAGATTTCTGGGGGCCAGGGAGATGGCTCAGTGGAATAAGCGCCTCCCTGGCAAGCGCAAGGGCCTGAGTTCAATCCCCGGATGAAAAAAAAAAAAAAAAAAAAAAAAAAAAGATTTCTATTTTTGCAAAAAGTGTAATTCCTTTTTTTAAGTACTGGGAATCAAACTCAGGACCTTGTGCTTGACACGCAGGCACTGTGCCCCTGAGCTATATCCCCAGCCCTAAAAAAATATAATTCCTAACTCTTTGCTTTTTTTGTTTCTTAATTCATTTAGTGCAGGGGATACAGGGTCTATAGGGTCTCACTACGTAGATCAGACTCATAGTGGTCCTCCTGTTTTCAGCCTCCCAAATGCTAGGATTACAGGCATGTGCCATAACACCCATTCTCAATCTCCATCTCAGCTCGCCCCAGGGGCGGGGCCATCATGGCAGGCTGGGTATCGAACCCCAGCTGCTGCACACTGCCTAAGCAGGCACTTTAGTCAGCCTAAAGAGCAAATTCTGTTCATAAAATTTAAAATCATTATTATTATGATTCTTGGTAGAATAGCATGTTAAAATAATTCTGCAGCAGGGAACTCTCAAGCACAGTTTAATCCCAGAAGAAAGCAAGGGTAATTCGTTTATTGAAACTAAATAACCTGTTGAAGTCAAACATATCATTTACAGCCTAATAGGGACTTTTTGGTTTCTATTTTAGCACAATCATTCCTTTCTACATAATAGAATAACTTAAAAAAGAATATGCATGTAATTGAAAGCACATACTGTACTGTTTTACAAAACTAAATGCAAGTCAGACCTGCATTGCAGTAATCAAAATTCTGAGTTTGTGGAGAATCCGTGCTCTGATTGGGAAAGAATTAACTAATGGAAAGTAGGACTCATTTTCATGCGTACTATCAGCCTTAATCTTGTGAGGATATTCTGTGCCAAAGGATTTACACAATCAAGTTTACGGGCAGCATTCCAGAGCACCAGATAATGTTCTTTCTTTCAGTATTCTTTACACTATGCAGATATCATTTTGAATTTAGATTTTTATGGTAAAATATAACTGATTTCAGGTTATAACTTTAAGAATTCTGCTGTAGAACATTTGAAGACTTCGTGTAGGGTTTTGCAAAGCATTTTTGAAAATTTTTCAGATGAGATATGAAGCTTTATTGTCAATCCTTCATTCAGCTTACTCAACGTAAAATAAGGAAGGGGATTACGTATAAAACAAAAACGATAATGAATAGAAAATAAAAATAAAATAATCTGGTTACATGTGAGGCTTCTACTTATTTTATTCTTTCATCAGAAGCCAACTTTATACCATGTTAAATCCCATCCTACCTCAACTCCTGAGTTTATTAAAATCACAATCTCTCCTTTTGTTTCGGCCAACACAATAACCTTTAACTGGCTGTATAGACATTTAAAAATTCCTACTTTGAGTTTGAGACGGAAAAAAATTGTTTTGGGATGTTTTGCTGGCCACTGTTGGATATGTTTTTAATAGCTTAGGCTTTGTGGGAGATAAGAAATAAAGGTTCTGATTATTTTAATCCATATGAATTTCTTTAAAATGGCTTTTCATTAGTGGTAAATAAATCCCATCTTTATTTGGTACTCATTCAAGTACTTGTTTTGCTTTTTTCTCTCACCAGTTCAATTTATTCCTTCTGCTTTCTAACAGTGAATTACCAAAAAAAAGAAAATGTCTTTTTGTTGTGTTTTTAATCATTGTAATATACATGCTTTGATAAGATTCTAGCATATATCAGTATTTCTTTTTGTTTATTCCTCATAATGTTGCCGTCAAGTTTTTATTGCTAAACTAGCTTATCCCTGTTGCCTGATACCATTCACTTCTGTTGCCAGTTTTCAAAGAATATAAACTCATTTTAATATTAGCTTAAACAAAATAAAATTAAAAAGGCAGATATGTTGCCAAAAATATAAATAATATGTCGCACAACTGAAGATAAAAGAGTCTTTGTTATTTGCTGATTTCACTGGACTCCATTAGTAATTCCCTTTAAGGTCATCGTACACCCAGAGCCCAGGTCAGATCTGCCCCAAATTGAAATAATATTTCTGAAGTCACAGTGCAAAGTTCTACCAAGAGTCAGTATAAATGAGTTCATGCCGCTCCAGGAAGTCCTCAGAGGTGAGAAAGTGGGTGAGCCTTGTGGCTAAAGAACTAAACTTGAACTAAAATCCACACTGTTGCAACCAAGAATCACTTAAGTGATTGTTAGTGTCCTGTAATTCTACATTTTATATTTGCTGTCTCACTTTCCCTATGTTTTTCTCATTTCTTTTACTCTGTTCTCAGTTTTTATCCTTTTTTTTTTTTTTTACAGTGTAACAAAATGTATTTTCATAAGTAATTATGGGCAAGTAATACATTTCAAGTATTTCAAAGCATTTTGCATAGAGAATTTATAGACCACATTTAAAAATATAATCTAGTTGTTAAACAAAAATTTTAAAAAAAATCTTGTTGTTTAAGAACTTCAGGGCCAGGGAGATAGCTCAATAGAATAAACACTTGCCTAAGAAGCGTAGGGTCCTGAGTTCAATCCCCCGTACTGCAAAAAATTAAAATAAAAAAGAACTCCAGCCTAATTTTCAAAAGAACCAAAGTATTAAATCTTTTTATGGCACTAGACACCATAAACTTATCTATGAAAACAGCAGGTAGATTTTTTTTTTTAATTTTATTTATTTATTTATGTGTGTGTATGTGTGTGTGTGTGTGGCCAGCTCAGCCCACCAGGGGGCGGGGCTGGCTGGCATGTGGTGCTGGGGGATTGAACCCTGGTCCCTGTGATTTGCTAAGCTTGTTCTAAGTAGGTGCTTTAGACCACTGAGCCATCTCACCAGCCCCATCAGGTAGACTTTTGTGATAAAAGAACAGAAAAAAAAGCTAAGCCAAAAAATTCAGACTGGGAATTTGAAACTAGCTGGTCAAATGAGGCCTAATAGCAGCCTTTGTTTATCAGATTTTATCAAAAATTCCAAACATAGCACATTTATTCTTTAGCAAAACTTCCTTTTGATAACTGAAAATCTTGCAATTTTTTCATGCTTGTGAAAAATACCTGTTAATTTCAAGTACCGATGTTACCCTTGAGATGTGGATGGTCCTGTACTTTTGCTCTAAGTGAACCTGGGTCTGTTACAGGGACACTGAAATGTGCTAAGAAAACTATTGGTCTTAGAGAAGGTTTACTCATGAATAAACTATTAGCCATTTACTGACCATGTATACTTCCAGCTCTAAGAACAACCAGACAGATAAGACCCCAGCTCTAGACTGACCCTTTTATAGCACAGCAGGTCAGGCAGCACTTCTGAAGCACCATGACCTATCAGCACAGCTTTCAATAGTGCCCAACACTGATTTTCCCTGTAAGCAGAAATAAAATACTTTGTTATGGACAGACTTTTTGAATACTCATAACGGGCACTTTCTGGTGTGTAGGTGGACAAGATATATCCTTTGCTTTCTAAGACTTTATCAAGTACTTTGCTTTCCATTTCAATTTATCTAACATTCTCCACAGTTCTGACCCACTGGCATTCCGTGACATTCTGTACAGTTTCCCATTGCCATTACTGTAATCCCTGCCATTCATTCCTCTTTGCCACAGCCTAGAAATCCCCCATCTTTGCTGGTTATGTACTTGAGTGATTAATGTTAGCACTTCCCCAAAAGTTACGTCTTCAATAAATGTAACTCATCAGGATTTCTGATCCCTACTTCTTCAAGCTTCGTGGTGAACTTCAGATAGTCCCTGTAGCAATATTCTTTCAGAATGATACTCAGAAATAGTATTTTCAAAAAGAGTCATTGAGGGTTGTCATAAAAAATACTGAATTAAGAAAGTGATGAAGACATATAACCCTAAAGAAATGCATAGCTTAGGAAAAGATGCCTCTACTGTGCTGTCAGCTCCAACCATGGCAATTAACACTGCTAACAACTTTGGTGTGTGACATCAGTGTACGCACATAATGGTCAGATCAAGAAATTAAATTTCTGGTTCTTTGATATTTAATTAAAACTTATATGACTTATTAAGCTTGAAAACTAAAGCTGCACATGACAAAAGCAGTTAAATATTCATTGGTAGGTCTATTATACTTATCACAAAATGTGTATTTAAGAATCTATATATGAGTTTGTAACATTCTATTAAGCAAACTGCCATCTATGATCCATAATCAATCTTTGTACATTTTTAACTCAGAGACAATTACATAACATTTAGGAAATTTTAATTTTCCAAATGTACTCACACAAAATCATCAGAACTATTTTTTAGGTAAAAAAATAGTTGCATGATCCACGTGCCATCAATGAACTCCCTACTGGTGAAGTGGCAGTCACCACAGCATGACTTTCCGTGGCAGTGGCACTGTTCATGCATAGGCTCTTCCTCTTGGCATGAAGAACGCAAAAACAAGAAGGGACAAGAGCCACCACTCATTATTTCCTTGACTCTTGGGTGTCTTCATTATGTGCTAAAAGCCTGTTTTCACTAAAATAGCAATTTTTATTCTGAAAGGTAATCATATGTTCCCAGTAGATATTAGCAACTTCCAACACAATCTCTAGGGATAATTCGCAGTTCTGAACCATGCTTCAGAAAAACATTTCCAGCAGTCTGTGCAGGATTTATTCCTATTCCATCATTGGTAATAATTGCACTTGTTGCTGCAGGCCCTTTAAATTCTTCTGCAGCAAACTTTAAGACTGCTATGAAAGGTGTACTTTCAGAAACACTCAGTACTTTGTACGGCAGCCGCGGGTCCGACGTCAGCGTGATCTTGAAGGACACCTTCGACATGGTGGCCTGCTGGACGGGCCAGACCTGGCGCCTTTATCCTTTTTTATGTTTAAGACAGCAGTAGTGCTGCACCACTGCTGATAAATTTAAAGTAAGCTAGAGCAAATAATATCTGTGATTATATTTAGATTAAGTTTACACCTATGACTAGTTACAAGTTATTGTAATGTCTGAATCTATTTAAAAACAATTTTGCATTTAATTATAAAAACAATATAGGATGAGAGGGCAGGCAGTCAGCTGTGAATTAGAGACAGTGATTACCATTTAGTCTGTCCTGAGTCTCCGATTTGGTGAGCCGGGAAGATGAGCCTATCCCACATCCCTTCCTTTGGTCCCAATTCATACTTACTTGCGATATTGACTGTGTGACTTAGTGCAAGTTCTTTTAGCTCACTGTTCATCCTCTTCCTAATCTGTCAGGTGTAAACAATTAAATTACCTCTCAAGGTTGTGGAATTTCGATAGTGCCAGACATGTACTTAATACTTAGTGAATGTTAAGTATTGTCATGGTACATTATTACTATATTCTGTTATACCCCTTAATTTTTTGCCTATATCAAAATTCAGGAAGAATTTATAAAATTTCTTCAGTAATTCTTCTGTCATTTCAGGAACATTTATAAACATCACCTTATGTTCTTAATAGGGTTGTAGTCAGATTCACATAGAACTGTCACTTTGATAAATCTCTCCGGTTTTCTTCCTCTAGTAAATGTATATATAATAGAATAGTATTGTGGTAAGCACTGATCTTAGCATTTCACATGTGCTGACTTAATCCTTTCTGCTACCTTGTGAAATGCTGCTACCTCTTACTACAAATGAGCAACCCGAAACCCAAAGACAATAGGGAGCTTGAGTTTGCCTCACCATCTTAAGTGATGGACAACATTTGAGATGATATCTCAGGCTTTTGCCTAAGTGGTTAGAGACAGTGAAGCAGATAGTTAAAATCCAAACTTTGGGCCTATATTGGTTTTATATATGGCTGTAGCATACATAGCTGCTGGAGTCTGGACAAGTTACTAGGCCCCTTTGTACCTGTTTCCCACCTGTAAAAAGGAATTTATTAAAATACTTCCCCATATGAGTTTTTAAAGGACTAAATGACCAAATATAACCAAAGCACTTAGAATGGTGTCAGAAGAATCACTTAGGAAATGTTGACCCAATGTGTATTTTTATTTATATAGTAAGATTATGCCTAATCAAAATATGTTATATAAATGTAGGAATCTGCCAAAAGCAAACTCATTAATCTGTATAACCAATTTAAAAAGTGAAAAAGAAGTAGTTCATAAACATTTCTATACATTGTTAAAAATTATAAATAGTAACTCTTAATGGCCATCTATAGTTCTTGAAGGTTATCATTAGTACCCAGCTGACTGCCACAGTGAAGAGCTGGCCAGGCCAGGCTAAGTAGGTTAGAGTCAGAACAAGAGGCCTAGGATGAAGGTGAAGAGTGAGGACAGAGCTACATCAGAGCTGGAGACTAAAATACAGGCAAGCATAAGAACCATAAGGTCTGACAGCACAGACCAATAGCAGGAAATGGATTGTACCAATGAATCATTTTAGAGAAATTAGTGGTTATGGAAGGTAAAAGTCTCCTTGAAAGGTAAAACATGGAAGACAGGAAGCAAAAATGGAAAATTCAATAGAAAACTAGATTTAGGAATTCTCTAAACACTCTAATTTGTTACTGTAAAAGTGTACAGTCAGATTAGCCTATAGGCTGAAGCTGCCTTTATTTTTTGTTTTAGTTTTTGTGGAAAGTTCTCTTCCCAGGTACTTTATGACAATTATTGAAGGATAACAGCTACCCATATGATTGAGAAAGTTTTGATTCTGTATCATGTATTCTTATATTTTTAAGTGAATCAGTTGGCAGCTGTTAAATTCAATATAGCAAGAGTTAATGCTGAGCTAACAAGTAGTTCTACATGTCCATTATTGATGGGAAAATAGATGTAGATGAGAACTAATACAGGTTTTCATTTTGTGTATTATTAATTTTGAATGTCTAAATGAATAATATACTGTTTCTTTCCTTTTTTGGCGGAACTGGGGATTGAACTCAGGCCCTTGTGCTTGCCAGGGAAGTGCTTATTCCACTGAGCCATCTCCCCAGCCCCAAATAATACTATTTTTTGAGGATAAATTTGTTTTTTTTTAAATTTTCTTGAGTTTTCTTTGTACTGTAGAAAGTAAACTTTCCTTCTTGAAAAAAATAGAGACAGTTCAAATGAAAATAAGCAAAAGCTATTTGTTTGAAATTTGCTTTAGGAAGGGAATATTTCTTTTTCAAAATTTTATTGATAAACAGCAATGAGACAGTTTCAAATCAAATCGAAAGTACAGTTTCAACAAATAATACACTGCATATATTCTTCTTAGTGGTTAATTGCTGTACAAGATGTGGACTTGAGATCCTATTTACAAACACCATTAGAACAAATCATTCTATTCATTAAAAGAATGCAACTATATATCTATCCTAACCACTTTGAATACACAGATACAAAATGGACATTCATCGGTATACCCCATTTTTTCTAAGTTCCGTTATTGAATATTATAGGTGTGTAAACTCAGCAAAATATTCTAAAAGAGTCCAGTAGCCCATAATAGCATTGGGTCTTCTGTTTAACTGGCAATGTCAGAAATTATTGACCTGAGTCCCCCACAGCTCAACATAACAACATGGCTTTACTTCCTATATTTAGGAAGGGAATATTGATCCTAAGTTTGAAGTGGGTACCCAGCAAAATCAAGGAAGCCTGCCATCACTGACTAAGTTCTAAGCATCGGGCCTGACAACTTAAGTTATAATGTGGCTACTGGTGTGAATTCAGACCTGTGTCTGTATTAGAACTCACATTGTCTGCTATCCATTTGTATATTCAGTCTCTCATCTCTGTTTGTGACTTGAAGAAAAGTTGCTTCTTATAATCATCAATACTGTAAACAAAATTTATCGACAGAATTATTTCCTTACTTTTTTTAACCACAGTAGAAAACAAGCGAACATTAATATTTGTTCTTATTCTCAGACTTAAAGAAGAACAAAAAGTATGGAATCAGGCCATAACATAGGTCTTTTTCCTTGATTGTGTACTATTTGTCCTAAAAGATTGTATATTCTAATGATTTAATAGTAAGCATTTAATGCAATGAACAGATGTCCTAATATGTTTTCATGCTTTGTGGATATTGTGATTAAAATTTTGATTAATAACTTATGGCTTATGTCTAGATGTCCCCCCGAGTCCCCCACAGACATAGGTGGGGCTTTTTCAGATGCAGCTGGATCTAGAGTGTGTGATGCTGGGACTGGTTCATGGTGCAGTGCCAGGCTTGAGAGCACTAGGATAAGGGTGTGAGTGCTACCTGCCTTCAGTACCTGGATAAGATATAAGGGATGGACACAACATGGTCGTCCCCCTTGCTTTGCTACCTTCTGCCCAGCCTGAACTGTTTCTCCTCTGTGATGCCTGTCTGCTCTGCCATCCTGTGCTATAGCCAGTTAATCATGGACTGCAATCTCTACAAATTAAATAAAACTTAGGGGTATTGGGTATTTTGTATCAGCAATGAAAAAAATAACTAAGACAATAAAAAACTGAAATAGAATTTTTTCAAATTGTGATTACATATTTGCTTGGTTTTTCTTCAGAGATAGTTGGATAGGTACCCCCTTCACACTAAAATGTCTCCAGTAATTATGTAAATCTTCATGTTCATTACAAGGAATTTAGATATAGAGATTACTTTTTAAAGGCTTTGGAAGTATTACAGCATATGTTTCTAATTATCTCAAACCTTTGATTCATTGAACTGCTTTTTTATCTCCTCCTTTATTCTTTAGTGTCTGACTTTTTCAAAGTGCAGCTGTAAAAAGAACCTTAAACTTTAAATTCAATTCCAAGCAATTGGATCTTGTTTTAACGTAAATAAACCATACAGGTGTTGCCCTGGGTAATTTACAACAAAACCTTTTAGGAAGAGTCACTGTGCTAAGGACAAAATTATTGCAATAGTCTTGAGCCCTGGGGCTCCCCAGTCACTGTGGGAGCCAAAACCAAACAGGGAGGAGAGAGGCCTCCCTTAATAGGCAGATAGAATCCCATTTAAATGAACCTTGAGGGGCCGCAGCATTGCTATATTAGATCTCAATTTCTTTGAACTGGGAGCCAAATCCTGCCGAAAGTTACAAGGGTAGCGTTTCTCTTTTTATTGTGTAGACAAATCTGTGTCATAAAGCAATAGAGGGTAGTTCTCTCATTCCAAAGCAATAAGGAAGTTCACCTGCTTTGACTTCTGCCATCACAGTGTTTCGATGCAGTATAAGATATTAATAAAATTTAGCTTTTCTAAATATTTGTGACCTGCAGGGATTTAAAGCTTGTTGCAGTTTTGAAATAAAGAACATTTCCTTAAGATTTATTCTCTGGTTGTTGGATAAGATACAATAATGGGGGGCTGGGGAGATAGCTCAGTAGAATAAGTGCTTGCCTGACCAGTGCAAGGGCCTGAGTTCAATGCCGAGTTCCACCAAAAAAAGAAAAAAGAAAGAAAGAAAGAAAGAAAGAAAGAAAGAAAGAAAGAAAGAAAAGATAAGATACAGTAATAGGATTCTTGTATCTGTGCCCAAAGGTATAAACTATTCTGTGGGTGGGATAGAGACATACATTCTGTGTATATAATAGTAATTGAAATGGGCTTTTGCCTGTTATTTGAATCACAGAAAAGCTACTGAGAGGTTTTCTGGTAAGTAGAGCTTCTGTTAAGAAATATTAATGTAATTTGAAGAAAAAATACAAAGCACCAAATTTTTAAAAATCAGCTGTTACAGTTACCAGTTACAAATGTAAATATAGGTGGCAATAAATAAGTGGGTCTCCATGAGGCTCCATGCAGTAAAAACAGAGCCAATATCTGTCACAAATGTTTGTAATTGTATCTATTGCTGGGAGACAATAAATGCTTTTTAATATAGGAGGGCCATAAAAGTACATGCTGCTGCTGTTTAAACAAAATACAATTTTCAGCAAATTTATCCTCGAAACACCTGCTATAATCAAAAAGAGGTGAGTGCTATTAAAATAAACTGCCTAAATTAACTAGAAATGCATACATTTTTAGAGCAGGCTGCATGATTACTCAACTGTCACTTCGTCTCAGAATGAGGGAAAATCGTCACTGATAGACTTCTACAGCGAGCTTTCCTTGAAAGGGACTATGCAAAACAGAGCATTCACTTGGCCTGCTGTGTATTTTTAAACAAGGTGTTATTTTGTGCATTTAAAGTTGTGTTTCCAAGGTCATCTGTTTTTTTGCTTTCTTGCATGTGAGTCCTGGATAAATATCAGGGTTCAGGGAGAAAATACTGTGCTTAAAATTAATACTGAACAGTGTGGGGTGGAGCAAAACTCAGCTACCCTTAACAACTGAAAAGATTGCTAGTTACTCGTGACACAGTTTGGTTGAACATTCAGGATACTCTTTGTTTACAGATAATTTATGAGGCTTTCTATTACTCTGAGTGTGATAATGTATCAACTGGTTGGAGAAAGGTTCCATTTATCACAAACTGAAATAGGAGAACAAGTACTTTTGCTTCAGAGATTACTATCAGCTATAACCAACAGCATCAGCATGCCGTGGCAGGTTTCAAAGAAGTAACCAGTCAGGACTTCATGTTTTGTAAACACTGCAGAGGGAAGTAGCTAGTGCCTTCTTGCCAATGTATTTAAATAGACATTTGTGATTGAGAGCAGTGAATTAATTCGTATTGATTATAATTAAAATGTCTAGACTGCCTAAATATTTCATTATTGGAAAGTATGATTTAATGTTTCCTTTAAATTACTTAATATAACATATGAATTGAAGCAGAAACCATTTGTCAGGGTTCCTACCAAATGGACTTTTTATTGACTTAACTCAGTTTTTTTCAGTAAACCCTATTAACATACTTTTTTCGCTGTGTTTTATTTAAAAAATTTTAATTACTGGACAAATGTATCCCAGTGGTTTCTGTCATGTTACATTTCATTCTTTTTCCTTATACAAAATAATAATTTATTTATGTGTATTATTTCTTTAAATATGCAGGAAGAGACTGTTATTTTTGTTTGTTTGATTACTTGTTCGGGAGAAGAGCTTTTGGTGTCAGTATAAGATCCAAGTTTTGATTAATAAACTCTTTTTTCATTTTTATTTCATTTTATTTCTTTATGTATTTAGTACAGGGTCTATAGAATCTCACTGCACAGACCAGACCCTTAGTGATCCTCCTTGTTTTCAGCCTCCCAAGCACTGAGATTGCAGGTGCGTGCCA
Organism: Octodon degus; assembly: GCF_000260255.1. NCBI lineage: Eukaryota > Metazoa > Chordata > Mammalia > Rodentia > Octodontidae > Octodon > Octodon degus. The sequence continues at coordinate 3,800,687 of NW_004524763.1, read as the reverse complement.
CCACACCCGGTCTCAGTGGGGCTGGCGCAGCACACCCGGGATGGAACTGTGGCCCCTGCGCTTTTTTCTAAGCAGGTGCTTTAGTCCACTGAGCTACTTGGCCAGCCCTTTCTTTTTTTTCTTTTTTTTTAAAGAGAATTGAAAATTAGAAATGATACAGAATTTCACTAAACAAAATTACAGGAATTCAACAATGGTTGTAGTACTGCACATTGTTTTCAAGTTAGTTGCTCAGACTAACAGATATAAGCATACAAAATTGGTCAAACACTGATGAGTAGATTCTTTAAGAGGGGGGAGGGATCTTCAGGATCCTACTCCAGCTCTGCAATGTCCTGAAATAGCTAAATGCTGATTTCTGCTTTGATCTATGAATGTCTGCCTTGCCAGATCTCTTCTCTAGCTTTGTAATTTCTCTTAGAGCCTAGAAACTCTCACAGCGAAGATGTAAAAGGAATATGAATGGAGTCACATGAGCAGTGTGTTTGAGTCAGCACCTGAAGACTTTAGCAAAGGGTGGTTAGTAGAGATAGGAAGCGAAATATACAGAAAGCAGGAAGAAAAATATACTTCTAATAATCTTGGTTATTTTCAAACCCTGCAATAAGGAGACTATAATACATACCACAACATACACTAACATACAGTAGTCCCTCTTGTCCCTGGGGTACGTGTTAAAAGACTCCCCCAGGTGTCTGAAACCACAGGTAGCACTGAACACTAAATATATCTTGTTTTTTCCTGTATATTCATTCTTATGATAAAGCTTAATGTACAATTTAGGCATAGTAAGAGATGCATAGCCATAGCTATAATAAAGACAATTATAATCATGTGAGTGATTATAATTGAGTATGCTCGCAGAATACCTTATTGTACTGTATTTACCCTTCTAATGGTATAAAGACAGATGATACAGTGACTAGATGATGAGATAGACCGAGGTAAGTGCTGTCGGCATTAAGCTCTGTAGCATTGGGCAGCGAGGACTACTGGACTCCAAGCACTGCGATACTGACAGTCATTCCCAGAGCCACGATGGCTGCTGGATGACCAGCAAGCACTAAGTGACCATCAGGAGGGCACTCTGCACAGTGTGATTTTGCTGGACAAAGAGATGATTCTCATCCAGCTATGATGGAACAGAACAGCATGAGATTGCACCACACTGCACAGGTTGGCACACCATTTAAATTTATGAATTGTTAACTTCTGGAATTTCTCATGTAATATTTTCAGAGCTCAGTTAACCATGAATAACAGAAACAGAAAAGACTGTGCTGACAGTGGAAGAAAAATGTCACACCCAAAAAATACACAAAAGCTATATTCTGTCACTACCTTTCAACCCAGTGCATGGTTTTCATTAAGAAAGCAATTGAGGGGGACCTGGGAGATGGCTCAGTAGAATAAACTCTTGCCTGGCAAGCACAAGGACCTGAGTTCAACCTCCAGTTCTGCCAAAAAAAAAAAAAAAAGAAAGTAATTGAACATAATGAAAAATTACTTAATAGGTAATCTCCTTTTTTTCTTCTCTCACACACATGCATATACACACAAATACATACACAACAATGGGCAGTGGTTAATCTGAAAATTCTGCCAATGAGAACAAGAAGAAATGACAAATCTGCTTGTATAAAGTGGAGAAAAGCAAATACAGATAATGCTTTCCCATTAAGGAAGCAAGCATCTCTGCGGAGGAGGGGTATGCTGTGCTCATATCCTTGCAGAAGGCGTACCGCACCAGCTCTAGAAAGACTAGCTCTAAGTATGTAGACATAAGTAGCTATGCCAAACTGTCTTCTTATCTTTTCATTTAATCTGATTTGCTCCTATCAGATTTGCAAAGAATTCTCTGTCGATCATGTTTTGAGTATTTGAATGTGCCACAGGCACATCTGTATTCTGTACTGAAATCCTGCAAGTGCTTACTTTTGGACTGTGTCTCGCCCTTGGTCCTACCTCTCTGTGACTGCAACTGTAATTTAGGTAAATCTCTCTGTCTGTCTGTCTCTCCCCTCTCCCTCTACCTCTCCCTTTCCCTCATGCTTCCCCTCTCAACAGAGATAGGGTGTCCAAGTCCCCTTACTAGGAAGGACTTGCTGTCTAGCTGGGAAAGTGTGGGCAGCAGGCAGCTACCACCTGTCCCCCTTTTCCATTGGCAGAGAAGTACCTAACTCAAGGTGTCATCTTTCCCAAAGCAGCTTGCATCTGGACATTGTGGTATTTCCAGTTTGGGACCATGATTAAAAAAAAAAAATATGATACTATGAAAATTCTTCTATATTTTTTCTTATGTGTGTTTCTACTGATATTTCTACCAGGAGTGGAATTACTAGTAGTGTATATATGTATCCAGCTTTATTAGACCCTGCCAAATACTTGTTCAAAGTGATTATAATTTATACTTCTTCCAGTGCTATATGAAAGTTCCAATTGTGTAGATCTTTATCAACATTTAGTATTCAGTCTTCCTTAGTCTCCAGGGTAGGTGGGTTGTGACATTTAACTGAAGGTTTCTAAGTGATGGTGTCCAGCATAACACACTATTCACTTTTAGAAGTAGAAGAGACTGAGGCAGAATTCAATTTAGTTTTACCCCTGCCTGAAGTATTTACATATAAGTAGCTTTGCCTAAATTCCCCCATTCCTCACTCCCTTGCCCTGTCAGAATGTCACAAACACGGGCAATGTGGAGGAGACCTGACCCATTTAGAACAATGAGAGACAGACTATTTGCCCGTGCTTAGCCATAAGCCCCTGTGACCGAGACCTCACACCTATAGGATATAGGGGCATCACATTTCTGCCATGACCCCGCACCTATAGGATATAGAGGGTACCACATTCCTGCCCAGTTGCCATAGCAACAAAGAAAATTGTAAGTGCAAGTAGGGAAGAAAGAACTGGGCCTTGGTGCTTTCCAGTTTGGAAAAGGGGAGCACACTGGTCACCAGCTAATTAATAAAGGCTCTGTTATTCCTGTAATTTGGTCTCCCATGGGCAGTATATCCAATCCCAGCCATTACAGGTTTAATTTGCATTTCCTCATTGACTAATGAAGTTAAATTCCTATCTTTATATATTTGGTATTTGGGTATCTTTTCTATTTGAGTTCTCTGGTTTTTCTTTAGATTTGTAGAAATTCTTTACATATACTACATTCATATATGTATAACATATTATGTATGTATATTCAACTATTTAGCTTTTTTTCTTTCCCTTGTTTGTATAATATGACAAAATTCGCTTAATTTTAATGTATCCAAAATGATCTTTATAAGAGTGAGTCAGTATAGCTTAAAAAATCATTGTTTACCCCAGTGTTACCCCCAAAATATTTTCTTGCTTGCTTCTTTTTTTTATTGTATTTAGGACAGGGTGTACAGGGTCTCACTGCATAGATTGGACTCGTAGTGATCCTCCTGTTTACAGCCTCCCAAGTGCTGGGATTACAGGCATGCGCCACCATGCCCAGTCTCAATTGCTGTCTCAGTGTGCCCTGGGAGCAGGACTAGCATGGCAAGCCCGGGAATCGAACTCCCTGCCCCTGCATCTCCCTAAGCAGGTGCTTTAGTTCACTGAGCCATTTGGCTGGCCCACTTGCTTGCTTTTTTTTTTTTTTTTTTTTTTTTGCGGAACCAAGGATTGAACTCAGGCCCTTGCCAGGGAAGCACTTATTCCACTGAGCCATCTCCCTGGCCCCTGCTTCTTGAAGTTTTATTGTTTTGCTTTTCGTATTGAGAACTGTACTCCATCAAAATTTGATTCTTGTATATGGTATGAGGTAGAACTCAACCTTTATTTTGTTTTTGTTTGTATATGCAACTGACCTAATAATTCATTCAGTTGTTTTTTTGTTTGTTTGTTTGTTTTGGTTTGGTTTGGTTTGGGTTTTTTGGTGGTACTAGGGATTGAACTTAGGACCTTGCACTTGCAAGGCAGACACTTATGCCACTGAGCTATCTTCCCAGCACTGGAAGGTTCTTCTTTGGAGCATTGCTTTATTATAAATCAAGTGAGCATGTATGTGTAGGTCTTTATCTGAACTCTATTTTACTACATTAGTCTGTTTGTTGTTATCTGGTATTACAGAAAATGATGCATTTTTTGTTTTTTTGTTACTGGTTTATAAAAATATAATTCTTTTTTATCTTTATATTGATTGACCTAGTAAACTTGCTCAATGCAGTTATTTGATTCTAAATGATTTTTCTGCATTTACAGTTATGTCATCTGCAGAAAACATCAGCCTTTCTCTATAAACCATATCTCTTTTTATTTTACTTTGCCTAATACACTGGTTAAGACCATGAGTCTTATGCTAGATATAAGTGGTATTAGCTTTCAATATTTCATTTTCACAATTAAGTATCATGCTGGCTTTCTGACTTTTAAATATCTTTTACCAGTTTGAGAAAGTTTTTTTTTTATTTTTTATTTTTTATTTATTTATTTTTTTTCAAAATTTTATTGATAAACAGCAATGAGATAGTTTCAAATCAAATCAGAAGTACAGATTCAACAAATAACACACTGCACGTATTCTTCTTAGTGGTTAATTGCTGTACAGAGAAAGTTCTTTTGATCATAATTTCCCATTATAGATTAGATCTAAAATATTCCCCAGAAATTTCATGTCTGAAAAGTTATTGGGTCACTGGGTCATCAGTGGACTCATCTATTGGTAAGTGTAGTTGCTGAGTGTCCTGCTGCGAGGCGGGGCCTGATGAGAGGCCGCTCATAGCGAGTCTCTGGGGGGCAGGCTGCTCTCCTGGTGCTCCCTCTGGCTCCCTCTACTTTGTGGAGGCTGTGAGATGGGCAGCTTCTGCCATGGGCCGGTTACCCCTTCACTGGGCCTGCCCTGTGTTGTCCCAGTGCCGGGAAAGGGAGGAGGACATGTGCTAGACCTTATCACAGAAAGGTGTTAAATTTCTTTCAAATGACTATTTTGCTTTATTTTTTGAGATAATTATATAGTTAATCTCTTCCTGTTTTCTCCATTTTGATGAATTATATTGATAGTGTCATTTCTTATTTAGACAATATATATATGGTATATTTAAATAATTTGATACATATATATAATGTGTAATGATCAAATTAAGAATAATTAGCATTTTCTTCTCAAACATATGTTACTCCTGTTAGAAAACTTAAAACGTACTTTTTTTATAAAACAGATACAAATTTTATAAATTCTGGTCACGCTACTTGGTAGTACCATGGAATACTAGAACTTATGTATGCTGTTTAACCTATTTTGGAACCCATTACCCAGCCTATCTGTAACCCTTACTATTTCTACCTCAAGTGACTGTGACCTACTTTCTGTTTCTATGAAATCAGCTTATCTTCCGTATATGAGTGAGAACATATGGTAGTTGTCTGTCTATGGGTAGCTTTTTTCATTTAACATAATATTCTCCATTCCATTAACATTGCTTGGAGTTCTAGGATTCTGTTCCTTTTAAAAGCTGGATGATGTTCTGTTGTGTATATATGGTACACCACATTTTCTTCCTCTGTTGGTGAGCACCTAGGTTGATTCCTTATCTTTACTATTGTGAATACTGCTCCAATAAACATGCAAAGGCAGATGTGTCTTTAGCATACTGATTTCATTTCTTCTCAATATATACCTAAAAATGAGGTTGCTGGACCATAGGATGCAGTAGTTGTCTTTTGAGGGCTCTCCCTACTGTTTACTGTATGCCATTAAACCCCTCAACCAAGAATGCCTAAGGGTTGCCCTTTCTCTATAGCTTCATCAGCATTTGTGATTTTTTTTGTCTTTTTTGATACCAGAGGTTCTGACTGTAATGAGATGATATCTGCCATTGTATCTTAAATATACCCCAGAGGCCTGTGTATTAAAAGTGTGGTTGCCAGCCTGCGAGCTACTGAGAGGTGACAGAATCTTTGAGAAGTGAGGCCTATTGGGAGGAAGTTAGGTCAGTTCAAAGGGAAGGAAGTTAGAGGGGCATGTCCTTGAGGAGAATGTTAGCACCTCTCTCTCTCTCTCTCTCTCTCTCTCTCTCTCTCTCTCTTTCTCTCCCTCCCTCCCTGCCTCCCTCCCTCCCTCCCTCTCTCCCTCTCTCCCTTCTTTCCCTCCCTCCCTCTCTCTTGGGAAAGCTGACTAATAGAATATCTTCTTATTCTGTTGATTTTCATTTCCCAGATGCTTAGTGTTATGTTTTAGTTAGAGAATGCTCCCTAAAGGCCTCCTGGGCCCTTAAGTGGGGCCTTTTTAAGGAGCTTGAATCATGGGGACTGTGCAGCTGAGTTGGTGTCACTGGTGTGTGACATAGAATGGTATTTCTCCCTCCCCAGCTTCTGCCTTCTCTCTGCTTCCTTACAACCATGATAGAAGGAGCTTGCCTCCGCTGTCCCATCTGCCGTGTCATTCTGCCTTGCAGCCCACTGACTGGATGAAACTGTGGGCCCAAAGAAACCTCTGTTTCTTGGAAACCGTGGGTGTCACCTATTTTGGCCTAGCAACAAGAAAAGTGACTAAGATACTTAGTAATATCAAACATCTTTTCATATGTTGTTGGTTATTTGTGTAACTCCTTTTGTATTATTTGGATCATTTGCCAAATTTTTTAACCATACTTGGTGGTGTGTCAAAAATTCAAAAGTACCTTATATATTATAGATATTAATTGCTTTTCTAGGGCCAGGTATAGTGGTGCATGCATATAATTGCAGCACTCAGGCGGGGAGGCAGGAGGATCACCATGAGTTTGAGGCCAGCCTGCGCTATGGAGTAAGTTCTAGGCCAGCCTGAACTGCATAGTGAAACTTTGTCTAAGAAAGACAAAAAAAAGTCCAAGGAATGTCATGCAAATATTTTCTCTCTTCCTGTACATTATCCTTTCACTCTTACTTCCTTTGTTGGCAGAAGCTTCCTAGTTTGATATAATCTTATTTGTCTATTTCTGCTTCTGTTACGTGTTTCTAGGGTCTTATCGCAAAAGTCAACCCTATTTTAGTATCTGAAAGTTGTTCCTACTATTTTTGATTCGAGTACTTTCAGCTATGGGTCTTACACCTAGGTCTTTGATCCATTTTGAATCTACTTGTTATACAGGAAGAGAGGTAAGATTCAAATTTCTTTTTTCTGGACATGAATATTCAGTTTTCCCAGAACTGTTTATTAAAGAAACTTTTTTCCCAACATGTTTTTGGCACCTTTGTCATAGATCATTTGGCTGTCAATATATAGATTTATTTCTGGGTTCTGGGTGGGTGTTTGTTATTATCGTTAACTTTTATTTTGGGAGTACTGGGAATTGAACCATTGGAGCAGTGAGCTACATTCCCAGAACATTTCTTATTTTGACACAGGGTCTATTTAACTTGCCCAGGCTGACCTCAAACTTCCCAGTCTTTCTAAGCTAAGATTATAGGTGAAATCAGTAGGTTTTTATCTACATAAAATCAAATCATCCTGGACACCTGGATAATTTGAGATCTTCCTTTCCAATTTGGATCGTCTTTGTTTCTTTGTCTTGCCTAATTGCCCTGACTAAGGCTTCTAATACTGTGTAGAATAAGAGTTATAAAAGCAGACATCTTTGTCTTAGTCTGCCTCTTAGAGAAAATGCTTTCATATTTAATCCTTTCATTATGATGCTTGCTATAGGTATATCATAGATTGTGTTTAGGTAATTTGCTTCTACGAATAATTTGGTTTTGTCTAGAAGGAATGTTGAATTTTATGGACTCCCTTTTCTGTATCTAGGGAGATGACCATATGGCTTTTGTCTTTATTCTGTTGGTGTGAAATAACTTTTGTTGATTCTTACATGCCAAATCATCTGTGGCAAAGTTCACTTGATTACAGTGTATCTTTTTTATATTCTATTGAGATTGACTGCCTCATATTTTTGCATCATTCTTCAGGGATATTGGTTTATAGTTTTATTTTTTTGTTTGACTTTGTGTGGTCTTGGTGTCAATAATGCTCATAGAATGCCTTGTTGTCTTCTTTTTTTTTTTTTTTTTTTTACATGCAGGTAGCCTACTTTAATCATCTTTATCACCTGCCTTGCCCCTGTTCTTGGCCCCTGGAATGACTTGAAAGCTTCTCTCCGTTTTGATTTTAGAAAGGAATAGTTTATGAAAAGTTTCTGTTAACTTAGAAGTTTGGTAGAATTTAGCAGTGAATCTATTCAGTGCTGCATTTTTCTTTCTGTCTTTCTTTTAATAAAATACTCACCCTTTTGACTCATCATAGGTCTCTTCATTTTGTGTCTTCAAGGTGAGGGTTGTGTCAGGTTATGTGTGACCCAAGTTTATCCATTTCACAAGTTTCCCACTTCCTTGGTGTATGTTTGTTCATATGGTCTCCAATGATCCTGTGTACTTCAGTGATATCTGTGTCAATTTCTCCTTTGTCATCTCTAATTTTATTTATTTGGGTCTTTTCTCTTTTTTTCTTTGTTAGCGTGACTTAACATTTGTTGATTTCCTTAATATTTTTGAATAAGTTTCTTATTGGTCTTTTGTAATTTTTTGTCTAGTGTCCTTATTTATACTCTGATATTTGCTATTTCTTTCTTTCTGTTACCTTACGGCTTGGCTCCTGTCCTAGTTATTCCCTCATGACTAGGACAAACTACCTCACACCATGAGCTTAAAAAAAGAAAGGTTTATTTTGGCTCATGTCTGCATCCATAGTTGACCGGCTTCAAGGCAGAACAGCCTGGCGCAGGGAATGGCAAAGGAGAGCTGCTCACTGCATTACAGACAGGAAGCAGAGAGAATTAAGGGAGATACAGCCTTCTGGTCATGCCCACAGTAACCCACCTCTTCCAGTCAGGTTCCACTGCTTACCATACAAATCCACAATAAACCCTCAGAATCCAGTCACCATCCTAAGGTCCCGCCTATGATTCATGAGTGTTTGAGGGGAAAAAGAGCAAGAGATGTCACTGAAACAGATGTTGGTGCTAGGGAAGTAGGGATATTGCTGTGATGGTATGTGACTGTTTAGAAGCCTTTGGAACTGATCCACAGGAAGAATTTGGAAAAGTTCAACTATGCCATAAAATACTGTGAGCTGAGATTTGTGGGAGATTCTGGTCAGAGGTCAGAATATTAGAAAGCTGATTTTCAGAAAGCAGACGGAAAATAATAGGTTCATGAGGTTTCAGTAGGGAACAAGGACTCCATTGGCAGCAGGGCTCCAGGCTATGTGTGTTAGGCTCTTGCAGAAAATTGTCTGTGGTTTGCTCATGTCCTAAGACTTTGCAGGGTACTGAGATTCAGGGTGATGGGCTAATCTGATGGAGGAAATTTCAAGGCAACTCAGCATTCAGAGTGTGGTTTGGCTATTGTTGGGGGTTTTAGCCAACTTGCAGTGAGAATCAAAAACAACACAGGTGAATGATTGAAAAGTGTTCAGTTTTGCTAGAGAAAAAGTCTGCAGAAATGGAGATGCTGGTTACTAAGAAGATTATCATCAAAAAGAAGCCAAGTACAGTAAAACATTGGTTTATGAGAATAATTTGTTCTGCTCATAATCCAAAATACTTGTATATCAAAGCACCCAGAGAGAGAAAAGAACCAGTTGTGGTCATGTGCCATTCAGCATAACTACTAATTAATTGTATTGCAAGACATCACTTGTTTTATCAAGTTAAAATTCCTTAAAAATGTATACTCATTTTGCAGGATACTTATGAATCAAGATTCTTGCAATCCAAGGTTTGACTGTACAGCAATACCTCAGTTCAGGGATTTAATTTATCTGTGTTCATATTCATGCAACAAAGAGGAGTGCAGTTAGGTTCATGACCCAATATAGAGTTTGTAAACAAAAAACCCTGCCAGGTACTTCTGTTTGCTAAGTAAATTTTTTTGTAAATTAAAGTATTTGTGAACCACTGTACTTTTTTTTATTTTTTTTTATTTTTTTTATTTATTTATTTTTTTTTTTGGTGGAATTGGGGATTGAACTCAGGCCCTTGCACTTGCCAGGCAAGCACTTATTCTACTAAGCCATCTCCCCAGCCCCCATTTTATTTTGGATCAGGATATAATAGGAAAAGTACCTTGACAGCATGTGAGAAACCAGCAAGACCCCATCCTTCACAGGTTCAAAATTGCAAAAGGTAGAAGACTTCGCCACCTTGAGAAGAGAGAGTTGGTGCATCATGCTGCAGATGGCAGCTGCCTGGGGAATTTGTTACCCAGAATTCCATCCCTAGTGCTCAATGATCCAAGCACTCAGAAAGACCTTTATAGCCATGATACAAGAGAGCCCCGCTGCTGCTCTAGCTGGCAGCAGACCTTGGGATTATCCAGACAGTGCTGGTTTTATAGGCAAGCACAATGCAAGAGTCATGGTGTCAGAGAGGCTTCCACCCAGATTTCAGAGGAAGGCTTGAGAGGCCAGGCAGTGTGCCCTCAGATTCCACTGTGTGAAGGTATGAGAATGAAGCCAGAAGTGCAGTGGAGGCCACAGAAAGTTGGAGAACCTAAACACTGGAACATCTGAGGGAAGGCACAAAGAGCCAGCATAAGAAAGAAGCCCTGGCGGCCTGCCCCTTAGCTCAGTTCTTTAAGTGGCTGCTTCAACAAAGCAGTCAGGCTCAGGTTGCTGTGGTTCGATTCCCACAGCTCAAGCCAGCCAAACCTGCCCTGAAGGCATTCGGAGAAAAAAAAAAGAGAGAGAAGCCCTGAGAGCTGCACACACAAGCAGTGCCATTCGAGGGGAGCCACCGTGGTTCTTTGGCATTCATCACTCTCCACAACTTGCCCTGGGTTCTGGATGTGGAAATAAAGGATTTCATGTTTGCCTGCTGGGTTTTGACCCTGTTTTGTTCCATTGATTTCTAGCACTCTATTTCTCCCTTGTGGAATGGGAATATTTACCCCATGCCATTGTGTGTCAGTGGTGTTTAACTTTCTTATTTATTTATTTATTTATTTATTTATTTAGTACAGGTTCTACAGGGTCTGACTACACAGATCAGACTTGTAGTGATGCTCCTGTTTTTCAGCCTCCCAAGCTCTGAGATTACAGGCATGCACCACCACACCCAGTCTCACTTGCTGTCTCGGAGTGACCCCAGGGAGCAGGCCTGCACAGCAGACTGGGGATCGAACCTCCAGCCCATGTCTGCCCAAGCAGGCATTTTAATCCACTGAGCTATCTGGGGATCCAACTCTTTTTTATTTATTTTTTATTTTTTATTTTTGCTCCGAATGCCTTCAGGGCAGGTTTGGCTGGCTTGAGTTGTGGGGATTGAACCACAACAACCTGAGGCTGACTGTTTTGTTGAAGCAGCCACTTAAAGAACTGAGCTAAGGGGCAGGCCCCTCTTTTTTATTTTTACAAGGGCCCACAGTGAGAAGATTGCTTTAAGTCTCAGAGGAGACTTTAAGGTGGACTTTCCAGCATTACCAGAACTGCTAGGACTTTGGCAATGTTAGAAATGGATTGAATGCATTTTGCTTAATGATACATGCATGGAGTCCAGGAGTGGAATGTTGTAGTTCTTATCTAGATCACTGCTCAAAGCCTCATGACCGTAGAGGTGAGGTTTTGAAGTGGTTGGATGATAGGAGCACTCTGCTGATCAGTGGGTTACACTGCGGATGAGTTTCTAGCTGAACACCATGATAGGAGATGAGACCTGGTCAGAAAAGCTGAGGCCTGAGGGTGCGGCCTGGAATGTCTGCCTCCCTCCCTGGCTCTCCTCTGCTCCCTGTTTCCTGGCTGTCAGGAGATGAGCAGCTGTTCCTCTGCCTTGCTGTCCTCCTGCCTTGGAGCCAGACTGCTGTGTCCTGAAATGTGAGCCAAAATAAACTTGTCCTTTCAGGTGGCAAGCATTTCATCCCAGCCATGAGGAGAGTGACTGAAATAAGGTTTCCTGCTTTTCTAGTCTCTTAACTTTGTTTTCTAAATTTGAGATATTTCTTTAGTTATATATTACTATAAACTTCTTTTTTAGTATGGATTTTGCTATAGCCCATAGATTTTGGAATGTTGTGTTTCTATTTTCATTTGTTTCAAAAATTCTTTAGATTTCCCTTTTGATTTCTTGTTGACCCATTGGTCATCCAAAAGCATGTTTTATTTTCATGTATCGATATAATTTCTTAAGTTCCTCTTGTTTTTAATATTATTCTTCTATGGTTAGAGAGATATATAGTATCATTTGGGGGTTTTAATTTATCAAGTCCTATTTTGTGACCTAAAATGTGATTTATCTTGGCGAATGTTTCATGCGCTGAAGAGAATTCTTCAACTCTTGCCTGAAATATTCCGAGTGCCTATTGTATTCATTCATTTAGTTTAAGTCCAATGTGTCTTGTTATTTTCATCTGGATGAGTTGCTCATTGAAGGTGTGAGATTTTGAAATCCCCAATTATTATTGTATTACAGTCTGTCTCTTACAATGTATGTTTTGTATAATTTGATGTTTCAGCATTAAATGCATATATAATTCCCATTTCCTTTGATTATTTCCTTTATTATTATAGAGTGACCTTCTTTGTTTTTCTTTTACATTTTTAACTCACTGTGTATTTTATTTAAGTAGAGCTACTGCTGTTCACTTTTAGTTTGTGTTCACATGAATTTTCTGTCCTTCACTTTGTCTATATCTTTTAAATATGAAATACGTTGGTGGTAGGCAGCCTTTTATTTTCTGTCCATATTGCCAGCCTAGTCTTTTAATTTGGGAAATTATTTCATTTACAATGAAGGTCATTTCTGATAAGTAATGACATAACTTCTGTCATGTTAATTTTTTTTCACTTGTTTTATATATCCTTTTTTTCTTTTTTTCTCTTGTTCCTCTTTGTGGTTTGATGATTTTTCTCTTCTATACTGGTAAACTTTGTTGTTGTTGTTGTTGTTGTTGTTGTTGTTGTTGTTGTACTGGTAAACTTTGATTCCTCTTTTTTCATGTATCTGCTGTCCTCACAAACATTATTATGCTTGCGGGGCTTTTGATGGTGGTTGCCATCCTCCTTTCCCTTCTGGGTTCAGGACACCTGTAAGTACTCCATACAAGCGTTTCTGTAGTGTGTGCTGCACTTCAGAAGCTTTTATTACTTCATGTCGGAAGGATAGCTTGGCTAGATACCATTCTTGGGTCCCAGTTTGGTTTTTTCTTCTTCTTTTAGAACTGCTTGCTTTTCTAGTCCTGGAGATGGAACTTGGGCCTTTTCATGAGCTGTGCACCCAGAGACTTTTTAATTTTTATTTTGACTCACAGCATCACTGAGTCACTCAGTTACTCAGGTTGGGCTCCGACTTGGGAGCTTCCTCTCTCAGCTTCCCAGAGCTCTTGGGTTTCAGGAATGTATACCCTCGCACTCACTCCTGCCTTGCATGGACTCTGCCAAGTTATCTGTCATTAGCCTATTGGTATTTTTTTATATGTAACTTCATACTTTCTTTCTGCTGTTTTACATTTTTTAATCAAGTTTTGGTAGTTTGTACCCTATGCCTCAGAGATCTTTTTTTTTTCAGCCCTAATTGGGATCCTTTGTAAAGTTCTTGAACCTGAATGTATATGTCTTTCCCACAGTTTGTAGGTTTTCAGCTATTATTTCATTAAATAAGTGTTCTATGCCTTTTCTTTGGCAATATCATCAATGTGAACATCTATTTCTTTAATGGTATCACAGGCTTCTGTCACTCTATTCCTTTCTATTTTTTCTCAGTTAATTCAAAAAACCTTCCTTAGAGCTCAGAATTTTTTTCTGCTTGATTTGGTCTATTCTAGGGACTCTTGACTATATTTTTTTTATTTATTGAGTTTTCTCTTATGATTTCTATCTCTGCTCAATTTTTCATTCAGATTATGAATTGTTTTCCTGATTTCATTAAATTATCCATCTGTGTTCTTTGTATTTCTTTGAGTTTCCTTTAAAATCATTATTTTATATTATTTTTCAGGCAATTAATTAGATTTCTTTTCTCTTAGAGTTCATTGCAGGAAAGTTTTGTGTTCCTTTGGAAGTATTATATTACTTTCCTTTTCCATGCTTCCTGTGTTCCTACATTGAAATTTGTGCATCAAGCAGCTCATTTGTGTCTACCAGTTTAACAAGGTGCCTCTCCTAGTAAAAGTCTGCCTCTTGGCAATGTACCCCAAGCTATCACTTGTGTAGGGTGCATTGCGTGAATTGTTCACCTATAATCAATGTTAACAGTACTCACGGGTGTTTCCATGGCCTAAGCTACAGGAATATGTGACATTGTTCTGCCAGCTGGACTGTAGCTCTCTTAAGCAGGACAGGTTTGCCAATGACTCTGGGAGCAGTAGACAGCAGTGAAGCTGAGATGCTTATCAGTTTCTGAGGAATGCCAAAGGCAAGGCTGCAAGGCTGAGCCCAGGCAGGAATGGTTGAGCCAATTCAGTGGTAACGGCTGGGTACCCACAGTATATACTGTCAAGGTGGAATGGGGACCAAGCTGCTCTAGCAGTGCTGGGTAGGTACAGCCTTCCTGGAAACAAGAATAAGGCGTTTCTCAATGAATGAAAACCACACAGGAGACGGGCCACACTGGTGGTCTTTGGCAGGGCCCTTGTCAGTGTTCAGTCTGCCCAGGTGCCTTTATGAGGCTGCTGTTAGATGGATTGGGCCACAGTTGCTTTCCCAGATCTCTACAGGCTGAGTTAATCAGGACAGGCTGCCCAGCTGCTTTTTGATGCCAAGGGTAGGCAAAGTCTACAGACATTCTGCATAAACCACCAGGGGTAAGGACACAGCGTCATTGCATTTTTTCTCTGGCCTAGTACAATAGTATATGTATTACTTTTTTATTGCTGAAAAAAAAAATGCCCAACATCCAAAGTTAAAAGATCAGTTTATTTCAGTTCCCTATTTGTAGAGCTTTCAGTCCATAGTGGACTGGTTCCTAGGCAGGGTGGCATGAGAGGGGCATCACAGAAGAGAACAGTGTGGCAGGGCAGACAGAAGGCAGCAAAATAGCAGCAGCAGCAGCAGGAGTGAAGCCTGCCTTGCCCCTTTCCCCCTCTGAGGTTACCTTTTTGGGTACTGCCAGACACACCCAGAATGGCAGTTCCAGAATTCATGCCCTTAATCCTAGCATCACCACCTCCATTGTAGTGTCAGTCTTAATCCACATTCGTATATCCTAATCCAGCTACCTTCCAAACTGCTCACCCATGACTTCATGAAGCTTTATGGGGACAAATACCCCATGGTTTTCCATACTGCACATTCTAGCTTTCTCCAGGAGCAAATGCTTCCAGTATTCATGGTGGTAAGGGGACTTTTGGAGGCCTTCTACCCAGTTCCTGCCATGTGAATACTCTCTGGTTCAGGTTTTATCTTGCCTGAGAAAGTGAAATAGAAAGTGTCGTGTGCTTCATTCTCTTCTTCACAAGGCTCCCCTGGCTTTTCCATGACACCCCCACTATACTCTAGTACTCTCCCTCAAATATTTCGGTGGTATATACACCATGTTAATTTCCTGTTTGGGTTCTTTTGGTAGAAGGAAAACCATGCAGCCTTGCGAGGTACTTCTCCGGATCCAGCTTGCTGATGTCACTTTTCCTGAATGACTTTTTGGCATTAAACCAAACTTGCATTTGAATACAACTTGAACTTGATTGTGATCATTTACCCTCTTTATTTTTTATTACTGTATTTGATTTGCTAATACTTTGTTTAGAATTTTTATATCTATATTTATAAAAAGTATTGATCTGTAACTTTTTTGCATTACTGGGGATTGAACTCAGGACCCTACACTTGCCAGGCAGGCACTTATCCTACAGAGCTATTTCCCAGGCCCTAGATCTGTGACTTTTTTTCATTATCTTTGTCAGGTTTTAGTGTAATGCTACACAAACCTCGTAAAACAAGTTGGCAGTTGCATCCTCCCTGCCCACCTTTGTGTGCAATATTTTTACTATTTTCTTAACTATTGAGGAAATTCAGTGATGAAGCCATCTGGGCCTGAACATTTCATATATATATATATATATATATATATATATATATATATATAATATTTCCCATATATATGTATTGTGTGCTAAGAATGCTTCAATGCCATTTGCTGCTACAATTAATATATAAATTTACTCTTGTAAAAACTCAAGCATACAAAGGCATTTTAGCTTGTGGCTACTGTAACAGAAACCCAAGATAACTTATAGAGAAAACATTTATTTTACTTCCCAGGTTTGGAGGTTGTGGTCTGTGGCTGTTCCCTGCTCTCTAGCCTGTGGCTAAGCTGCACTTCATGGTGGGGAGTGCAGGGCCGAGCAGCTCAGCTTGCCCTAGCTGGCCCATGAAGGGCAGGGAGGGGTGTGAAAGGTGCCGAGGTCCTACTGCCCCCTTGATAACGCCCTCTGCTGACCCTGACCTCCACCATGCCTCGCCCTGAAGTCCCCAGCACCACCCCTAGCGTCCATCTGTGACCAAGCCTCCAACACGTGGGCCTCGTGCGACATTTAAGATCCAGGCTATAGAACACACGGAATTAAAATTATCCCTTTCAAATTTACTTACATTTTACTACAAAAAAATGCTGTCAGTGATACAATCCTTGCAGGTTTGTGCCGTATTACAGGATGACCTTGTGATCTTACTCAGGCTACTTAAAAATAGCTAAATCTTAATTTCTTCATTGTAGTAGAATTTTTTAAATAATTATATATGATGACATATCAGTGCTTAGCATAGAGCTTAACACATGCTAATACATATTCTATGAATGTTAACATCATAGTTATTGTTAGATTTAAAAGGATCCTGGAATAGATAAGACTGTTCAGAAAGGAGAAAGGAGCTAGAGATTTCTGACTAGCCAAAATAAACATAACAAATACTGTACTGAAAGGCATGTATTTTATTGTGGGAAAGTTCAATAAATCCTTCTTTAGAATTTACTGCTATTTTATAGATAGTTCTAGCAAGATTATCTAGATCATTCACTGCAGTGCATTAGAAACTACAAGATTCCCTACTCTCTGTACTTTATCAAACGAAGCATAGTAATAAATATTTTATTTATTTATTTTAAAAATGCTAGTTACATTTACTGATACCTACTGTAGGGAAACATGCAGACTAGGGTATATGTTCAGAAAACATCATTGTAACAATAAAATTGGGAGAAAATCCAAAACATCCAAACAGAATCAGAATTAAGTAACATATAGTAAACTTTAAACATTTTATTTAAATGCTTTATATGGGTAGTTATCAGAATTTCTTGTGCTTTTTAGTGAAATTGAGTGACAAAGTAAGAAAATGAACAGTGCTGCTTAATATATTGGAAAATCTTAAGAGAAAAAGACATTTGATCTGCTATATTTAATGATGACAGTGTGAAAAAAGAAAACCTCAGTTTATTACCCAAAGAAGATCCAGAGTTTCTTCCCCATGCTTTAGTTTGATCTTGAAAGTTTCTGGAGAAAGCAAATTCAGAGTTGAAACAAATTAATGGGTTTTTAAAAAGTGAATTTTTTTTCTCATCTTAAGTGGAGCCTACTAAAGCCCTTGTAAATATTTTTAATACTCACTAAAATAAAATTGTAAAACAACATTTAATTAAGATTTCATTGCTAGGGGCTTGGGAGATGGCTCAGTAGAATAAGCGCTTGTCTGACAAATGCAAAGGCCTGAGTTCAATCTCCAGTTCCACAAAAAAAAAAAGATTTAATTGCTAAGTATTCCTAACACAATTGGAATGACAGTGAAAACAAAGAATGAAGATAGTGTAGATAGAAAACCAGCAATAACATTTTTATAATAGTGATTCCAGATATTTTAGAGTCTTGAGGCACTGCTCTCTGAAGAAAAAAGAAAAAGGACCATATGAATCCTTAGGATCAGCTATGTTCTGGCATGGATTGTTCCTGAGCCTCACAGAAAAAAAGTCCCAGCACACTACAGGAAGTTCCTTCTTATCTTTTTTCTGTGAGGAGTTCTTTTGTTTGTTTGTTTTTTGTTTGTTTTTGTTTTTGCAGAACCAGGGATTGAACTCAGGCCCTTGCACTTGCCAGGGAAGCGCTTATTCCACTGAGCCATCTCCCCGGTCCCTCTGTGAAGAGTTCTTTAGCATTGTGCTTTTACACACATAAAGAAACTCAAACTTGTTTGCTTTTTTAAAGGAGAATTTGACATTTTATGTTATAAATTAATAAAATTTGTCACACAGACACACATTCTACTTCCTATCCATAGCTTATGATTTGGTCTCTCTTGCCCTAGTAGTTTCAAAGAAAAGCTTTAAATATTGAGTCAGAGATACAAAGAAACACAGTGTACCTACACAGAGAAGAAACACCAGTTGGGGGATATAAAGCTCAGAGAAACTGTACTCCTCCTCGTAGTTGTTATATAGTGTACTGGTATACTGTAAGTCATTGTCTGTGGATACTTCTCAGTTCAGTTTCTGAAAAGGAGAGGTAACACAGCTTATCACTAACGAACTTGGGATGGCATGGGGGATTTTGGCTACAACAACTCTTGTTGTTGTTGTTGTTGTTCTTGTTTTTACATATTTGGTACAGGGTCTCACTACACACCTTAGACTCGTAGTGGTCCTCCTGTTTTCAGCCTCCCCAGTGCGGGGACTAGTGGCATGCGCCTCCACACCTGGTCTCTGCATGCTCGGGGGAGGGGGGGCAGCACCTCATTGTGGTGCCAGAAATTGAAATCCGGTTCCAGAGCTCGCCTAAGCAGGTGCTTAGTCCACTGAGCTGTCTCGCCGGCCCTGGCTACAATAACTTCGCTATTTCTCTTCACAAATGAACAGAACTATAAATGAGATTTTTATGAGGTTTAAAAAAACAGAAAGTCAGAGGAAATCAGATATTTATCATTATTAGTTTTCTCCCCCTTCTCAATCCAGGGAAAGAGAAAATACACAAGACTAGGTGAAACTTTGTCTTCAGTAGAGAGGAGAAATGATGCTTCATGGATACTTTAGGGCACCTTGGATTAGGTGACCCTCGTAGTCTCATTTGATAAAAGAACTCTCAGCTTACCTTGTAAATTTTTTGGCAGTCCATTTTATCACAAAGAAAAGTGTTATATAATAGGTGAAAACACACTGGCTTGGGAACGATTTCTACCTTGCAGATATGAAACGTCAGAAGAGTTAACTAGCTGCTTCTTGTTTTTTGTCATGTATATGCAGTAAATTTTTCTACATCATAATCAAGCCAGAAATCATAGTGGCTGATAATAACAGTGTCGCATTAGCCTCACTGTGTTTGCTGAGCTATGGCTCTGCTGCAGCTTTTCTCCAACTGGGTTCCATGATCCACCTTCAGGCCCAGGCTGAAAGCTCCATAGCAAGCAGAGATTCTTTACTATGGCTGAATGCAAGGGTGAGAGCAGGTGCATGGACACCTGGCATAGATAATTTTCAGCATCATTTTCCTGGCTATAGAAAATCACCGTCCTAGGCAGCAGCGTCTGGGCAAGAAAGCATACTTCTCCCACAGCCAGCCAGCAAATCTTGTAACACTCTTCCAAAACGAAAGAGATTAAGAAAGAGTGACAACATCTACTTACCTAAGAAAGGATGACAGTATCTACTTACCTCTCTAACCCTTATGAGTCTCAAATAAGAAAAATTATACAGGGCTAGGGAGATAGCTTGGCAGTCTAAGTGCTTACCTGGCAGGCACAAAGACATGGGTTCTATCTCTGGTACCACATGTCATGCCAGCCCCAGAAACAGGTATGGTAGTGCATGCTTAGAATCCCAGCACTGGAGAGGCTGAAACAGGAGGATCACTGTGAGTCTGAGCTACATTGCAAGACCCTGTGCCAAATAAATAAATTTTTTTTGTTTTAAAAATTAAAAGAAAAGTTATATAAAAGTTCATTGTATCTCTATCCTAACTATTTTGGTTTTTTTTGTTGTTGTTGTTGTTGTTGTTGTTTTGTTTTGTTTTTTTTAACCAGGGATCAAACTCAGGACCTTGCTCTTTTTTTTTTTTTTTTTTTTTTTTTTTTTT
>NW_004524763.1:3775205-3779441 GCF_000260255.1 Octodon degus | reverse complement strand
TGCTTCTCATGTTTGCACATAAGTCCAAAAATCTCACCATATACAACCTTGAAGCAGGACAGTCCCACAATATTCCTTTTCCTGTCTCTTGCTTACATTCACCACCCCCTTCTTCTTGAACATCCACCTACCCGAGAGACATCTTAGCAGTAACTGGCATGTAAGACAACATTATGCAATATATTAATTATTGAAACTGTCCTACTAATCAGATTTGAAACTGTCTCATTGCTATTTGTTTCTCAATTAAATTATTGGAAGAAAAAGTTCATTGTAATCTAATGCATGCTGTAGTGTTAGAATTCCCATCAACTTTAAATATTTCTTTTTAACATGTTCACAATGAGGTCATAATTCCTGTGTCTCCTCACCAGGCAGCTCTAAACCACCCATAGTACTTGTAGTGACTGTCCCATTTGGTGACATGAGACAGTCCCATCCCCGGATGAAACAGTCGTCTGTGTATTACTGGAAGTTCAAACCAGCAAGAACATGTAATGTTACATATTTCAGGAATCCGGGTAAATTTACCCGTCACCTTTCCATTCTTATCACAACTATTGTAAAGCTCTTATCAAATATGTATTTTGACGGTCTATGTTTGTGTTTTTTAAATATCACAACTATAGTCACTTTTATTTAATAACTATAGAATCCATTGAGAGATATTTGGGGCATCTAAAAGAGTTTTTCATTTTTTTTTCTGGTGAGTAAAGTAATAAATTAGAAAATTTTAGAAAGATAAATTTTAAAACCCCCCTCATATTTGCATAAGAGCCACAAACTGGAGGAGAGGTTTCTTTTAGCTCACAGTTTCAGTGAGTTCAGTCTATTGTCCACCAACCTCAATGCAGTAGCCACACGGTACAGAGACCAGAAAAAAAATGGTGTTCACATCATGGTGGGCGGAAAGCAGAGAAAGAAGGGGAGGAATTGGGGACCAGAGTACCCCATTCCAAGCTACAGCTCAAATGGTCTACCTCTTCTGACTAGACTCTTTCTCTGAATGTGTGAGGCTGAGGGGTGGGTACTGTAGATGTAAGCCATAACTGCTTCTGGCATCCAGAAAGCCCATGCCTATCTCTTTATGCAAAATATATTTAGGCCATCTCTGAGAGTTGCCAAAGTCTTAATAGTTCTAGCATAGCTGAAAAGTCCAGCTGCAAAGTCTCTTCTGAGAGTTAAGGAAAACTCTTCACTGTGAGCCCCCATGTAAATCAAAAACTAAGTTAAACACAACATACAATGGCACAGGGTAAAAATTCCCATTCTAAAAGGGAGGACATGGGGAATAGACAAAAATTAGACCAGAGCAAAGCCAGAATCCACCAGAGCAAACATTACCTCCTGTAACTTCATGCCTACCAGGCAGGGCAGGTTGTCGTGAGATGTGAACTGGAAAGCTTGTTCACAGCTCCACCCACATAATATCACCAGTTGCTGCTCACATGCTCTCTGTCAGAGGCTGACTTTTATCATTGTCTTCAGTTTTCCTCAGCACACATTTCATGTTGCTGACATCTCCAACTTCTTGATATCTCCAATGTACTTGCAGCTGCATTCTCACAACTTAATGTACTTCCTGGAGCTGCAGCAGGGTCTGTGACATTTTTGCTGGACTTTCAAGACCTTCTTCTGAAATCTGGAAGGAAGTTTCAGTTACCACATAACTCTTACATTCTGTATACTTGAAAAATAGCACCATGTGAGATGTGAGCTTCCAGCTAAAGCAGTAGCCAAGTCCCCTAGGACCATGGGTGCTGTGGCTTCTAGGTACTTATATGGCTGAACTGAGGCATTTCCCTGAACAGCTGAAAATAAGCAGAAGTCCCAAGGACTATCTTCTCAGATGAAATATTTACAGTTTTACACCCTTTCACCTGCAATGGGTAGAGCTTTGCTTATTTCTGACTGTCCTCCAGGCCCAGCCTTTCTGACCAGCCCCTACCTCCAAATATAAGATTTTGGGAGGTTGTTTCAAATCTAGAGTATAACAGAGGTGAATAATTTCGGGAGGTGATATTGCTGAGTTAATGTGTAAGAACACTTTTAAGAATACATTTTTTAAAACGGCACATTAGGACATACGTCCATCTAGAAGATTTTTATTTTCATAGATATTCAGATTTATTGTCATATAAGTGTAAATCATTACTAGCTGTCCATCTTAATGGGCTATAAGAATTTCCTAGTGGCCTATCAAATTTAACAAGTTCAAAAACAAATTGTTCAGTATTTCTAATTTCCTTAAAATTCATTCTGTTCTTATCACACTGTATTGTTATCCCCTCTCTTCCTTGGGCTGGACACCTTACAGTCTTTCTGCTTAGACTTTATATCCTCTTATTTCTGCCTCTGTAATAGCCCTGAATACATACCCTCTCTTCTATTCTTATAAGGAATAGACTAGTTGAACCCCTGATAATCAGTGTGAAGTAGACCATGACACAGCCTCCTCGCTACTCTCCTGTCTTCAGTCTCTTGCTCCCCTAGTAATTTCTTCACTCTCTTACTTTCTCAAAACAGACTTGACTCTCACCCTCAAAGTATCATTAGTGCCTGTATTGGTTAGCTTTCTGTCACGTGACAAAATACTTGAGAAAATCAACTCAAAGAACAAAGATATTTTAGCTCATGGTTCAAACTATGGTTGGCTGGCTCCAAGACCTTTCAGCCTGTGGCAAGGCAGGAATATAGCAGAAAGACCTGGCAAAGAAAGCTGCTCATCTCACAACAACCAGCAGGCAGAGAAGAAGCAGACAGGGACCTGGAACAAGACACAGTCCCTAAGGCATGACCCTCAAAGACCCTCTCCCCTCAGCTAGGTCCAACCTCCTAACTACATCAGCTTCCACTAGCCCATCAAATTATGAACCAATCAGTGGATTGATCCCTTGATGAAGTTTCAGCCCTCATGGTCCATTAGGCCTGAACACTGCTGCACTGAGGACAGAGCCTTTTCATGAGCCCTTGGAGGCAATGGC
This sequence comes from Octodon degus, assembly GCF_000260255.1. NCBI lineage: Eukaryota > Metazoa > Chordata > Mammalia > Rodentia > Octodontidae > Octodon > Octodon degus. The sequence continues at coordinate 3,776,457 of NW_004524763.1, read as the reverse complement.
AGAACCAATGACAGTACTCCATTATCCATGTCATAGAAGCCACCATCCTTGGTTGTTGTGGACAAAGCCTTTGATCTAATGTAAACTGCCTCTCTGGCTTTATTTCTGCACGATACATTTTCTCCGCTCCACCCCATTCTAGTCAACATAAGCTGTGTATTTTGTGTTGTTTTCTTTGTGTGTGTTACTTCTTCAGCCTAAAATACCTTTCCTCTCCTCCTCTTTTCTGCCTTGTTGAAATACTACTTACACTTCACATTGCTGTAAAACTTCCAGCTCCTTAGTGGAGATTTACATCAATGCAGCATCGTTATGTATAGATGAGTGGGGCTTGGGTGCTGCTTTCAGAATGTTTTGAACATCAACACATGCAAAAATAGATGTGTATATAGTACTGGTAGAAAGGAGGCCACAAACTAAACACATCCACTGCATAAATAAACTACATGTGAAATACATTATTGCATAGCTATGCATGCATGTGTGTTTCCACAAATATGTTTGGAGAGAAAGGCAAAGTCAAAAATAGGTTGGTAGAGAGAGAAGACATGTAGTAAATACTTGAGCTTGGTGTTCAATAAGCCCTCTCAAATTCATTGTGGAACCAGGTGAAGTGAGTACTTTTGAAAAAAAAAATAATTATACACATTAAGTTCATTTTCTTTCATAAAGAGGCTTACCTGGCCTTAAGTAGGTTTTACCAAATGTTTTTGGTTCAATTGCAGAAGGCCAGCCAGGTACTCCTCCCTCCTTTCTAGCGCTGCCTGGATGAACTGGGAGGGCCTCTTCCCTTTGCCAAAACTCTCTTGTCATAGACACAGGTGGTGCACACCCTGTCAACTGTAAAATAAAAATGTTACACTACATGATTGTTGGGTGAGCTCTGATCTTTAAGGTTCTTTCTAATGCTTGGATTCTGAGATATTTTTTCTCATGAAAGAAAAAAAAAAAGTGGTTAAGGATAAAGGGAAGTGCTGGTGTCCTGATATCCTTTCCACAGCACCCTCACTGATGTCAGATAGCCAGTTGCCCTTTCTATGATTCCTAGCTGACAATATGTGCTGTGTGAAAACTTGTAAGTTTGACTTCCTGATCTGAACATGCCACCACCTGTGTGCCTCCTTCTGTTTGTTTGCTGTGCTGCAAAATAACAAGGGTAAGGCAGGAGGATTTTTGCAAGTTAGAGACCAGCCTGGGCTACAAAGTGAGCTCAGGCCACCCTAAACTGCACAACGAGACCCTGTGTCCAAAA
>NW_004524763.1:3770677-3775105 GCF_000260255.1 Octodon degus | reverse complement strand
TATGTTTTTTACATTCTTTGCAGCTTCAGTATATTATAATTTTGCAATTATTATATTTGAAATGTCAAGAATATTTTGTCTTGTAATCACTGTTTCAAAGAAAACTATTAAGATAGAATGGAACTATTCACAAATGTTTTCCTCTTCCTAAATTAGTGTAGATAGCAAGGTGAGGCATCGAAGTATGCAAACAGACGTTGGAACTGAAAAGTATTGTACTTCAGTTGCTTATTGATCTACCATATTTTTCTTTTATTATGGATATGTCTTTAAAATTTTTTCTTATAGCTACATACAAATGACTACAAATTTAAAGATATCTTCCAGAGAAATAAAATGTTGCTAACAGATTTCAAGTCAATCTAGTTATGGTAGACAGATATTTCGGAGTATATGAAATCTTACAGCTTTCCTTTTTTAAAGAAAAGACTTAAAAGTCTTTTTGAAGAAGAGAGCTCTATTTTAATTTCCAAGAGAAAAATGAATCTTTAACATGATATTTGAGTGAAGAGTAGAGAGTTGAAAGTTGCTTCTGGCAAACATAATTGATACTGCTCAAACAAGTATTTCTTTCTAGCAATTAGAAATGTTTTTAATTTTGATAAGTCATAAATATTAACGACCAGCAAAGCAGGAATAATTTATATTCAAATTATCACACATCACTCCATGAACACATAAAATAATTTACATTTATTTAGAACATTTTATCCTAAAGTGCTGTACACATACTTCTTTGTAATCTGATCACAAGCTATATGTAGGACTCTACCACCTGAAATAGAAGAGCAACCAAAGCAGTAGATAAAAGACACAAGAAATTGAGGAAAGAAGGAATCGTAGTATTTTTACTTTGTTCCTGTGTGTGCTCCACCAGGATTGGAGAATCCATGTTGACCAAATGCACCAGCACAAAAGTGGAATTGAATCTGCTCTAAAGGAGACCAAGGTATGTGAATGGATATGCACACCAATGGAACACCGGTTATGGGAGAGTAGAGGAAAGCATGCCACAGTCCTTTTCTTTCAGGAGCCTCTTGAGTAGACCATATTACATTTCACAGCCCACCCTACTAAAGCCCACTACTAAAGAGTGCTAAATCACTCTTTTTAAAATATATGTTGTGCATGTATACCTAATCGAGATTTTAGAAACATTTCATCACTTGCCCGAATGAAAAGTATGTGAGAGCACCAGGCCAACAATGCCTAGGACTTGCAACTTCCCCCGACTTGCTGCCTTGCCGGAAGTGGTGCTACAAAAGGCAAAGCCTGAGTGAGAGGATACTGACCTCAGGCTATGCCTCCCGGCCTGAGGAGCTACTTGTAACAGGACTACTGCATTTATCTTGAATTTTGAGAAAGTCATTTTATTCCCTTACCTACTTTGATTTAGAAATTTTGTAAAGCTAATTATAGTCTCATAAATTATAAAGATGCATAAAGACACATGAGCTGACTAACCTATCAGGTCTTGTTCTGCAAAGTAGGATTAAAATATTTCTCATCATAAACTTTTTTTTTTTTTTTTTTTTTTTTTGGTGGAACTAGGGATTAAACTCAGGCTTTGTGCTTGCCAGGGAAGTGCTTATCCACTGAGCCATCTCTTCCCAGCCCCTCATCATAAACTTTTTGTTAGTGAAATTTCACATTGTCTTCTTGTTCACATGGCTAATCATTTCTGGGAGGGATTGAAAAATATTTGACTAATTTTTAACTATTATTGAAAAATGTAGTTACCTACTAAAACCCATGGAATTTCTAGGGGTTTTTGGACAAACTCCATAATGAAATTAGTAGAACTTTGGAGAAGATTGGCAGCCGAGAAAAGTACATCAACAATCAGCTTGAGCACTTGGTTCAAGAGCACCGTGCAGCACAAGCGCAGCTGAGCGAGGTACTGTGCGGTGGTGTCCAGGGTCCAGCCCTCATCCCTAGACCTGAAACAATTTGAGAGCCATGAAATGCTTTTGACAGACAGCCACTCATTGACTCTCTACCCCACCGAGGAAATCAAGTGCAACCACAGGGCTTGCCCCATTTTCTGTGTAGTAGAAAGCAGCCTTTAGGCATCTGTGATGTAAATAAATAAAGTATAAGTTGTTGGAGAACGCAACTTAGAGTGGGACAAGATCATCAGGACGCCTTGTTTTCAAAGTCTGAGTATTAACGTGCTATACGAGTAGGAGCAAGAAAGTGCACTTACATGTGTCAAAGGAAATGACAGTGCTCGCCACTGTGGCTCGTGACCACAGAACGAACAGAACAAAAGTAAGAAGTGAGACAGGTTCAGGAACAGGCAGTTTGATTTATGAAATGAGACGACTTTTTCATTCTTTCAAAGTTGTTTTCTGTTGTTGTTGTTGTTTGTTTTTTGGCAGAACTGGGGATTGAGCTCAGGCCTGTGTGCTTGCCAGGCAAGCGCTTATTCTACTGAGCTAGAATTTGAACAACATCCACTACTGGCCCTAGAAACCAGCAGTTCCTTGCCCAACAGCAGGGATCTAAGGGCTTCCTTAAGAGTTGTGGCTACCTATGTCCTGATGGGAAGGAAAACTAGCTCAGAATATTTCCAGATGTCAGTAGAAGCTATGTATCTTTTTTTGCAAACAAAATTAGGAGAAAAAAGTGGAAATTAATTTAAGGTGTTTCTGTACTCATAGAAGTTCTCAAAGCCCAGATAGAAAGTAGCTTTTACTTTTCCATTATCTGTTTCATTTATTATTCTCTCATATACACGTTTAATCATGAATATTTTTACTTTTAAAATGATGTAAAATTCTCTGAATAAAGCCATACTGTATCTAACATTAACACTAGATTATTAGATTATTATTATACACTAATTATTATTATTATTAAACACTAGATTATTAGATTAGTATTCTAGTTGGTTGTACTGTGATATTCTTTGTTAATCCTAATTGCTTTGTTTAATGCTCTACTTCAGTTGAGTTTCCAGAACTAATTTTCTTTCTGTAGCATGCAAATTAAGTTGACCAACAACCACTCTCTTAAACTATTTAGGCATAGCTGGCGACAGTCATTTTTGTGAACTATGCCCATGAGAGTATGCAGGCAGCATGTGAAAGTTAAGCTATTGTGTCATTCTATAGTACTTTAGTTAAATACATGATGCCTACTACAAGGGTAAAATAGTTATAGTTAAATGTCACTTTCACAAATGTATTCACATACAAGGAAGGGGGATCTCATAAAATGATATATAGAAATTGCAAACACAAAAAGGTCATATTTAAATAGTCTGCTTCTGTTTTGGATTTGTCATTAAACAAAATGTTTTCCCTCTCAGGCAAGAGAACGATACCAGCAGGGAAACGGTGGCGTCACAGAAAGGACCAAGCTCCTGGCTGAGGTGCGCTTCACTGTGCTTGCCATGCCACACCCCTGCCAGCGGGGCCCCCCATGCATGGCCGTGCATGACTGGATGCTACTACAAGGCCTGCTTCCTCTAGCTTCAAATCAGAACCCCCAATTTCTTATCAGTGAATTAGTTGTTTCTCTTCTTCATGTTTCTGTGAAATGCCTCAAGTTGCTATGTTAAATTCAACATCAGACTTGCTTACGATTAGCACACAGATAATTTTTCATAATCCTTATTTGTATGTAATTATAATTAATATTTAGAAGAATAGGTAAAGCACTGACTGGGGAATCTATAGCAAAGTTAATGTTAGTGTGCAAGAGCTAAGATCTACTTTCAGTGATTATTGATGACTTGTATGTGTTCCTAGATATATATATCTCTGTATAATTAAAAGTGTCAGATAACCTCTTCATTTTGATAACTGCTAGAATATTTGCACATACAAGTTTATTACATTTATTTATGATCTTGCAAGAGAGGTGAAACCCCATAGATAGTCTTATTTTTCTCTAAGGAGCTAACAGAAAAATAAAAACTTTATAATAAGGTTACAAGAGCCAATTTGGAACTAAAATCCATGACTACCTTTGTCATTTTCACAAACTATTTTGACAGTAAAGAATTGAACTCCTTTTGTGGAAATTACTTCAGGAATGGTTATCCTAAAATACTCAAAATATAACATTAGAAATATTTAGACTCTAATACTGTGATGCTTCTAGGCAAATAAAGCATTATGTAGAGGTAAAGTGCTCACTTAATTAGATAAATTGACACTTGAAGGGAGTCCAGAGGTCCATTTAGTTCTTTTGGAGCAGGTGGCTGTCCCCAGTGGTGATGAGGGAAATTAATTTGCTTTGCTTAGATGAGCACTCTATTGCCAGGGAAAGTCTTACTAGTATGGTAAAGCTAAAGCCTACCAATTATGGCTTACTCCTTGATTATGTAATTTGTTTCAACTTTTAAAGATTATTTTTCTGTCTATAATAATACAGTACTATTGAGGAATTTTGCTGATCAAGTCTGTAGTAATATAATTT
>NW_004524763.1:3765307-3770541 GCF_000260255.1 Octodon degus | reverse complement strand
CTTAGCTTGTTCTAAGTAGGTGCTTTAGACCACTGAGCCATCTCACCAGCCCAAGTGTTTTTTTTTGGGTTTTTTGCGCCGAATGCCTTCAAGGCATGACTGGCTGTCTTGTGTTGTGGGGATCGAACCACAGCAACCTGAGCCTAACTGCTTTGTTGAAGCAGCCACTTAAAGAACTGAGCTAAGGGGCAGGCCCCTCAGAGTGACTTTAGTATGCCTCTAGAGTTTGGAGTTCATATTTTGAGTAGAGCAGTAAAACATTTTATATATAACCATGTGTTATAAACATCTTTTAGTGTTCTAGAAAGAAAAAGGTGGCATAGTCTCTAGTAGAACTATAATAATAAGAAAGATACCTAGCAATCCTTTAGAAGTGAAAATCTCCTTAGGTTGCTTATACTGTTGTAATTAATATCTAATTATTAAAGAATGGCATGATAGGTGCTATGAGGTAACTGCAGAGCCTGAGTTCTGAAAACAGCCTGCTTTTTCCAACATCACACCATGGTAAGGCAAATAGGAAGGTAAGCTCATCACGTGGAGCACAGTGAGCATCTCGGGTGGAGACCTTCATCTACAAGCTTTATCCTGTTTGACTCACGTCCAGAATAGTCCTGCTGTTGTTATTTCCCTTTGTCTGATAACTAAATTAATCTTTCTTGATATTTCATTTAAGCATTTTGAAAGTTTGTTCAAATTCACAACTTACCATGAAAACTGTTTTCAATGAAAGGTTACAGAAGAATTAGAAAAGGTAAAACAAGAAATGGAAGAGAAAGGCAGCAGCATGACGGATGGCGGTGAGTACCACTCAGCTCAGGAGGGGAGTGAGGTGTGCGGCAGCACCGGCCCTGCCGGGCTCCTTCCTGGGCCAGCAGCAGCGCCGATGAGTGCGGAGCTGGCCCTTCAGAAAGAGCTGTTTGCTCCTTTTGTCAAGAGGGTTGCATGATACAAAAGTGCCACGTGATAATTGATATGCAGTGTTCCCATATAAATCTGCTAAAAGGAGTAGTTTTTCACTAACATTTGTGGGATTTTAAAAAATCAAACTGATTCAAAAATAGAGAAATATTTAAGTACGTACTTTGTTCTGCCAATTTAAAAAAATAACATTTTGTGTTCATGAAATGAGCTTCTTTTTTCCACTGTCTGTACAAAAGAGCACTAAGTATATGGCCAGAGGACACTAAGGCCATGATGTGGTAGCCTGTTTTATTTTTTAGCTCCTTCTCAGAAGACCTAATTGGGCAGAGGTCAAGTGGAAAAGAATTAATAACCTAATAATTGTCCTCCTTTGTGAGCTAGTTACTTCAGCATGGGCTGGTAGGATTTGCTTAATGTTTTTATATGCCCTAGAAAGAGTTTCTAGTGTTCTGATATATACTAAGGAGGTGTTTAGGGGCTTTTTTGTTCTAAATAGTAATTCTCACAAGGGCGGGGGTTCGATCCCCAATGTGCCATGCTGGCCCCGCCCCAGGGGTGCACTGAGACAGCAGCAATCTAGACTGCGTGTGGTGGCGCTTGCCTGTAATCCCAGCACTTGGGAGGCTGTAAACAGGAGAATCATTAGGAGTCCATTCTATGTGGTGAGACCCTGTAGATTCTGTAGACCCAGCCCTAAATACAGGAATAAATAAATACAAAATAGTAATTCTTCCTTTCTGTTTCTCCCACTGTGTCCACTTTCCCAGCAGCCAAATATACTCACCCATAAAATCATGCTGAACATGTCCTTAAATACCCGCTTAGTAACTCTTTCCCTGGAAATGTTCCTAAGTTCAGCCTCAGGACATCATTTCCCATCCTGAAAGTCTCAGGTGTTTAAAAGGCCACAGGAAAACTGTGAATGTCAGTGAGTTGTCAGCTGTGATTTTAACCCTATTTTTGGCTTAAGACAAAGTGAGGAAAATGTCACACAATTCTATAATAACAAATAAACATCTTCATCCCATGCTGCTGTTTTTTTTTCCAGCTCCTTTGGTGAAGATTAAACAGAGCTTAACAAAACTGAAGCAAGAAACCATTCAGATGGACATTAGAATCGGCGTTGTAGAGCACACATTGCTCCAATCGAAACTGAAGGAGAAGTCCAACATGACTAGGGACATGCACGCAACAGTTATTCCAGAATCAACAATAGGCTCTTATTAAAAACATAGTGTTTTTCATGCTTCTGATTAGTTGGTTTTTATATTAAATTTTATTTAATGTTACAGAGATCCTAAACACAGATAAACCTCGGCAACATGTTCAATAGGTAGTTTGGGGTATTATATACACGTTTTATATGATGGTGATTATGACATAAAACAACTTTGAATATAATGTTTAATAAAATAATGAAAAATTCTGATGTTTAAAGAGCCTTTCACTAATCATTTCCTATCTCAGAAATTCCTGGAAGCTCACTCTTGGTGTCCTTTTGTGACCCTGTGTACGTGGCCTATGTTCTGTAGGTGTTCCTGCTGTCGCCGCTGCACCACCAACACAAGGTTGGCCCCTCTGCTTCAGTCCCCCTCTGTGTGACCCAAGTGCTTCTGTGCCTGGAGGATCTGAGGAGCCCAAACTGCCCCTTCCAGGCACCTTCAATTACCAGATTTTTAAAGTTTTTAAAAAGTTCAGTATCCTCATTAACATTTAACTTTAGTATTTCTCCAGAGCAAAGCCCCTCATTAAAAATTAATTTAGTCACATGTAACTCTACTCCTAGAATGAGGAAGAAGTGAGTGCACCAATGTCGTGGCGCCACCCTCCTTCCCAGCTGTGCTGTGGCCGTTTCTCAGGTGCAGCCGTGACAGGGCACGTGAAGGGCAGCCTGCAGTCCTGGTGATTCCGGCTTCTCACTGTGCAACTCTAAAAACTGTCGAAACAAGGAATATTAGAGTACCAGCCTTAGAGCAGGAGAAAACAAGTTGAAGCAGAAGATAGCCTACTCTGTACTTTCTCTAGAGTAACAATCAATACAAAAATATGTGTAATTATATAGCTAGATCTACAGATCAGAGGCTGGATAGTCCAGTGGTACCCTGCAGACCAAAGGAGGAGGAATCCACAGTGCCCACCTGTGTGCTTGAGAGCTGGAGGGTCCAGCAGCTGCTCAAGAAGATGCAAGCTGCAGAACTAGAGTGACGGAGGATGCAAGGCCAGTCTGCATGGGAAGGCTGAAGGTACTAGCAACTGATGTCCAGAGGTGATGGCCAAAATCAGAGTGCTTGACAAATAAGCGCTTTCTCTTTCCATACCATCCAGGCTATACGGTCATTGTTTGGTGGCACCCACATCCAGGTGGGTCCTAGCCCCTCAATTTGCTGGCCCAAGGTCAGTTATCACATACTTGAAACTGCTTTACAGATGTGCTAGGAATTCATAGTGCATTCATATTGACATAGCATGATCAATGTTTGTGTCCACCTTGCTGAAAACACTCATGACAAATGTAAAGGATTGCCATGTCACCTTCCCCAAGACTGAAGTGTGACTGTTTACTTCCCAGCCCTGTGGGATATGTAGGGCTGACCTCCTAAGTGGGCCTTCTGTTTAATTAGTGAGTGAATGTGACCCAGGTTGTGTGCACATCTTCATGGAAGCAGGCAGCTGAAAATGGACTAAGGAGCTTATCAAAGGCTGTGGTTGGGGTCAGATGAGCTGTGACACCACGGGGCTAAGACGAGACGGCAGCTCCATGGAGGCCTGCAGGACTACATACAGCGCACTTGTTTGTTAACCATAACCTACATCTGGCTGTTCCAGCCCCTTCCATAGGAACCTTTGTCCCCTCTGTTGCCAGCCTGGCTGCTTGTCTGCCACATCCAGTCATTGTCCCCTCACCATGTTCCTCAGTGAATACTGAGGTTCTGGGAGCCCCTTGGCCTTTTGTTCCCTGAGAGCAGCTGTCCACCCCAGATCCCCGCCTGCACCTCTATTTTCTCTTGCTCTTTCCCACTATGCACAAACACATGGCAAGAGACTGAGGACTCACTACAGGGGTCCCGATAACTGCACCATGGAAAGGGTCTCCCATACACAACTCTTGATGAAAATGTTTTACATTTAGGACAAAAATAATATTTTTAATCCTAATAATTTTCTCCCTTGAATTTATTTTTTCTCAGCATTTATTTTCTAGCCTCATTATCCCAGTACAAACACAAATCTATTTTCCCTCAAACTGAGTTTAGATAAAAGAAAATTGATATATATAAACTGTTACCCAAGAGAATGACAATTTTAAAAGGACAAGCCAGTTTACCTAATTTGTAAAGAAGAAAGAAAAAAAATCCATAGTGAGATAATGGGAAATATGAGCGTCTGACATTATCTTCCTTCTTTATGGTCATTGGGAAGAGCCTCGCAGAAAAAGATAAAGCATCCTAACTTTTGGTCCTCAGAACTGATTTGCATAGGTGTTCTCATGGTTGAGCAGTATTTTGATTAACTCAAGGCTGAGAGCCCTTCTAGATCAATCAGAGCTTTCCTTAAAATGTTTTTTCCCAGAAGCCAAGTGCTCTATTTTGTGCAAACACAAAAATATTCTTAAGAATTCTTCAGCATATGAGCAGCCTATGTTGGTTTTCTTCTCTGAAATAATCCAATTTCTTGGACTGGTGGTGGGCCCCTCCCTCTTTCCACAGAATATTGCATATACTTGGATAAAGTATTTAAACTGCATTGCAGTTTTTCCTCCTGTCCTCCCTAAGGGATTATGATGCCTGAGAGTATGGACAAAATCACTTCATTTCCATTCAAGCCACGCCTAAGTGTCTAATAAGTAGGTAGAAAGTAGACAGGTGATCGGCATTGTGTAGTTCCCATATCTTCTAGTTCCTGTTTTATAGCATGAAGAATTTAATGGCTTTTAAGCCTGTGTGTTTGGGATAATAATTAAAGTTGCAGTTTTCTCCTGTGGTATTTGGATTAGAATGGGAATCCAAATTCATTTAGAATCCAAATTCAAATCCAAATGAATCATAATTCATTTTTTTCCTGCCTACTGTGTTTTCCTGAAAATAAAACCTAACTGGAATGACCTAGCCAGATCCATCCTTGGCTGGTTATTACCATGGTGATGGCTGGTGTCATTCAGCAGGTTGCACTTCATTATTCTCCAGCTGTATGGATACTCTGTGATGGCAGAGAAGGCAAGGATAGGCTGATTGAGGCTGGCATTATTGTTCCAGAGTAAGTCTTACTTTCAGGAAAACACAGTATAGGTCAGTAAAGCCTTACAATATAAG
>NW_004524763.1:3763062-3765207 GCF_000260255.1 Octodon degus | reverse complement strand
TTTTTTTTTGTGGAACCAGGGATTGAAGTCAGGTCCTTGCACTTGCCAGACAAGCACTTATTCTACTGAGCTATCTCCCCGGCCCCTTTATAAGGATTTTTTTTTTTTTTTTTTGCATGCCTTCAGGGCAGGTTTGGCTGGCTTTAGTTGTGGGGCTCGAACCACAGCAACCTGAGCCTGACTGCTTTGTCGAAGCAGCCCTTACAATATATAAGTAGAAAAACATACTAATCTAGATAGAAACACCTAATTTGTAGCTTTATCCTCTGAATGCCAATGGCAGTGACACTCCATAGATCTGTGTGCATTACCCAGCACTTAGATCTCAGATCTAAACTGTGGAACGTACCTGATACCTGGAATAGAGCAAAGAGCACAGATGAGCCCAAAATGTCTTGCTCTGCCAGAAAGTACCCAAGGACTAGTGGGGAAGTGCTTAAGGGCCACAGCTGGGCTCTGAAGTAACGCGCGTCAGATTCACAGTAATGAATTACAATCGATAGAATCGCCCACTCTGCTGTAAGTAGAGAGATGAAAAGGGTCTTCCTTAAAATCAAATGATATAATATAAAAAGAATGCTGAATTTAGAAAGTCATAACCTGGCCATGGTCACCCTTTCACACAAATTAATAATTGTAAATTGGATTGAGAATCGTCAGTGCTAAAAATAGCAAAAGAAAGGTTCAGAAATGATATTTTTATAGCCTCAAAGTATGTAAGGTGTCCCACAAAGATGAAAAATAACTACACTACAGAAACCTGGCAGACAGTGGTTAAGTGATCGGAGCTAACATCACTAATAACTGGACAAATAGTTCTCATACACAGTCTGAAAAGGGCACGGACTTAGGAGGTTTCTGCTGCAAATGCATAACTTGAATCTAATCACGGAACATCAAACAAATTCAGATTGAGAGATTTGTACAAATGACCTGTGTTCTTCAGAAAGTGATAAGGTCACAGAAAACAAAGGCCAACAAATGGCTCCCGAGCAAAGGAGACTAAAGAAACATCACACCTAAATACAGTGACCGTTCCATGTTGGACCCTGAGCTGGGAATTTTTTTTTTCCTTTTGCTATGGAGGACATTTTGACACAGGTTGGAAAATGTGAATAAGGCCTATAAATTGATTTATGGCATTTTAATTTTTTGATCTTGATATCTGTGCTGTGATTCCATAAGAATATTCCATGTCTTAACAATGCAAGTATAAGGGAGCATTGAAAAGGCAACTGATGTGGAACTACCTGCTCAGGTCCCCGTCCTGTCCCTCTCTTGGACAGGAGCTTTCTTTCTCTCAATAAATATATTCTGCTCATAAAAAAAAAAAAAAGAAAAAGCAACTGAGATCATTTAGGAAACAAAAATGTGGGTGTTCACTTGTTTGTTCATATACATATACAAAGAAAAAGAATTTAAAATATGATATAAGTTAAATTCTATTTATATTGATTTGACTAGTGCAAGTTATGTCTGTGTTGAACTATCACACTGTATCATTAATATGCACAATGAGCAGAAACTTTAAGGCAATAAAAATACTGTTATTTTAACCGATTTCCTATGCTATTTTTTAATTATCTTACCACCAAGTATGTAACATTGTACTGAACACAAAATTAGTGTGATTATAAAATTATTCTTTATAAGTCATTAGAAGTCACTAAAAAACTAAAATGTGAATTATTAAAATGTGGAAAATCTAGAGAAAGAATGTACAGATATTTATTGATATATATTTATTCACCTTTTCAACAAATCTGTAATTATTTTAAAACAAATTTTTCAAAATGTGTCTGTTTCAGATGTGGTGCTGGGGGCCAGGAATTTGGCTCACAATACAGTGGGTACTGGCAAGCCCAAAGTCCTGAGTCTGATTCTTATTAAAAAAAGAAAAGAAAGGGGGAAAAATGCTATGCTGTATGTGGAAATGAGCTTCTCTCTGAATGAAAAAAACTAAATTGATGAAAAATAGTCTGACTTCCTTTTTTTTTTTGCTCCGAATGCCTTCAGGGCATGTTTGGCTGTCTTGAGTTGTGGGAATCGAACCGCAGCAACCTGAGCCTGACTGCTTTGTTGAAGCAGCCACTTAAAGAACTGAGCTAAGGGGCAGGCCCCCATAAACATTTCTTTCTTTTTCTT
>NW_004524763.1:3735587-3762962 GCF_000260255.1 Octodon degus | reverse complement strand
TTTTTGTTTGCAGAACCGGGGATTGAACTCAGGCCCTTGCGCTTGCCAGGGAAGCGCTTATTCCACTGAGCCATCTCCTCAGCCCTCTGACTTCCTCAATGACATGTTTTTGATTTTTTGTTGTTGTTGCTGCTGTTTTGAGACTATGCAGTTTAGGCTGGCTCTGAGCCTGCAGCGATCCGCCTGCCACAGCCTCCCAAGTGCTGGGATTGCAGGCATGCACCAAGCCCAGCTCTTGTCAGTGAAGTTCTGTAACCCAGTAAACAAAACTTGAATTTACAGTTTTACTCACTGACCAAGTAGAATAAGATTCTGCTAAGTCTCAGAAAGTTCATTTCTATCACCCTTGAATTTATCTAGGCCAGCATCTCACATGAATCTTACATAAAATAAAATTCTCTTTTAATGAGGAAAATTTGACAAGCCTTACATTTTTCATCAGGATATCCTATTTATATTATAAATCTACAAGCAGTGACTGTTGCATCATTTTATACAAATATTTAATCTCATATATTTGTTTCATAGCACATGAAAGTTTAGATACACAAATGTGTGAAAATTCTACAAGATTTGGGGTCAGTTTCCAAACCTTTATTAGATCAAGTGAACCAGTGTAAGAAGATAGACACATGTCATTCTGATTCATAACTCTCCTATGTGTATAGTTAATGAGCCTGCCATGCTGTTTGAGCATAATAGACTTGGAAGATTTATAGATACTGTAGAGAACCTAGGACTACAAGGTCAAATGACCTTTTATATAAATCACAAAGATTTGGGGGAATAGTTCAGTGGTACCATGCATGATAGTGTGTGAGAGGCCATGGGTTTAATCCCCAGGAAATAATAATAAAAATAAATGTAAAGCAATAATTATACCACTTTAATTAAAGTGTTTGTCCCTAGTTGTGGTCCAACAGCCAGTATTGTCATAGCTTCCTTGTCTTTTTTAAAACTTAATCTGTCTAACAACCAAGTGATAAATTCTAAACTTTATATTTAAAAAAGAAAAATGGTAGTTAAGAGTTAAAACATTCTTACAAGCCTTTTTAGAGAATCTAATATACAAGCCAGAAAGAAGACAACAAAGACCACGCTCACATTAGCATGTTTAAATAACACATCTCAAGCATTACATATCCATAATTATGTGCTTTTAACACAAGCACACAGAGTTCAAGCCTGTGATTGGTGACTCCCCACCACAGCCTTATTTTAGTTTTAACATGTTCTCCCATACTTTTTGTCCTTACACTCCTAGGTACTACAAAGACATTTCCAACTGAACATCAGAATGTACCCTGCAGTCAGCACTTGCCCTTTCCCAAGTTCTTGGATAGGTGGATAGGTGTAAAGATCCTACATGTAGCCTGTTTTCTGTGGTTCACTTGCAGTTGACACTTGTTTGTTACCTTGAAAAGCATTCTCCCTGGCCTTGCAGTGTCTAGTATTCCTAAGTCTGGTTGGATATCAATATTAGTTGGACAACTTTTTAAAAATACCCAAATTCTCAATGTTACTTCATAGATGTAATGACTTAGATCTAAAGTGGTCCCCTCGAGTCCCAGGTATTCAGAGGACAGGCTTTGGAAGCAATTGCATCATGGGAGTGCAAGGCTTGTTGGTGCCTTAACCTACTGATGAGTCCATAGCTGAATGTGTGGTAGCTGAATGCGTAAGGCTAATTAGAGGAGGTGCCTCACTGGAGCGCAATTCCAGGCTCCTCCCTTCTCTCCTCCTTCCTGGCTGCCATAGGTTGAACAATTTTCCTCCTCTATGCCCTGCTGTTTGGGTCTTGGAGCCATCCAAGTCTTCTTTTTTTTTTTTTTTTTTTTTTTTTTTTTGGCGGACCAGGGATTGAACTCAGGTCCTTGTGCTTGCCAGGGAAGCACTTATTCCACTGAGCCATCTCCCTGGCCCCTCATCCAAGTCTTCATGAGTCGAACACTCTAAAACCATGAGCCAAAATAAAGTTGCAAGTGGGAGGTATTTTGTCCCAGGAATGGGAAAGTGACTAATATAATAGGCTTGGGTGGGACTTTGGGAAGTTTGTGGTCAGAAATTTTAAGAAGCTTCTCAAGAACCCTGATAAGGCTACTCTGAGAGTCTTGAGAACCAATTATGAAGCCACCAGTCTAAAATCTTTCTTTGGCCATCCGTAACCAGAGCATCTTAGATCTAAAGATATCTTCAAAAAGGATCTAAGGGCAGTGTTTCTGAAAATGTGCCAACACGGGATTTTTGATGTTACCTAGAAGGCTTAATATGCACTCAAATTTGAAGTATATAAATACAAAAAAAAAAAATCAGAAAACTAAAGCCCAGTGTTATGGTTTGTGTCTTGCTGTCCCCCTAAAGCCATATGTTAGTTATGGGGCAGATGCAGCTGGAGGAGCAATGAGTGGCTTGAGAGGTGGGGCCATTAAACTGGCTAGCCTGTGCTTTCTCAGAGATGTGGAGAAGGTCATCTGGACACAGCAGGGCCCCAGCCTCACCTTCAGTGTCTTGAAACCTTCAGTAACTGTGAGCTAAATAACCTTTCCTTCCCTTCCACCTCCCCCCAACCCCCCTGGAACCAGGAATTGAACTCAGGCCCTTGCACTTGCCAGGGCAGCACTTATTCTGCTGAGCCATCTCCCCAGCCCCTCCTTCCCTCATTTTGAGTGTCAAGTATTTGTCCCAGCAAAGAGAGAAGTGTAACTAAGACACCCAGCAAGTATAAGCCGCCCATCACAGCCAAAGTTACAAAGTGGTTTGCTCAATCATTCTCTGTGTAGTTTGGAACATTGTGAGAACTTCTCAGGTTCCTTGCTCATTCGATCCTATCCGTATCTTATAGCAAGACTGTGCACTCATATTTTTCCCTATAACCTCTGTAAGGGTCTCTGTGGAGTGCACTATACCAAGAGTACAGACATGGTGATTTTAATCCCAAATCTGCTAGAAAAGGTAGAAAGTATTTGCAAATAAAAAGTTCTATACAGTTAGGGATGGAGCTAGACTACTCTGAATGTTTCTAGCCCTAAAATTGCATGAGTTTGAGTCTCTGCAGCCCCTCTTCACTACTGACAACAGTTTGCGATTGTGAGCCAGAGTCAGCTCTTACTGTCTCTGAAGAACTCATTGTCATGTTCAGAAACTCTGAGAGCCAGTTAAGCTTTTGGTAGCCCCAAACAGCCCATTATGAGAGTATCTACATCCCAGAAGTAGGAAAACACTACAGATCAAGGCTTTAAAAAAACAGATAGAAAACAAAACAGAGTTAGTTTACTAGCACACCACTGATAAATACAATAATGTTCCACAGACCAGAACCAAACACACCAAATCTATAATAGAATGTTCTACCATATTTTAAGGTAGATTATTATAGTACTAATTGAATTAGGCCAGGTTTGTAAATTGTTCTCAAAAATCATTAAGTGTACATAAAGTTACTCAGTGTGTCAAATGTGCATCTCCTGTACGATTTTATTGGTATTACTTTACTGCCTTCCTGTCACCAGTTCCTTTACTGCTTCTCAAATCAATCGGCTAGAGCAGCCACGCTTTTTCCTACATGATAGATTCAGAGATTATGCTTGTACAACTGAAATAATGTAGAATGCACAAGTAGTCCAATTATTTAACCATAAAAAAACTAATTTAGCTCACTGCATCATTGATCTATTTAATTGTACAGCAGCTTCCTATTGATAACAGGAAATGTTCCTGACTTGACCATGCTGAAAATGAAACTGGCCATTTTTCCACAACCATAAATTTCAATAAATATTCTGCATTCTACATAGAGACTAAAAATCACAGTCAGAATTTGTTAGATTTTTCTTAGTCTTTCTGACATGTTTACCTTGCATGTGACCTTATTTCTCTTATGGTTTCTGAAATTCCTTTGTCATTAAATGTTAGCCTCTGTTTATGTTCATGACTGGGTGTTTTATTTCAGATAGGCATTGTGATAAAATTTAAGCCATCTCTTCATTCTGTTCTTGAGGACCACTCAGCTGTCCACAAACATTACAAAGGGTGCCACTGATGTACAAGTGCTACTTTCAATCATGTTCCTGGCCTCTTGGTGTAGGCAGATACTATGTAGTGCATCTATGTGGTGCAGTTGAAACACACGAGATGCGTAATTATTCTACTTTGAACACAGTATCAGGTGCTGTGGGAAACAATTATGAAAAAGGCATAATCGCTTCCTGCAAGAGCTCACAGCTCTTGGGAAAGATACGCATGCATACGTCAAATGTTACGAGGGCAGTTTCATAATAGATAAGTATGTTATTGTAGCTGAGTAAAGAAGTAATCCTAACTTCAAGGAAATGAAGCAGAATCCATAGAGTTGGTCCTGAGAAGATGAGAAAGATGCTAGCAGGAAAGAAAAAGGGACAGCACCAGTCCAAGCAGAGGGCGTGATAAGTCATGAGGTGGAGGGGGGCATCACAGGATCAGGTAGCACAGAGGTATTAGGAGAACCTGAGAGAGCAGAAGACAAAGGGACATGTTTTGAAGGGCAGGCTAAGGAGGCAGGCAGAAATGTATGCATCAGATGATAAAATAGGAAAACAGAGCTACTTGTAGTTTACCATTAAAGAAACACGGTGAGTTTAGTCTTCTAGAACTTTCTCAGATGGAAAAAGAGAAAAAACATCAGGAAATTATTCCTACTATGAGAAAAGGTACAATGACGATAATAATTGTCACTATCATCGCCGTGTGTACAAGGCACTGTGCTAAGCACCCCATCTATAATATCACATTTCATTTTTCATGCTGCAGTAGTCCTGGAATATGAGCTTGGCATATCTGACATATGATGTATTATGAAGCCAATACTAAGCCAAGTTGGAAAAATGTAAAATGTTTTTAAATTATAATGACCCTTTATTGATTATTATTTTTAAGAAACTTCAAAGGTATATTAAATGATCACAGTAGTTTAAAAAAAAAAAAAAAAAGGTCAATCTATTGCTGACACTGGTATCCTCACCTTTCTTGGCCTTACTTCCAAACCTTTCTGCTTTGGGGATTAATCCCTGAATACATGGGTCTGGGGGACACACTTTATATTTGAATTATCACATTACAGAATGCACAAAGGAGCAAGATTTGGGGTCAGAAGGAAAGCGTACTTGATATGAACATTACTGAACTTGAAGTATATTGAGAACCTGTATGCAGATACACTCAAATAGACAGCTGCAAATACCTTCAATCCAGAGTATATATGGTATATCTCATAGCAAGGGATGATGGGAAAACTTAATTAGAAACTAACATGGAATATGGAAAAATGAGCCAAACTTCCTTTTCCTTAGACAATGCCAACAAAAAAATGGCCATCCAGGGGTATCATGATTTCATTCAGTTTGGCATTAGGAAGTAGCAGTGCCAGAGGTTCAACCCAGGGATCACAGCAGAGTTAGTAATAGAACTGTTAAATTTTAGATAACACAGATCACTGAGAATGAAAATAAGATATAGTGCTACTGTAGACAAATAGGAAGTACATAGGGATTTTGGGTGGCATATCCCTATTTGGGAGGGGATCTGAAAAGCCCATGATACCAGAAACACTGCATGGCTCTCAGAAGCTGTTCAGTAGCTCATGAGCTTTCCTGAAGGTGTTGCTGGCCCAGAAGTGCTACCTTCAGTTGTATTTCTGACCTCTCGGTTTAAGCAGATGCTGTTCAGTCCTAACCTCATTTGTATTCTGAAGGGCACTGGAGTGACTGATCCCAACACACACCAGTTGGCCATGAACAGTTTGGTCCCACCTGCTTATGTGTACATCTAGAGACCTGAGTTGGAAGAGGTTAATACTGTTCTATAATTCAGGACACAACCACAACTAGAGGCTCTGTCTGGAGGCTGTAGCTCATGCTTGAGGTGGGTAAGATCTTTCAGAAGTAGTGAGAAAGCTGAGCATGGTGATGCATGTCTGTAATACCAGTGCTCAAGAGTCCAAGGCAGCAGGATTACTTCAAATGTGAAGCCACCCTGGGCCACATAGTGAATTCAAGATCACCCTGAACTGCATGGTGAGATCCTGACTCAAAAAAAAAGCAAAGAAATGACAAAGGATTAGAAATGCTTACCCTTGAGGACTGATTAGAGAAAGGAAACTAAAAGGAATCCCTCAACTAAGTAAAGGCAAGTCAGAATACAGCTTCTAATGCCTCCTTTCCCTTCTCTCTCATTTTCGGTGTACTGCATTTATTTTCAGTTTTGATTTGTAATTGGAGAAAACCTTCAAAAAGAAAATCTCTTACTGTAAAGTGAAGGTAATGATACCTCCCTCATGGGAAAGCTGTGAGGATTAAATGGGATAATGTGTGTGGCTGCACCTAATAGGTATTCGATGCAAGTTCATTCTCACCACCTCTACCACTGCTGCCCACCCTCCCCCTTCCACGGGTTACACACCTTGGTTTATTAGTCCTTTGATCTGATCATCAAAACAGAAACAGGTTTGATTAAACTGGGTGTGGGTGATTTCTGATGACAGTGAGAGAAAAGAAAATCGAGCCTTTGGTTTTCAAATCAGCTTTTACAATGTACTGAAGAGGTGTTCTTTGGCTCTGTCCTTTTATGGGTGAGAAAATTGAGGTAATCAACTGAACAGAAGTGCCCTCTCCAAAAATTCATAGTTGTAGTAGGTACCTTGCCTGACATTTTCTTTCTTGTGCTTAGTATTTGGGAGATTTTAGGGAGTTGCAAGAAGCAAAACAATAAATCATTCCTTACTACCTTCCCAGCTCTGGAGCGAAAGAGCTACCCAGAATCACCTTTTGTGAAGGTTGTCGTTTAGCTATTGTGTTTCAGCAGTGCCATTTTACAGGTATGAAGGTGGTAATCATTTGCCTATTACCTTTCCTTCCCCCCTTATTAGAAGTAAATAGTGTTTGTGATTTTAGGGATAGCCATTAGTTCCACTCCACGAACCCACCTTGCTTTTAATATGGCTCATATAGTTTATCGTAGAAACTCACATGATCTTCAAAGAGAACTTGCACTTTACACATTAACTCCCTTATGGTTGGCAGACCCATAATGCACAGCGGGCTCCTAAGACCACCCGAAGGCAATGGGATTTTACCTGGAGATCAAACACGTGCTGCTAGGGCTCTGAGTTTCCCATGCAGGCTCTCTGACATTGCCTGGCTCGCCCAGGGGACACAGAAACAACACCTTCAATATTCCAGTTCCACTGAAAAAATTCCCTTTACTGTCATTATTACTGAAGCATTAGTAGCCTTATATTTTATATCTATATGGACAGATGTTATGCACACAGACACACACAGACAAATTTGATATTCCACAGCAGAAAATTTAGATAGGATACTAGGCAAGAGCTCAACTGAAGATAGAAAGCCAGAGCCTAAGTGAGTTGGCTTTGCTCCCAACATCTCAGTTTTCTTTACAATCTAAAAGTTATTATTATTGAGTATTATTATTACTTCAGTAATAATAACATTACTCTTTGATGGAAGCTACTCTACTGAACATACTTATCCATCCATTCCCACTGAAAATTCCCTTTCAGCCAAAGAAATACTTGGGTTTAGAAGTGATTGCCCTGATGTATTTATTATTTATTATACCAGGGATCAAACTCAGGACCTTGTGCTTGGCAGGTAGCATTACCCTGATTTGATGTAAAGGAAACTGAGGCCCAGACAAAATGACCTCAAGCCATTCAGGTGCTTAGTGTAGAGTCAGAAAAACAGACTCTTGGCTGGCAGGCCAGGACTCCTGTGAGAATCCACAAGAACTGAGTGAATATTTCCAACATATTTACTTAAAGGATAAACTCCCATAGTCTCTGGCAGTTAGTTGCTAAGAAGAGAAAACAGAATATTAAAAATACATGCGCATGCTAGTGAAAGCATCCAGTCTTTGTTGGAGCAGGAGGCACAAAGCACCTGTCAGGGCATTCTGTAATGAGAAATGGTCATGGTTTGAATGTTCTCCTTTATCTCACTAACTGCGTAACCCAAGTTTTATCAAAGACTTCAAGCCTGAAGAGCTCCAACTGAATTCTTTAAAAAAAAAAAAAAAAAAAAAGAATTCTGTCATTACTATTCACCACCACACACTTTAAGGGTGTGGACGAGTGTTTTTAGCTTCACTATTCAGATAGAAATACAGCCTGGAAAGAACCACAGTGTGTGTGTCTTAGCTAGGATTCAGAGACTGCTTCTTTTAGTACGTCACTTATGTCTGATTTGGCTTTGCCCTCCTGTCAGGAGCAGCACGGATAAACCAAGTGGGATGCTGTCATTTCAGCCTGATGTCCCCTGTGTCAGAATCTGACCAAAATAATAAGATCAAAGCCCTAGGACAATGATGAAAATGAAAGTCTGTGATGAAGCGAGATTGGAAAAAAAAAAAGAAGCCATTATGTATTGGCCAGGATACTCAAATGTCCTTTGAAAAATATTAAAAAGACAGATGTGTATTATTATACAATAGCACTAAGACCTCAAACTCACAGTGCTGCCAGCTTAGAGATCCAAGCAGTGCTCACCCAAGAACTAGACTCTCAATATTTTCCCCTTTTTCTCTTTTTTCTGATACTAAGCTACATACTCAGCCCTTGTTTTATTTTGGTATGGTTTAGTTTAGCTTTGTTTTGTTTGAGAAAGTTCGTCTTAAGTCACCCAATTGCCCAGGCTCAGCTACAACTTGTCATCTATCTGCATCCCATTTGATTCTTTTGTGATCATCTTAGCATGATCTTGAACATCCATGAGATAATTTCACAGCTTCAAACACTTTGCTGTTTCTGTAAACTCCGTTTAAAAAAAAAAAAAAAAGGCCAAAACCAGACCCTTGACATGAATAACACCAACACTCACTGAAAAAGCCATAAGAAGTGTTGCCGTGGTTGTCAGTGGTCCACCTGACCATCAGCCTGGGGAGATAGGTCGGTGGCCTGAGCACTCACGTGGCAAACTCAAGGTCCTAAGTTTGATCCCTGGTACCACATGCCATGCTGGCCTGGAACCCTGAGCATACTGTGCTGGCCCTGAGACTAGGTGTGATGGTGCATGCCTGCAATCCCAGTGTTGGGGAGACAGAAACAGGAAGATTACTATGAGTCAAGCTGCATAGCAAGACGCTACATAAAATAAATAAATAAATAGAATCCATCACTATCATCTGAAGCACTCATGGATGGAAGGGCATGA
Source organism: Octodon degus (assembly GCF_000260255.1). NCBI lineage: Eukaryota > Metazoa > Chordata > Mammalia > Rodentia > Octodontidae > Octodon > Octodon degus. Next base: position 3,753,759 of record NW_004524763.1, on the reverse strand, counting down.
GTTCCTAGAAATTAATGCTACATTTCCAAGAACTTTATCTTATCAATATAGAAATCACATAAAATTATTTATTGCAGTTATATTTATAATCACAAAACTTGGGAACAAACAAACATTTATTAACAAGCAGTTGATTGGACAGATTGTGGTCAACTATGCAATGTACCATTCAGTTGAAAAAAAGATAAAAGAATGAACAAGATCTTTGTGTACCAATAGGAAAAATTCCAAAGATATATTGGTAAGTAAATGAAATAATATACATACACTCAAGTGCCCACAGGATCTGCTATCATTCAAAACCTGTGAAATGGATATTTGGAACATACTTACCAAGCGAAGGCTTTCTGCATCCCAGGGAGTGTCCCTGCTACTAGGGCTATAGCGGTAAAGAAGAAAACAGACCACCTTCTGGCCTTCAAGGAGCCTATTCTCATTGTTCATACCAGGACGCACATGTCTGAGGCTCCTTGACAATTCTGTCTTATTTGGGGTCTCATGGGCATGTGTTCAGGCAGCTGTTGGAACTGCAGCCAACTAAAAGATTACCTAGAATGCTAGACTGATAGTCATTATCCGTCCCCTCCCCCATCCCCCCCCCCAGTTTTGGGGCCTTTCCTCATCCATCACTTTCCTAGGCAGCTTGTAGCACACCACCACCAACCAGGCATCCTAAAGCAACAGATTCTCTCACTGTTCTGGAGGCTAGCAGTCCAGAAGCTAGATGTCAATAGAGGCATGCTCCTCTGAAGGCCTGGGAGAAGAATCTTTTCTAGCTTCCAGTAGCTTTCAGCAAATCTTGATGTTTCTTGTTTGGTGGCTACATTCCTCTAACCTTTGCTGCTGATATCACGTGACCTCTGACATCACATGACCTATATGTCCGTCTTCATATCATCTTCTTCTAAGAATACCAGCCTTTGGATTTTGAGTCCATCTACTCCATTCTGACCTCATTTAAACTTGACTGCATTGTCATAATATTAATTCCAAATAAGGAATTAAGATTACATTAACTTATAAAGTTTAGGTGAGCAGAAATTTTGGAGTGACACTATTGAACCCTGCATACCTTTCCAGGCAATCTCTTCACACAGACTCTCCATCAGAGAGAGGGAATATTCATAGTTCTCGGAAGCACAGAAACAGGAGCTACCTGGCCTTCTGAAGACTTATCAACATGACAGAGTGAGTCAAGCAATATTTTATGTGCTGAGATCACAAAGAAGAACAGCACAGGCAAAATACCCCATGTCAAATAACTTCCATTGTAGTAGAGACAATGCCACTGAACTCTTTCTGAGAACTCTTGGAGTGAATGTGCTGGTGTGTGGAAAGAATAATGAACTACATCTGACACCTGGGCCCTCACTCTGCTGGGAGCTCCAGACAGAATGAAAGATAACCACATCCCTGGACCTCTATTTCCTCATCTACTTAGTGGAGGGTTTGAACAAGACAGTCTAAGGTCCGTCTATATTGAGATGTCTCCTCATATATATAAGTATTTTTTCTTGGTAAAATAATTCTCTAAGTTTTATCCTCTTTATAAAAATTTTAGAAATAGCTAATACTTGGGGGATGGGTAAGGAGGTGGTGAGAACTTTATAAAAGGGAAGAAAATGTGAGACAGCTCAAAGTTGCCTCTCCACTTCCTTCCCAATTTTTGGACTCTAGAATTGTGGCACTTCCATAAATTATTAATACACATCTGCTCAAATTATGATTTCCATCTCAATTGACCCATTTGGCAGGAGTGACAGACTGCAAATTGTGATCTGGAACGACATCATATGATTTTTTAACATTGCTATCTCTAGCACACACCTGCTACCAAGAACACCAGATGTTAGCCAACAGATGTTCCGGGGACTCACAAAGAAAAACAGGTAACTGTTCCTCTATGCATCTCACCACTAAAAAGTAATGATACCCATTAGTAACTGTAATGGAAAAGTGTGAGGATCAGCCCTTAAGGTGGTGTGTGTGCATGTTGTGTTAAGCAAGTCAGTAGAGATGAAAATATAGGAGAGCATTTTTGGTTTTTAGCGTCTGGTTTTTGTTTTGAGAATAAATGTTAACACTGATTTGAATAGAAGATATCTGTATGCTAGTGGTTTTTTCCAACTGTGATACAGAGACTGTGAGTCATATGGGGCTGCAGTAAAATGGGGATTTCTAGGCCAGTCTCAGAGAATGAAAACCAGTATATCTGACAATCATTTCCCCAAAGACAACAAAAGCAGTGTTCCCTACTAGCATTGCATCCTTCCAGGGGAACCCCCTTACTCTTCTATTGTGAAATTTAAAAAGAGATGAAAGGAAGGAGGAGGAGGAGGAGAGGAGGAGGAGAAGGAGGAGCAGGAGAAGGAGGAGGAGGAGGAGGAGGAGGAGGAGGAACAGAAGGAGAAGGAGAAGGAGAAGGAGAAAGAAGAAGAAGAAGAAGAAGAAGAAGAAGAAGAAGAAGAAGAAGAAGAAGAAGAAGAAGAAGAAGAAGAAGAAGGAAGAAGAGTGAGATTTTGAGGCAGAAAAAAAAATTCCCCCATCTTAATATTTAGTGTGGACTATCATCCCAAAAAGCCCAAGTCTTTACCACTAATCTGTAATCAGAACACATCTCAATGGCCTGCAAGGAATACAATGTTCAGGAAAAAACAGACCTGGCCCCTGCCTTGTAGAGCTTCTAATTCACTGGGAAGGAGAGTCACCGAGAAAATAATTACATAACCAACAGCAAAATTAAAAACTGTACTGTCTTATAACAAAGAGACCCATGGTGTTATAAGGCATAACAGGGAAACTTGATCTAGTCTGGAAAGCGGACCAGGAAAGAGGCCCAGAATTGACATGTGATCTAAGAACTGAAGAAAGCATTAATCAGACTGGAGGGCTGAGAGCATTTCATGCAGAATAAGTAGCATGCGTAAAATTCTTGCGGTGGAATAAAATGTCCAAATAAAAGAAGCCATGTGGGCCTGAGTGTAGAAAGCAAGGGGAAGGGAAAAACGTGGCTTCTCCAGGCAGCAGCCAGATGTCTCAGAGGCTTATGCTAAGTGCACTGCTCTCTGAGAACGAAAACCATTAAAGGAGAGAAGCAGAGGCTTGCAGGTTGAGAGCTGCATTTAGAAAAGATCGCTTAGACTGCTATATAAAGAACGGATAAAAAAGACCAATCTGGATGTGAGGAGGCTAGTCAGGGTCCTTGATGGGCAATTTTATGTGTTGATTTGACTGGGCAAAGAAATAACCAGATAGCTGGTAAAACATTTCTGAGCCTGTCTGTGAGGATGTTTCCAGAAGATGTCAATACTGGAGCTGGCAAACTGAATCATGAAGATTTCCTTCATGTGTGGATGAGCACTGTCCAATGCAATCCACTGAGGGGCCAACGGAACAAAGAAGAGAGAAACTTCACTCTGCTTCAGGTGCAAATCTATTGTTTCTGGCCCCTCAGACCCCTGGAATCCTGTTCTCAAGTCTCTGGAGCCACACCCCACTAGCATCCCTGGTTGTCAGGCCTTTGTGCCACTGGGTTTCCTGAGCCTTCATCTTACAAACAGCAGAATACAAGACCCAATCTCCATCACTGCATAAACCAATTCCTATAAACATCTCTCCCCGCCCCTGTGTTTCTGTCTGAGTCAAGGTCTTGCTATGCAGCTCAGGCTGCCCTTGATCTCTCTGTGTAGGGTAGGCTGGTCTGCAACTCGAAGTGATCTTCCTGCCTCAGCCTCCCCAGTGCTAGAATTACAGGAGTGAACACCACACCCAATTTCATCCTGTATCTCCATGTATCCTGTTGGTATCCTGTTCTCTGAAGAACCCTTACTAAATAGAAGTCTGTGGAACTAGCTTGGATTACAGATAATATTTGGATGTGGGTGGTAGCTATGGAGATGAAGAATAAAAGACTGCTTTGAAACATAATGATTGACTTAGTAATGGATTAGATTCAGAATTGAATGTGAAGGATGAGCCAGTTATGACGCCCAGGTGTCTAGCTCAAACCACCAAATGAAAGATGGTTTCCTTCACTGAGGGAGGGACCATTTAAGAGGACGGAGTTTAAAAGGAAAAATACTTACATCCGCTTTGAAATATATTTAGCTTGAAGTGTTTCTAAGGCATTTCAATGGAGATGTTTGGTAAGCCTCTGATGTTAGATGTCATGGAATCTTTGGTGGTGATTGGCCTCATAAATGTGAGTGTGATCACCTCTGGAGCACCTTATGAACTATGACAGTATAGGGCACTGATTCAGAGCAGGGTCCTGGAGTGAAAACCCCTGAGTGTCTAGCCCACACTTGTCAATTTTTGTAACTGTACAACAATGAAGAAATTATTTAAATACCCCAAAATAAATGTTTCCTATATATAAAACAGAAAGAATCATATTCCCTACTTTATGATGCTATTGACTGTATTAAATGACATATTTCATCTTAAACCCTTAGCAAAGATCCCAGCATCTTGTAGCCACTCTCTTAAACACTCAACAAATTATTGCAGAAAGCACACATAATAGGTGAGTAGGACCTTTACAGGAAGGGAATTGAGGAAATCAGTGCTCTGTAGCTAGATAAAGAAGGGCAAAGAATAGCCAAGGTTCGGCCTGAATGTTATTGACAGAATCTACACCTCAGGGACACCTGGTCAGCAGCTACACCTGGAGCTTCCCAGGCTGGTTTATCCCTCCCAAGGCAGGCAGAAGGGGAGATGCCAAGAGTCCCTGAAGGAACCCAAAGCCCTGGTGCAAAGAATAGAGGAGAGCTGAAGCACAGTCGGGATCAGGCTGGGAAACAGGATAGTAGCAAGTCAGAGACCAAGATAGAGAGGTTGGGAAACACTTGCTAGCAGACAGATGCACGGAACATTCTACTGAAGCTAGGTGGACAGAATTGGAGGAGCTGCCAGATTTGAAAATATTCTTAAATCCTCCTCTAAATCACCTACCCTATAAGCATCTAATATTTTCTATACAAGAAATAAGAGGAATTTTAGCTCTTCTATTTGGTTCAAAAGTAGCCTACCTCAGAGTTAAAAATAGAAATGCTATGCTATCCAGAAATCCCAGGACTGGATATATATTTCAAAAGGATATAGAATTAATATGTCAAAGAGACATCAGCTATAGTGGTTGATCAACTATGTCAACTTGAGAAGTTAAAAGATTAAATAAATCTGTTCAGCAATTCTACACCCTAGGGTGTGGAGACCCCTCCATTGAGTGACTCATTACTTAAAGAATATGAAAGGGAATTGAGGAAGGATGGAGGGTTCCATTTTCTGGGAGGAGCTCAGGTCTTTCCAGTCTGCTAGGACATAGTCTCCTGGCTTCTGGTGCAGACTCTTCGGCTGCTGCCTTGGATCCTTCAGCCTTCCAGTATAGACTCATCAGCCACCAGTCACAGACCCACCCAGCTCCTATTACAGCCTTCCATTGCAGACATGTCAGCCTTCTAATACAACTTATACAGAATACTGTAGTGAGCTCCAGACCTTGGACTGAATCCTTCAGTCTCCAGTGTGTGGATGCCCTCTGCATGCTTCCTGATCTGACTCTGGCTGTCATAAGACAATCTTGTGATTTCTTATACATTTGTACATCTTGTGTTACATCTGTTCCTGTAGTAAAACCCTGACTGATACATCAGCACTCTCATGTCTGGTGCAGTATTATTCATAATAGTCAAAAATGAAAACAGGGGCCGGGGAGATGGCTCAGTGGAATAAGTGCTTTCCTGCAAGCACAAGGACCTGAGTTCAATCCCCAGTTCTGCCAAAAAAAAAAAAAAAAAAGAAAGAAAGAAAGAAAAAGAAAACAATCCATGTGTCCATCACCTGATGAGTGGTACAAACACAAAGTAGAATAGTCGTCACCTATAAAAAAAGGGAAGGCCTGTCATTTGAGACAACATGGATAGAACCAGAGATTGTCACCCTCAGTGAAATAAGCCAAAAACAGAAAGACAAATGTCACAGGACTCCCTCCTTTTGTAGACTATAAGACAGTTGATCTCATAGAAGTTGACAGAGGCATAGTGGTTATCAGAGATTGCAGATACTGTATGCCAAGGGGACGCTGGGGAAAGAGGGATATTAAGTGAGAAAAAAACAAAAGTCCTGGTGTACTATTGCACAGCAGGGTGAGTACAAGTAACAGTAATGTACTACATGTGTCGAAAAACTAGCAAATAAGATTTGGAAAGTTTTCACCATTAAGCAATGGTAAATGTTTATAATCCCAGCACTCCGGAGGCTGAAGCAGGAGGATTGCCACTAGTTCGAGGCCAGTCTAAACTATATAGCAATATCCTGTTTCAAAAGAGAAAGAAAGAATGAAAGAAAAAAAGAGTAAATGTCTGAGAAGATAATACAGTTAACTTGATTTAAATATTATACAATATATACACATAAAAATTATATATCATCTCATTAATATATAACAATTAAATATAAAATTTTAAATAGCTTATTCATATAAGTTTAGTCATGATTATGTAATTTTGATACATATTTATTGTGTTAATGTGGTACCTTTAGAAGTAGATAGTCTTTTGTTCTCAGTTACTATTATTGTATAAGATGAAATATGTCAGACAATAGTATTTACTTGGTTTAATAACCAGCTGACACATTCAAAGTGGTCTAAGAATTATTTATTGATATGTTGATAATGATGTTAAGAATAACAATATTATCATTAGAATCTAGTCAAATATATGTGCATTATGAAAAAAGTTATATACGTAAATATGACAGAGTATGTGGTGGCAAGAAAACTTAATTGAAAACAAATTTGGATCACTTCTTGGCCTTTTGGCTAGGATCAAGTATAAAAACACATTTGGATTAAGACCACACATAAATAGAATTTACATTATGAAGAAAGTATTTATATTGGCTTACGCTCCCCAAGTCTACTCTCATTATTGTGATAGCTTTTATTTTCCCCATTAGACTGATGAATTGCTGAAGGAAGCAGAAGGGGAATTCATCTCCACAAGTGAAAATCATTTCACTGCCCATGAATTTCTGTTGGTCCAGCTCCAATACCAAACAGTCACAGGGTGAATATCAAGCGTTCTCTAGCTAGACAAACATAAAGTGCTTATTCAACGGAAGAGACACTATTTCCTGAAACTCGACAAAGATCTTGAGAAATATTTAAATAGACTAAATCTGACTCTAGCTTCTTCTCCCCCTGAGTAGCCATGTTGTTCTGAAAGGTCTTCAGGCTGACACTGTCTGTTTACTTATTGATTGCGTCTTTCCCACTGTGCCAACAACATTAGAGCTCTGGGGATCATTTTCAAATGTAGCTTTCTTATTTTCTTAATTAGGACAATGTGATGTAGTAAATGCAGACAGAAACTGAAAAGTAGTTCAATTCCTAGTATTGCAAAAAAAAAAAAAAAAAGGAGAAATAAAGGAAGGGAGAGTGTGGAGGAGGGAGGGAAGGGGAAAGGGAGGGAGGGAGACCAGAAGTAGCTATTATTCCACATGTACCGTTGTTACACACATGCCTCTATATAGTCTGTCCTTTAGTTCTAATCTCCTGGATGCTCTGTATTTCTTCAGAAATCCTTGGCTTCTGTTGGAATTTGGGGCCAGGGTAAAAACCATTCATCCAATTCTTGCCCTCTCATTTTATGCAGTTAAGAACTTAGCAAAAGGAAAAGACAGATCGAATCACAGCCTCAGCTTTACCAGCAGTAAAGTGAGGCTGCACAACGCTGCATGCCCCAAGTGCAGTATCAGCTTTACAGGGTGGCCAGAGAGTAAAGGCTCTTTGTCCAACTGTGCAGGAAGTACAACCGGCGCTGCTTCCTCTGTGCTGTGCGCCTACATCTGGGAAGCCACTGAACCACGACTTGCTAACTACCTAAGAGTAGAGAGGAAAGAACAAAAAAATTAGTTGGGTTCACCAGTGGCAAGCTGACCATATGGAAACTTACAACAGGCATATGGTAAAGTGGTAATAAAAATATACATTAAATGATTAAAATTTTCAAAGTGTTTTATAATAAAAGGCACATTCAGTCCCTCTCGAAAACACTTCTCCTAAGCACTTCCCTGGCAAATGCAAGCGCCTGAGTTCAATCCCCAGTTCCACCAAAAAAGAAGAAAAAAAAAACCACTTCTCCTTCCTTGGAACACATTTACGTCCTTCTTGCCGCTCACTAAAGCAGTTCTGAAAGCCCTCTTTCTCTCTCTCCTGTCTTTATGAGGTACCATCAGCATGAGCGCTCCTGCTCAAGACCTCACCGCAGAACCAGGCTTGGAAAACTATAACGGTGCGTGTGTCCTCATCCCCCTAACTTACCAGTGTGGTACCGTGCAGCTTCTGGCTCCTCCTCAAAGTCAAAATCCCCCTGAAAGGTTATGGGCAGGGGAGATGGCTCAGTAGAATAATCGCTTCCCTGGCAAGCACAAAGGCCTGCGTTCAATCCCCGGTTCAAAAAAAAAAAAAAAAAAAACCAGTAACTTTTTTGAACTCATCCGGGACATCAAGAAAGTCACAACAAAGCAACCAAAACAGCACACAGCTATTAAGAGCATTTGGAACATGAATTTTACTTGGGGTAAAAGTCTTATGTGAACAAGGGGTAGAGCCTTTGTTGGTCTTACCATTCAGGAAAAAATGCCCCCCTCCCAAGAAAATGGAACGAGGCATGAAAGGCAGGACTCCAGGACCTTTTTCAAGGGAACCGCTGAGAATCGGCGTTGTGTATCGGAGCATTAATATTTTTTGTTAATAAAAATGATACACAGATTTTAGATTTTTCCCTTTCATATGAAGCATTTAAAGGTAGGTTAATAAATAAATAAAGGTAGGTTAAAGATGGCACAGAAATTTAAAGATGAAAAAGACTTCGTTGATACTAATTTTAATTTTTAATGTTCATCATTTTGGTGATTATTAACCTTTTTTTCAACTGCAAGCAAAAGTTTTCTAGAGATGGGACAATTCAGGCTCTCTGAGAAGTTGATACAGTTTTTTGTAAATGTGTTTTGCTTCACAGACAATAGTGCTCCGATGGAATGGTTAGTCCACACGGCTGGGAGTGAAGGAACAAGTCACATCTGTTAAGTTGTACACGGCACATGTAATTTAGGGGTTGTGTTGGGGGTTTTCTTTTAAAAGCAAAATGCTGCTTCTCTCAACTTGCTGCTTCTAAGCAGTTTCTGAGTGTAATGCCTTGCATCGCTCCCCTTCCAGTAAGCTCAAAGGACTTCATAGTGCTCCTGTACTTACTGTCCCCATCAATTCTCGGAGTTGCAAATATAAACGCTGTACTTTGCCACAGTGGCCAATTAAAATGTGTTAACATTTTGATCCTTCCCCGGGTTAGAGTGTAAGTCAGACCCAGAAGTAAAAGCAATAGGGCGTGAAATGGCGCCTGACTTAGGGGGCATGTTGGTCCGCGGGTGCCGCGTGGAAGAGCGAAGGCTTGCGGAGCGCTGGGGGAGCCCGCCACAGCCTTGAAGTTTTGCCTCCATCTCAGGAATGTCTGTCTACTCTGGCTAGAATCTTCAGGCCAGGAATGTAGCCATTGTGTCCACTGATCCAGGCCAATAGCAGAAAAAAAGTCACTCTTAAGTTTTTAAAATTTGTGCGTGGGTAGTGTCTGGGTCCTCGGTCATTTCTTACAGTTTTAAAAACAACGTCCTTATCCAGAGCAGAGCAATGTACTCCATGATAAATGAGTACCTTACATGGCATCGTTATCTAAGCTCAACAATAATTACAATATTGATTTTTAGCTACTTTGCATTTATCTTGCAAAATATGTAAGGGAAAAGAGTATGGGCATTGGAGTCAGACTATTTAGCTTCAGATTCATGCTCCATAGTCTAGTTGTTCGTCGTTGGTCAAACTAGTTAATAAATCAGCCAACCTGAATTTATTCATTTAGAAATTTTTATGAAATTATTATAGAGTATGGCCTTGGGGGGAAATTAACTGGACACTTACACATATGTTACATATTATTATATTACTCAATATATATTACTCAAATATATATTATATATTATCCTAATATATAATTATATATTATTCCTACATATAAGAATCATATATTATTCTAATATACATAATATATACTATGCATATATATTTACTCAGGTTGAAACCAAACTGTTGAAATTAGGTGGTTGGTGTTGGTTTATCTGGCTCATATATATTTATCTATCCATAGCAGCATCTAAAAATGTTCTTTAATTTGAAAGCCCATAAACAAATAAAAAAAGAAAAGAAGGAAGGGAGAGAAACAAAAAATGCAAAGGAAAAAAGAGAGGAAGAAAAAGAGAAGCAAAAGCAAGAGTGGGAATGGAAATTGCCTGAGATGTGCATACAGTTGGTTGTGTAGCTACATTACTAAGGCATCTGTTGTCCACAGTGCAAGAGGCACTATACACACTTGCGATACAAATTTACAGTTCTTCCTCACTAAGAACTTAGGAAAACTCCCACGGGAAAGGTTAATACAATGGTCTGGAATCGGGATAAACTTTCTTTTCCTCCTTATATTAACTCAGCTGAGCCCTCCCTGCATGATCTGAAAGATCCAGTTTTTGGCCACTCATATTCCCAGCAGCTTCTCGTTCACTTCCTGTGAGAAGCCCTGGTCACTGTGTGGCTAAGAAGGATGCCGGGCCCTGCTGTACACCAGCCAACACACTAGTCACTATTTACCCTGGATACTACTGAAATCCTTCTGTTTCATATTTGTTTTGCTTTCCAGAGCTGTTCTTTCTCTTTCTTCTCTGAACATTATTGTGTTGTCACTGAGGAGATGAGAAGAGCTTATTTTTGCTTTTGTTTTTATCCTCTATTCCTTTTGCTGAAAGGAATTATTTCCATAGTCTAACTTGAATAATGAATTCTCTCACTGGATAAAACATGGATGTCATGACATTTTCTGTATAATTTCAGTATATTAATGGCATCTGTGACTCTCGCAGTTCACAGCTATATTCCTTATTCTTTACATCCACTGTTGAATGAGCTTCTAAAGCACTTAAAGCGATACGGAAATCTGTTATCTTAAAGTGATATTTTCAGAGGTTATTCAGCAGGACTTTCTAGGCTTAGAAAATAACTAAGTAGGAGGCATCCACAGCAGCCATCTGGTCTCCAAATACTGCCTTTCTTCCCCTCACCCTGTCACTGTTCTACAGTTCCTGAAACCCTCAGCATTGTTCAGTCATTCTTCACTCTATGATGTTTATTGAGGTCCCCAAGTGTTTAATCAAGGAGCTGGGTGGTGGGGATTGGTACAATGGCGTGTGCATGGCAATAGGCATGAGGCAGCTCACACGGAGATCACAGTTGACAATTAAACAGATAATCACTATGATGGGTGCCAATTGCCATAGCAGGAAAAGCTCACAGAGGAACTTGAGAGGAAACACCTAACCTGTGGGGGTGGGGGCGTCAGAAGCTTCCTGACAGAAGCCATACTTTTTAGAAACCCTATCATGTCATGCTTTTGTTTACACTCCTTAAAATGCAAACCACTTACCATTTACCCAGAAGACTAATGCTTTAAGACCATAAGAACTTCAGCTATATTAGCACAGAGTAATGCTCACAAGCAGAGGCCCTGAAGAAATGAATATAAAATCATTACATCTTAGATGTCTGCAAGGAAGAGATTAAACACATGATCTGCTTGAAGAACACACAGACGCTTTTGTAGGGTTTTTGTGTCTGCACAGCTTTTGGGTGCCTGGGGATAAAGATAGGGCTTAGGGCCAAGAAAATGAAACAAGATGCAGGTTATGGCAATGATTTCGTCTACATTTCAATTTTATCTAAAGCCTACTCCACTTGTGCTAGTCCTTAAAACTCCCCTCATCAGGGAGAATACCTTGACTTAGCTTCTCCATAGTGACAGTGAAGTGTAAGAGCAAAATGTCTTTATAAAATCAGATGCTATGTCTAAAACAAGTTTAGCAGGAAAAATTTACTTCCTGTTGTCTTGCAGGTTTTGTGTATGACCACGCCCTCCATGTAAGTCTTTTATAACTGTGTGTTTAGAAATCTCAGTGTAAAAACTGGTCATCCATTGTTGGAGATGAACATGTGCCAGCACCAGCACTTCCTATAACACCTTCAGAAGTGCCAATAGATGACTCTTATTTATTATCTAGACAAACTTTCAACTAAAAATCACTGTAATGTAATTATACAGGCATTTTGAGATGTAATGCAAACCTCTAACCCTAATCTCAACCTGTGTCCTTTTTTAATCCAATTCTAAGTATTCCTCAAATGATTGACTAGAAAGGTGCCCTCTATCAAGCAAGTACCAGAAGGTACTCTCTTGCAAAAATGAAGAGTTCACTGCTCATCAGTGCCTAAGAATTTTGCCTCTACCTCTCTTTCTGCTGTGAGAGTTGCCATGACTCTGTGAAACAGGATCTCTTTCTTCCGGGGGTAGCTTGGGTGTACATTTGCACACAGACGTGAGTGCACAGGCACATATTCATGCTTGGAGTGAAGAGGAAATTTGACATGGAGTCACCACTTTGGCTGGAGGACAAAGATCTATCTTTTGCTTAAGCTCCAACATGGAAAAGTGAAAATGGAGCTTGCTCCTTGAGAATAATCACAAAGATTTGAACAACACTCAAAAGTTTAAAAAGCACTTTCCCTTTCTCCCAACAAAAGCACTATGAGGGAAGTAGATTAGGTACAGACTTTGTTCTGTTATCAACTTCCAATCTATGGATACTCACCCCAATGGAAACTAAGTGCTGTGTGAGACTGCATTTCATGGAACCTCAGAGATGTTGGATGATGTTGCTGCATTTTGAATGATTGAAAGCTGCACATTTTGCCTCAGTGGATTTTGGGGCTTTTGCGATGCTTTCTTGAGAAGTTTTTCTAAGCATTATTAACCATATCAGTCCTGGTAAGTCCAAGAGCAGTACAAATATTAAAAATTCCTGTTAGTAAAACACAATTACCATGGAAATCAAAGAAATGATTGAAATTTAAAGTGATAAGAAAAAGAAACATACTTTGTGTGAACGTAGAATGAATTGGTCATGAGTAAAACTTACTATGAAGGCCAAAGAGCAAATGAAACAACACAGACAGGCTCTGTGCCTATTATCAATGGAGAAACATCCTAAAGAGATGGGGAGAGGCTGGCAATAGGAAACTTTTAGGGGTGCAAGGCTAGATGCTCTATGGGTAGGAGACTCCTGTTACTTTTGGGAGGACTAAGCATACAGAAGGGTCTCAGGATGCTTGGCAGATCCCTAGGAGCACACGTGTCTGCCTTTATAAACTCTGAGTAAAGAGAAGTAAGAAAGGTTTTGTGGGAAAATATTATTCATGGGCCAGGGAGATGGCTCAGTGGAATAAGCGCTTCCCTAGCAAGCGGAAGGGCCTGAGTTCAATCCCCAGTTCCACCAAAAAAAAACAAAAAAGAAAGGCAGGAAAATATTATTCATTTATTCAAAAAATAGCTGTTCAATGCCTTCTCTATGCCAGTCATGCTTCTATCCCCTAGATGTACATGGCACAGAACATGCATGAATGCAAGCACCAGCCTTGGGTAAAAGCCTTGAGAAAAAGATTCCCAGTACTTCTGAGATGTGCACTGGGGACCACAAGCACTTACAGCCTGATTGTAAGTAGATCAGTATTCACAGCTTCCAATGAGGAGACCGGGCTATGAAGGGCTTAAAAGGCTTAGACCAAGTAGTGGGATGTAGAATGAAAATTCAGCTCATGCTGCTGATTTCAGAACAGTACTCTGACATAATATGTCATGATGCTTTACAGTTCGGATGAACCAAAACTATCCCCAAATTTCCTTTCTTCATTTCTTGAAAACAAGAAATGGGCAATATGAATTTAAAACCACCATATATGAGTTTTATTTCTTGCACATGATGAAGAGGTACTTCTAGTAACCTGCTAAATATTTACTAAGAATTACGAAGATGTAACATGGTGATCTAAATTTAGGGTTTACTAAGGACTTAATTCTATATTTCTACTAGGAATTCCATAGCATCAAAAGACTGCTAATTTTGGTATGTGACTCACTTAGATATAGTACACAGGAAACAGTTTGAAATATCTAGAATTTTTAGTAAATATGCTGTACATTTTGAGTAGGCTGGAAATTATTTGCAATTTCTGCCATTCATACCTTTAAGTATAATTATTATCTAATTAATCTTAACGTTCTCATTTAGATTATGGCAAGTTTTAGAGTTAATACCGTGGTGAACAATAATATCTTAATAGTATTTTGGATTATATTATCTCACAGGTCCACTGAAACTCAAAAATAGAAGAGTTCTTTGGTGAGTCGTGTACATGTAGACTCTGCCCTCTCCCAACAAATATACCCTTCAATGGGGGTCTTCTCATGGAAGCCATTTAAAAAGATGTTTATTGGCGCTGGGGAGATGGCTCAGTGGAATAAGCGCTTCCCTGGCAAGCGCAAGGGCCTGAGTTCCATCCCTGGTTCCGCCAAAAATAAATAAATAAATAAATAAATAAATAAGATGTTTATTTCCAGATACATGGGGGCACCCCCACCTCCAAGTTCTTGCAGTGTGAAAGATGCCTGAAACAACAGCTATTCCACAAATAGGAGGAAAGCAGCAACAAGGGCACAAAGATGTGTTTTTCAAACGGTTGCCCAGGTACAAATTTCTTTTTCTGAGAGGGAAAAATCAACCCGCATTCAACAAGGTCATTGAGGACTCATTTTTTTTGTTAAGGTCCAAAGTCATTCTACAGATACATATGCGTAGGCACAGGGGAATCTAGGTGCTGCCATCTGTATAGAGTTTTATTTACATTATTTTAGGAAAAATTGTGTTCTGAGTCCAAGTAGATTTATAATTTTTAAAAGTAGAAATAAACCTTTTAACTGATACGTAAGTCCACGTGCTCATTTTCATTAAATCTCCCCCAATCACATACTTGCTCGCTCTCCCACAAACAGTTGTATACACACACACATACACGCATGCACACACGCACACACACACACACACACACACACATGTTCAAAGACCCACAGTTGCCCTATTACCTAGTGCTGGAATGATAAATTGGTTTCATCTGAAATGTCAACGTTGATGGATGGGCAGTGCCTGTCTGTATCACTATGTGTAGAATAATTTTGAGGCAGACAACACAACTTATAAGGAAGAGTTGTGATCAATTGGCCAAGGCTGCCATGGATGTGAAAAATGGAGTGGCAACACCTGTGTTTTTGTAACAGTTGACCTAGTCCAACATATCAAATTTTAATTGTTCAGCCTAGAGTAATCCTTCCTCTTCTCTTAACACTGCAGGTAGAAATTCAGTATTTTCAAACTGGGACACTTAGTCTCTGCGTAGGCTACAGTTTACTAACTGGAAAGTCAGAATGTGCTAAATAAAACAACATCCTACTGGAGTGTTTATGTTGGAATTGAAGAAGAATATCATGTGTTAAGAAAAATTTAATATATGCTGAGCTAGCATGAAGATGTACCTTCTGCCCTGCCTTCAGGAAAGAACTTGCCACTCAGCTGCAGAAAGCACAATAAGCCAAGAGCCTACAGCCACAGCACTGCAGAACCCACCTCAGCTTTCAAGCTGAAGCCCTGTGCTTTCCAGGCAGACCCAGCAGCTAAGCATGGTGGGCACTCACGTCTTGGCCTTTTCCATTCAGCTCAGCTCTTGCCCCTGGGCAGTCTTCCTTCTGGGGTCTGTACTGTGGTGACTGAGATTTTGTTAAATTTGTATCACAATCTGAGACATTCTAGCTTGATTCTGCTTCCTTTCCACATAAGTGCCAGATCAGGCTCCTTGTCCCATCCTGCACCTTCCTCTTCATAGGTGTGACCTCTCTCTTCCTCGTCCACTCCCCTTTGCAGTAGGGTATCTCCTTCCCAGAGAATCCAAACTGATAACACATATGCTGCAGTTTGCATCTACAATGTACCCCAAAGGCCACATGCTAAAGCTTTGGTCCCAGCCCATAACACTCTTGGAAGATGGCAGAAACTTTAAAGAAACAGGGCCTAGCAAGAGGCATGATGTCACTAGGGTCATGCGCTAAAAGGAGACTGTGGGGTCCTGACCTCTTTCGTTCCTGCTGGCCACAAAGATGAGCAACTCTGATCTCTGCCATGATGAACTTTGGCCTCACCACAGGAAAGGTGGAAATATACCATGGACTAAAACCTTCAAAACAGTGAGCCAAAATCTTCCATCCTGGTAAGCTGCTGGTCTCAGGGATACTGTTACCTCAGTAGTAAGAAGATGACTGACATATCAATTGCAAATATTCCTACTTAATTTTATAAAATATTTGCATTAAATATACAACAAGAAGCAGAGTGATAGGTCATATGGAACTTTGGCATCAGAAGATATGGGTTAAAGTACCAGATACTTATCATAGTTTGGAACTAGTACCCTACTCTTTAGGAGAAGAAGGTAAAAATGGTGATATTTGATGGAATTTATGAGGACTAAAATCTATAACATTGATTTCTAAACTATTAAGTTCAATATATTAAATTTAGGTATCATTATTACTTTTACTTCAAGTAATTTGAAATATCAATTACCAACTGATCAATTATGATTCCTTTACCAATATTTACTGAGTCTTTACCAGAGTTTACATTAGCACTGGTGCTAATCTAAAAAGCAAGGAAGGCAAAGTTCCTGCATTAACAAAGCTATATTTTCCAAACTAAACATGTAAATATGAATTTTATTTAAAAGATTTTAATAAATTCGTGAGAGTTTACATCACAGGCAGCCATTTCCCTAGCTCAGTTCCACTCTCGCAGTATGGCCTCGTTCCAAGATTTGTCTTTGTTAATCTCCTGCACAACTGCATTGTCTTTCTTTTACTTAACTGTCTTGATGCTGTGGGTTCTGCCATGGGCTAAGAGCCAGTGTGCTAACCTCATTCTCCACCCACAGCTCAGCTTGCCAAGCCACTCGCCTTACGTCCTTGCTATTTTCCTCTTGGTTTTTGTCTCCTGCCTGACCCAACTCTCCTTTCTCTGAACACTTGCCCCATCACCTCCCTGCCCTCTGCTTCTCTTTCCTTCCCTTTCCCTTTTCTCCCTGTGCTGTCACCCTCAGAGAAAGACATTGTCAGTTTCCGGTGGCGTTGCTGTCTGCCTGGAAGAACACACCTCCAGCAGCGATAACAGGAAGATAACCACCCAGGAAACAAGACTTCTGCCTCTCATGCTTGCTGAAGACTGAGAGCCACAGAAAGGTGCCTATGTCTCTGAATCACTCAAATTAACACAGGCTTCAACAGGCAGAAAGAGAGACAGCCTGCAATGCGAGCTGCGGTCAGGGCCATGCATGACAGCAGGGTGGCTCTGCTGTATGCAAAAGTAAATCACTGCATAAAAGTAGAACCCTCTGGTCCCAAGCATGAATGACTCAACACATTCCTGCCTCATAATTTTTTTAGTGGATTTGTCTTTGCCCTAATGTCTAGTAGCCTGTAAAACAGTGGCTATTAATTTTTATCATATTGTGCATTTAGAAATACATGTGTACATATTTATACATACTTACATATATTTACACACCCAAAATATTTGCATTCCTCAAACAAAAGTTTCACAAAATAATACGTTCCCTCAGTACTTACAGAACCCAAATTTTAAAATTTCATATGATTTTTTTTTTTTTTTGGTGGGGAGAAGGATATTGGGTTGGAATTCAAGACCTTTCCACTGAATTATGCTTCTCAGTCTTAATTTTATTTTAGTTTTTTACTTTAAAATAAGATCTTGCCAGTTTTGCCAAGATGCCCAGGCTGGGCTTGAACTTATGATCCTTCTGCCTCAGCCACACAGATTGATTGCCAAGATTACAGAGATTCACCACTGCGCCTGGAATTTATCCTATCTTAATAAACTTTGTAAAATGCTAGTTTTGACCTGGAGATGTGTAATGCTTTCTGTGTGTGCCTTTCCACCCAACATAGTAAAGACTGGGGGCTGGAGAGATGGCTCAGTGGTCTAAAGCACCTACTTGGAACAAGCTTGGCAAAGCACAGGAACTGCGGTTCGATCCCCCGGCACCACATGCCAGCCAGCCGCGCCCCCTGGTGGGCTGAGCTGGCCACACACACACACACACACACACACACACACA
>NW_004524763.1:3563521-3735487 GCF_000260255.1 Octodon degus | reverse complement strand
GCACCACATGCCAGCCAGCCGCGCCCCCTGGTGGGCTGAGCTGGCCACACACACACACACACACACACACACACACACACTAAATAAATGTTAAAATAAATAAATAAATAATTTTAAAAAAACATAGTAAAGACTGTGGATCCCTTCTTGGAGAAATGTTTTTAAATGCATAAAACAAAACTCCCAGGATTAGAAAGGAAATCAATTATATTGAAGTACAGTCCTATCACTCAGCCTCTGGGGTTGAGCAGTGTCCATAGGCTCCAGGTTAAAAAGCCCTGCATGACTAAATTGATTTCTCCAACTGGCTGCTGAGCCATAGCCTGCAGTTTGGAAAAAATAACAGTAGACAAAGCCAGGGAACACTTTGGTAGTAATTAAATATTTCAGATGCTTATTAACCTGTCATGGTATTTAACACTCTCTTTTCCCTCTCTTTCTCCAGGCTTCTCCTATCCAGTCACCCACACATGCACGTACACACATGCACAAATGCCTACACACCACACACACACCACACACACTCACACACTCACAAAAAGCAGACGTGCCCACAAAAACATGCAGATCTAAAGCCCACATCTGGAGTGAGACGAGGCAGTAGAAGCAAGGTGGCAGCTCCTGCTGGGCCCTAGGCCTGCTCCCCTAGTCCTGCTCCCAGATTGCTCCTCCGTCCAGTGTCGCGGGCTCTCAGCACTGCTTCGGGGGCTTGTTATCTCTTCAGGAAGTTGCTCTCCAGCCAGGCTTTAGGTTCCCTGCACTGTGAACCGATAGGCGCACTCTGCTCCAGGAGAATGGGGCTGGCGCAGCCCGAGCCCGTGACACTTATTTGTTCAGGCTTCAGTGGACCTTCGCTAGTAGGTGTTTCCTGTTTAGTAGGCAGCTTCTACCTCCTGCCAAGAAGCAGTTACTCCATGCATCGCGCCCACCCTGCAGCTGGGCTCACGGTGGCCACACTGGACAGGTTTCATCACCCTCACGGTGCAGCTTAGCCACCGAGTACTGGGAGGAAATGGAGTTACTGCTACAGCTGAATTATGCAGGTGCTCTCCTGAAAGGAGTGCTATTGCAGTTTCCTGCTGCCATAGCAAAATGCCCACAGTGAACTGCTTTCTCCTTCGCATGTAGGATGGTAACTGTCAGCTGATTCCAGGTACCAGCAACCCAGCCTGCAAGGGCTGTGATGGATTGTGTTGCTCTCCCTGAAAATATAGGTCGGAGTTCTAACCCCTGGTGTCTCAGGAAGTGACCTTATTTGGAGAAAGGGTATTTATACAAGTAATCTAATTAAAATGAGTTTACTAAGGTGTCTGATCCAATAAGACACATTGTTTTATTATAAGGTAAGGTTTGGGCACAGAGACAGATGCATAGATGGAAGAAAATGCCATCTACAAGCTGAGGACTGAGGCCTCAGAAGAAACCAGCCCTGTTGACACCTTGGGACTTCTGTTCCCCAAACTGTGAGAAAGTGAGATCAGTGAGTGTGCCCCTGTCACCCGCTTCTGAGACTGAAAGAAGGAGCAGCACAATGTTGCTTCTTCCCTGTGTGGCCACTTGACAGCCTGGAATTTTGAATAACAGAGAAAGGGCTGGTCACCCTGGAATGCTAAAACCCTACAGCGCTAACGGATTCAGGCTTCCTGTGGTTAGCCCTCTGAGTTGCCAAAAAATTTGCACACTCCATAAACAAAGCAGGAAACAGGAAGAAGGAACATTACATTCATTTCCCTTTCAGGCGGGAGCAATGTGGACTGCTCTAGAATTGATTTTTATTAGCAGAGTTCACAGACCCAAACATAATTTTTTTTAATTACACTCAACATTCATAATTTTTAAAATAGATTTTCTTGTTTTTATCCTAATGGCCAGGGGCTTAGTCAACTCTTTTAACTGCTCTGCAGTTAT
This sequence comes from Octodon degus, assembly GCF_000260255.1. Classification (NCBI taxonomy): domain Eukaryota; kingdom Metazoa; phylum Chordata; class Mammalia; order Rodentia; family Octodontidae; genus Octodon; species Octodon degus. The sequence goes on along the minus strand of NW_004524763.1, from coordinate 3,733,579 downwards.
CATAGTATAGGTAGGGTAGGGCTTTGACTGGGTTGCGTTCTAGACGTATGAGCACACAGAGACCCTAGAGCGGACAGGGCTTGCACAAGGTCCTCCAACACACAGGGCCGCAGTTCACATGATCTACCCCTCCTCCAGCATGCCTGGCCTCAGGCACATCCTGATAGGGAGCCTTCTACTAAAAAATAACTTTTTCCTACCAACATTTTTCCATTCTTCCTACATGCAAAGATTTGGAAGTAGAGAGACCACAAAAACCTCATTAAATTACCCAAAGAATTAAGAAAACAGAAGACAACAGTCTTTCTTTCAAAATGCATGTTTCCTGTTTTTCCTCTTCCGGTATTCTAACTGTGCCTGGGAATTCCTTTGAAAATCCGTTTGAAATATTTCTTTCTTTCTGTACATCAATTATATTTTAATGCTTCTTTTATAGCCAGTGAAATTTCAAAAGCTTTTGTCTTCATTTTTAACCCTTTGTCCTTCTCCTTTATCATCCTTCACTTTCCCTGTCACGTTCAATGAACTATACAATTAATTACTTTTTCAGCTTCCAGTGGTTTGCTGTTGTATATGCTATAGTTTTCTTCTGGATTACAAAACATTTATTTCACACAATGGTGACATGCTTTTATTATTCTTCATTTCTCAGAGAGAGAAAAGACTCCAAACCAAACAATAAGGCTTTTATTTACAGCCACTGGAGAGCCATCCTGGACGTCGCCACAAGCCTCTGCCTCTGTGATGGCCATCTTGGATGTGCTGGGCCACGAGGCATGGAGCGGCAGGGGCTTTGAAACCGTAGGGTCTGAGCTCTGCATTGCTGAGTTAAAAGAGCTGAGGCACCTTAACCCTCCCAGGAAGCATACCAGCTGGTGTTGGACCCAGAACTAAGCTGCAGGTCTCTGCCCCCAGCCTACTCTTTTCCACAGGCCAGTACATCCCAGGAATTCTTCCCAAACTTCACAAGTTTATTGCAAGCTACTGTTGTAATCCACCCATGTTTGACTCAACAATATAGACAAAAGAAAATGTCAGGGTTCCTGTTTTATATAATTATGTATAGAATCTGTTAAATTAGGTTTCAAGTTATTTCAATTTTCACCTTCTTTCAGTTTTGGATTTGTCAGAATCCAAAAACTGCCAGAGGTTTCCTACATATGTTGTCATGGGAGGGAGAAGATGGAGCTCTGGTGCCAGACAGGCAGGGGACAGTGTTAGCCTTCTTTTGTATTGCTTTTTTTCAAAATACAAATACTGGTGTAAGTTTTAAGCATTACAACAGATAATATACGGAAAGAGCTTCATGTTCATCACAATCAATAAATATTCATGATCATTATTCTAGTTACCAATAAGTGAATATTACTCAATTGTGGTATAATAAATATTTATATGGAAATGTAGGGCCCAGGGAGATAGCTCAGTAGAATAAACACTTGCCTGGCTAGCACAGGGACCTGAGTTCAATCTCCAGTATCGAAAAAAAAAAAAAAAAAAAAAAAGAAAAAAGAAAGAAAGAAATGTAAAGGAGTAACTTGTGTAACTACAACAATTGAGGAACAGAGGGGCCGGGGAGATGGCTCAGTGGAATAAGTGTTTCCCTGGCAAGCGCAAGGGCCTGATTTCAATCCCCAGTTCTGCCAAAAAAAAAAAAAAATCAATTGAGGAACAGAGCCATAGAAATCATCTTGAGTTGTAATTTGGGAAATCTAAGCTCCAATTCAGACAACAATGTCACCTGGAAAAAGCAGTCTCACCCCTCTGGATCTCAATTTCTTAACTAGCAACTCTAATAATACTAAGACCTTCAATGAGAGAGACATCCTACCCAGCAAAACTTAACTGATTCGCAATCAGCTAACATCATCTCAGCCAAGAAGAAGGTGTCTCCCCAGGAAGAATTCTTGCCCTCTCGGAGATAAAGAAATTGCTTCCTTGATCCCTTCCTTGAGAACAGCGCTCCGGCCATTACTCTGAAGCACCCTGTCTCCAAAGCAGGAATCATCCATTCTTGCCTTCATAGGAGCCACCTGCCTGAGCTTAAGCTAGAGAAGGGAGCAGATGAACAGTGAATGTCACAGCAATTAGCTTTGGCAATTAGGCAAGCAATTAGTTCTGCAGCTTGGAGAATGGGAGGAGAAAGTAAATCAGCACTGAGAGGTGACAGGGAAATATGAGTAGGACTCAGGTTCCAGGGACATCAGGTGAAAAGACATGCCTTAGCGTCCAGGCCTCTCTTCCCTACCACTGCCATGACATAGGGGAATGCTTTCCAGTTCTCCTGGCAAACAGAACTTTGGAAGGGACGGGACTTTCAGCTGCTATCTCAGATCTCCTGGGGATGCGCTGCCTTTTTAAGGTGCACTCCAGGCCAACGAGCTTGCTGGTTTCCCCCAAAATTCTGTCTACAGTGTTTAAATAATAGACCACTGCTTTCTAGGGGACTGTCTCGGCTTGGCTTAGAATACATATGTTTTGCTTCTGTTGCTTTGGTAGATCTTTTTTTTTTTTTTTTTTTTTTTTTTTTTTTTTTTTGCGGAACCGGGGATTGAACTCAGGCCCTTGCACTTGCCAGAGAAGCGCTTATTCGAATCACTGAGTGATCTCCCCAGCCCCTTGATCTTAAGGACAGATTAATTTTCTGTTTTTCTTAGGGTAGATGGGAGGCAGATTTTATATGGTTAAATGATCCAAAAGGGTTTGGGGATAAAACATTGCTTTAAAGTCAAAGACCTGGATCTGAAATTCAGCTCTGCTGCTGACCAGGTTCTTTTAGTTTCCTCAAGATTCGAAGGGACTAACAAGAGATTCCAGTAGCACTTGTCCAAGGATAAATTAATTTCACTTTCTTAGAGAACATGCTTTTGCCGGGAGATGGCTCAGTAGAATAAGCGTTTGCCTAGCAAGCACAAGGGCTTGAGTTCAATCCCCGGTTCCACCAAAAAAAAAAAAAAGAAAAAAAAACAAAATCAAATTTAGGGCTGGGGAGATGGCTCAGTAGAATAAGCACTTGCCTGGCAAGTGCAAGGGCCTGAGTTCAATCCCCGGTTCAACAAAAAAAGACTATCAGAGAAAAAAAGATTCTATGACCAAGAGAGCATGCTTTTGTAAAAATCATTTGTTTTTATCTAAAATTCAAATCTGCCCAGGCATTGTCTATTTTTATTTGCTAAACCTGGCAAACTTCAATGATAATTATAATACCTACCTCAAAACACTGGGAAGATTCAAAACTCCTAACATAATGCACAACCAGGAAGCTGAGGAATCAAGTTCCTTTCTTCTCATTTTCTTCTGCCATTATCACAAGAAAGGGTAGACCTCTACTGAGCCCATGGGTGGTTGGTACAGGGTAATGCCAGGAGTGGTGGACTGGGTTTGATCCCAAACAAGAAAAAAGGTTTCTAATGAGTTGCCTCAGAGAAGTGGTGCTAGCCCACCTGGCAGCCTCTGGAGGCTAAGAATTAACCATCAGAAGAAAGGCTACACTCAACCTTCTCTGACCCTACCCTGGGATCCTGACCTGACAGTTCAAGGTGATTTTTTTCATGACTAAGAATCAGGAACAACTACCTTAATCTCCTTGAAATCGGGAGCATAGTGATAGAGAACACACGGAGCATAGCCAAAAGTTTGCCTGGATGCATGGATTCCTACGCAAAGTCAGGAAGGAGGGACCGGGGAGAAGGCTCAGTAGAATAAGTGTTTCCCTGACAAGCACAAGGGCCTGAGTCCAATCCCCGGTTCCGCAAAAAAAAAGTCAGGGATGAAAGCCAGGGCTGGATCTCACACCTGTAAGTACAGTGTCTGCGATCTGCTGCCCCACCAAACCAAAGCACCTTCAGATTTTGTGAGGTAGAAAGCATATACAATTGTAAGAGCCCTCTTTAAGGAAACACTGGAGGAACTACAAATGCAAAATTACACATGAAAATGAATATTTACTTAGAATGAGGAATGATATCAAGACAAATTACAGGAGTGCGGGAGAATTAGATCCCTTTCTCTAGAGATCTCAATAAATGATTTACCAGAAATGCTGACAGAGAAATGTTTCCTGATTATAACCCAGCTTCCTCTCTCCACCTGGAACTTAGAACTCATAGAAATCCAGGCACTCACGGGGCCCCTGAACCCAAAGGATCCTAGAACTTACCCCTCATTAGTTTCATGATACAGTGTATCTGTGCTGTCACCTAATGGAATACTTCTCCAACCATGTTTATTATATAAGTAATGCTGTAAGCATGGAAAACACAAGAATTTAGATGGGGAGGGAGAGCTCGTAATTCCATCATGTTCAGCAACTATTGGCTTCCTTTCTTCATACTCCTTTTTCAGTCATGTTCATATATGAAATTTCTAGCGCTGACCAGATAGCAGACTAAAGCACTTACTTAGGCAGGCGCAGGGACCGGGCTTCAATCCCCGGCGCTCCATCCCTGGTGTGCCGCGCTGGCCTCGCCCCCAGGGCACACAGACAGTGACTGAGACTGGGCGTGGCAGCGCATACCTGCAATCCCAGTGCTTGGGAGGCTGAAAACAGGAGGATCACTACAAGTCTGATCTGTGTTGTGAGACCCTGTAGACTCTGTAGTAAATACATAACAAATAAATAAAAAGAAATTTCTGTACTTGCTGTCATGGTGTTTTAGTCTGTGTTTTTTGGTTTTTGTTCTTTTTTTTTTTTTTTTCCTGCTAAATAGGACATCACAGGTGGTGTTATTTATAGGAATGGGAGTTACTGTTCCACAGCTGTGCATTTTAAGAACACAGTGCCAGCACCTAGCATCAGGCTTCAGGCTGCGTCATGACATCACAGCAGGACAAGCAAGCAACCTCAAGACAGAGACAGAGCCACAGGGAGCAAGAGCACAGAGGAGAGCTGGACTTTCCTTAGGTGAGGAGCCCACTCCCAAGACACCTGCTGTTCCTACCATGGGAGCCATCATCCATTCATAAGAATGGCAGGGGACCACCCGCTTGGGGCCACTCTTCTGTCCCTCTCTTGGACAGAAGTTTTCTTCCCCAAATAAATACATTCTACCCATTTAAAAAAAAAAAAAATGGGCCTAGGAGATGGCTCAGTAGAATAAGCACTTCCCGGGAAAGCGCAAAGGCCTGAGTTCAATCCCTGGTTCCACCCCCGCAAAAAAAGAATGGAGCCCCTCGCCTAGTCACCTCTTAAAGGTTCCAGCTGCTACCATGGTGATAAACTTTCACCATGAATCCTAGAAAGAACTTTAATGCCACAGCATATAATACGGATACAATTTCATACACTTTTCTGCTTACCTCGTCATCTTTCCCTGCAGTTGTTCATTGTTTTCATAACATCATATTTCAAGGCTGCATGATAATCCACTACCCTGCCATTGTTAGGAATTCATACTGTGCAAGCAAGAATTAAGATGAGAACTAAATGTTAGCTTAACTATGGACAGTTCTAACCTCCCGAAGATTGCTTTTCAAAAGAAAGCCCCCAGCAATGTTGTAATTCACAGAGGTATAAATAATGTTAGTTAAAGAGAAAAATCAGTCAAATCAATTATTAGGTGTGGGCAGATAAAGAAACTATCAGCAGGTTAGGTTGCTACTTTTCAAGCAATTTCTTTACTTAAGCCATTGAAAATCCAGGGAGAACGACGACCCTTCTTGTGGTTTTACTGAATAGGATAAATACAGATTGCCATGTGACTGGGTAGGAGAGTGGACATTTTTTTTCCCAAAGAATATTTCCTAATGGAAAGAATTCCTACTAGTCACACCAAGCCAATTCTAAGGCAATAATTTAATTATGCCAATTAGAATGCAAATTATTCCATAAAGCTCTACAGAGGACCCTCTCGCAGAGAAACTTCTGAACAAAACATTTCAATAGTGCTCAATAGCTCTCCCCTTCCTGGGTAGAAATTAGGAGTTGAGTACAATATGATTCATAACTGCACGGAACAGATGCTGTGGGTGGACACCCGTCACTCATATCACCCTTACAAGCTTGAGGCTACACCCCCTTACCTTTTACTTTCTTGGCGTCTCAGTGGGGTACAGCAACTGAACTACCCTGCGCTGTTTTGACTTTTTAAAACTCCAGTATGAAAAACTTAAGCAATAAGACATGGCAAAAGTATCAAAAGCTCCTACTCTAAATTCCCTGAGTGTCATATCAGGCAACGAGCTCAGGGCCTGAATGCCTTCTCTGTGGTTGGAAACTGTCTCCACACCCTCTTGGTTTACAAGTAAGGTGATTCTGGCTTTTGACAACTCAAAAAGAAAATTAGAGCGTGACGAGCATCATCTCCTCTAATTATGGCCGGGTCACTGTTAGACTGAGCCTTTATATTAATGGGTGTGACCCACCTCATGTGGGGATTCCTAATGTGCTGAAGAGTGTTGCAGAATTCTCCCCTTTGCATTGCTCCAGTTTCATATTAAGGGCAGGGTGGGAATCTTAGCATAGAGACCAGGAGGTGGGCTCATCTCGGGGGGGGGGGGGGGGTGGAGGTGACCTGTCAAGGCTGAGACTCTCCCCAGTCCTCAACCTGTAACATCCCCGACGCTTAATGGTGCCTCTGCCGTGCAATGAAAGGCACAATGTAGAAGGTAACTACAAAAAAATTGCTTTGACATGATCTCCTCACATGTCAGTCTTCCTTCTGCATTAGTGACTCAGCTGGTGTCACACCAATGGTGCTCATCAATGGGCTTCTGCTTGCCAAAGACAAACTGTGTACATTTGGGCTTTTTCTTTTAATTTTGAAAGCCAGCATCCCTATGTAAAGCAAAAACAGAGAATGACATTCTGACCAGCCAATTTTCTCACTGAAGCTTTTGTAAAAGGAAATCTTCTTTGCTTCCTATTTTCGTGTGGTCTTCTAGTGTTGCTGGCATGAGTAACAATCCTGCTTGGCGCTTCTGTGGTGCTTTTCATCCAAAGACTTCAAAGTGCTCTACAGCAGGATTGCATCCTCACAGCCTTGCGGGGAGGAAGGTCAGCTCTGCTATGGCAGGCAAGCAGGTAGGATACTGTGATGCTGAGATGTGACGTGGTGACTTAAATACACACTCTGCAAGCTGCAGGGACTGAGTGTGTTAGCGCCCAAGTGTCCCAAATCCTAACTCAGTGTGTTGTTCACTTAGCCCAGCCAACGTGGCCTCTCCTTCTCAGGGTAGAATATTTGACACAGGACAATGAAATATTAACAGCTTGTTAAGTGTCTGACCCCAAGGAGAGACTGAAACTCAGACAAAATGACAAATTACTCTTGGGCCTTTGAGAAGCTGGACAGGGGTTATGTCTGTAGATCAGTAGTAGAGCACTTGCCCTGGATCCTGGATTCAAGCCTTGTTAACTACTTACCAGGGAGAAAGGAGGAGGGGGGAGAGAGACAGACAGACAGACAGACAGACAGACAGACAGACAGACAGACAGACAGAGACAGAGAGACAGAGAGAGAGAGAAAGAGAGACAGAGAGACGCAGAGAGAGAGAGACAGAAACAAACGAACAAATGAACTTGGACACACTCACCTAAAAAAGTTGGTGCAAATCTACTGGGTGAAAAATTGCTACCAGATTTCAATACTTAAAAATATCGTAGTGTTGGCAAGGAAGTTCAGCAACAGGATCTTACATTCTGCCATTTGGAATGTAATCAGTACAACCTCTGGGAAAAACAATTTAGCAATAGCTTGTAAAATTTGTCATGCACACACACTTCATCCCAGCAATTCTACTCCCTCTTGTATACTCCACTGAAATTCTTAAACAGAATATACACTTCTGTGTCATGAAATACAATATTATCCTGTGGTGAAGATGAATGAACTATATCTTTCCAAATATGGCTAACATTTGTAATTAATACTTAGTGAATAAAGCAAGATAGAAGATATCAAAGATGAATTTTGTAAAGCTCAAAAATATAAAAGCTAAACAGATGTTCAGAAGCACAAACACATGTGGCAACACTAGATTTTTTTAAAGCAAGGAAATGATAAAGGGAAAAAGCAGAATGACAGTTCTACTATAATGGGTCAACTCACATTTTAGATTATAAATGTAAATCTTGTGTTTTCTGTTGTGTAAAAATGTATACTCACCACTGTTCTAAATTGTTTAGTAACTGGTGGCCATTTCTTATTTGTTTGCTAAGATAAAGTTTCTGTAACCCTCACCAATTCCTGTAACCCTCACCAATTCCTGTTAACAAAGTTAGCTTACAGAGATGACTTCAAAAGGAAATTAAATGGGCTTTAACTTCTTGTAACCTCGGGCTATGCAAGGCTGCCTGCAAGTGCTCAGGTGCAAGATAACTAAAAAATGAAAGAAAGCCCCAGGAAATTTAGTTTGAGTAGTGGTCACAATGACCCTGAAAGCATTATTGTGTGTCAGACAATGAATTTGTTTACCAAATGGAATGTGGTTCCAAGTTTTAAAACCACCCCCTGCTTCCTGGGCTAGCCGCCTTTTGGTCTTCTCCTGCATGAGAGTGGACTGGTAATAAAAGGCTTTCCAAATTCCAATCTGGCTGATCTGGTTCCTATTCTGAGCGTCCCATAACATCTACCATGGAAAATGCGGGGATCTAGTTCAGGGAGGGATACATAGTATTTGGCATTGAAACAGGGAGAAAAACTGATCTCAGGTGGGTGATCTCCAAAATTTCCAAATGACGTAGGGAAAAATGACCTCCCGACCTGACCTGCTTGAGTTCATGTTCTCTAAAACTGAAGAATGAATTTTAGGAACAAAAGAAGGTTATGAGCACAATATATTTACTGAGTGAAAGAAAGCTCCTGTCCAAGAGAGTGACAGAAGGGGAGCCCGAGTGGGTTGTCCCCTGGGAAGCTGTCTCTTCCAGGGACTTTTCTAGAGGAAAGCCATGGGGTGAGGTGGGTCTAAGGTGGTGGAGAAGACATGGGAACTCGCTTAGTTGGGCATGAGGTGGGACAAAACTATGGTCAACCAATGAGATTACAAGCACCATTGTTCAGGTAAAATTGATTAAATCCAGTATCAAATGGGACAGCGAGTCACATAGCAAGTGGTCATGAATATGGGACAGGGTCTCTTCCTGTTAGGGTTGGGCTAGTGACTCTTTGGGCTCTTTCAAGTTGATTGATACCTATTTAGGATATCAATCCTTAATGCCCATCCCTAGGGAAGTATGTAGCTGTGTTTCCTCTTTTTGTCTTGGTGTTCAGGTGTGGCCCATATGGGAGTGTCTGTCTCTTCCCAGTTGCAAAGTCACCTTGTCTTCCATCTTATCTCCTTGAGGGCCTGGCCCTGTCTAACTGCCTAGAATATTTCTATCTAACTCCGCTGCCTATGATAGTATGTCCTAAGTTTTTAAGTTGGGTGGTGGATTCATGAAATACCACTCACTCCTCTTTATAATGACCTGTGAGTGACACACATTCTTTTCAAGTATTACAGACTAATGTAAGTCAGTGAAGAAGAACTAAAGGTGTAAAACAAACAAGCTTTTAAGAAAAGCAGGGGCTGGTGAGATGGCTCAGTGGTCTAAAGCACCTACTTAGAACAAGCTAAGCTAAGCAAAGCACAGGGACCACGGTTCAATCCCCCAGCACCACATGCCGGCCAGCCCCGCCCCCTGGTGGGCTGAGCTGGCCCCACACACACAAAATAAATAAATAAATAATTAAAAAATAAATAAATAAAATAAAAAAAAAAAAAAAGAAAAGAAAAGAAAAGCAGAGGCCTTCACCAAGAGTACATGGATGCACCTACCAAGGGCTCAGTGCACTGCTGAAAGACCAGAAACATTCAAAGGTTCTTTTTTTTTTTTTGTGGAACTGGGGATTGAACTCAGGCCCTTGTACATGCTAGGGATGCACTAATTCTACTGAGCTATCTCCCAAGCCCTTCAAAGGTTCTTAAAGTATACATCAAAGTATAAATCAAGAAAAGTATTTGAAACAAATATGGCATAAAGAGTTATGGCAGATAATTTGTGAAGAGTTCATAAAGAAGATATTAAAACTATAAAATCTGATAAAATATATGAACAAACAACTTGAAGAAAATTCAAACAAGAAAGATATGAAAGGGCCGGCCAAATAACTTAGTGAGTTAAAGCACCTGTAAGCAGGCACAAGGGACAGGGGCTAGATCCCTGGACCTGCCATGCTGGCCTCGGCCCACTCCCCACCCCACCCCCACCCCCGGGGTGCACTGAGATAGCAATTGAGACTGGGTGTGGTTGCACGTGCCTGTAATCTCAGCACTTGGGAGGCTTTAAACAGGTGGAACACTACGAGTCAGATCTAGTAGTGAGACCCTGAGCACCCTGTAGACTCTTCCCTAAAAATTTCAAAAGGAAAAGATATGAAAGAAGCTCTAATTTCATTTGTAAACAAAGAAGTACAGAGTATTTAAGAAAACTTTCTTTTTCTAAGATTGGTGAAGATTAGAAAAACCATCCATGCTGGCAGAAGTTGAGCAAAGTAGACATTAACACTGTCGAGATACAACATTTCCAGAAGCCTTGTTTGTTTGTTTGCTTGCTTGCTTGCTTGCTTGCTTGCTTGCTTGCTTGCTTGCTTGTTTGGTGGTCCTAGAGTTGTAGGCAGCTGAATTAGATAGAAATATTCTAGGCAGTCAGACAGGGCCAGGCCCTCAAGGAGATACTATGGAAGGCAAGGTGCCTTTGCAACTTGGAAGAGACAGACACTCCCATATGGGTCACACCTCAAGACAAAAGAGGAAACAAATACAGCCACATACTTCCCTAGGGATGGGCATCAGGGATTGATATTCTAAATAGGTATCAATCACCTTGAAAGCACCCAAATGAGTCACTAACCCAACTCTTAACAGGAAGAGACCCTGTTCTGTATTCATGCCCGCTTGCTAGGTGATTGGCTTCTTCATTTGGTACTGCATTTAATCAATTTTACCTGAGCAATGGTGCTTGTAATCTCATTGGTTGACCATAGTTTTGTCCCACCTCAGGCCCACCTAAATGAGTTCCCAAGTTCTCCACCTTAGACCCGCCTCACTGCATGGTTTTCCTCTATAAAAGTCCCTGGAAGAGACAGCTTCCTGGGGGACAACCTGCTCTGGGGCCCATTTCTGTCCCTCTCTTGGACAGAAGCTTTTTTTCTCCCAATAAATATATTCTGCTCATTACCTCCATTTGTCCCTAAAATTTATTCTTTGGTTTTAGAGAACACAAGCTTGTCCCAGGTACCTTTCAGGTTGGAAGTTTCATTTTTCCTCCGTATCACTAAGAATTGATCCCAGGGCCTTCAAACTGAACAACAACCTCTTTCCTTTAAGAGAACTTTTTTTGTTTGTTTGTTTTCATTTTGAGAAGGACCTCATTAAATCATTCAAGCTAGCCTCAAGCTTGCAGTCCTCTGGCCTCAGTGTCTCAGAATGCTGGGATACCAGGCATGCATGCCTGCCTTCAGAAGCATGTTAGAGACAGGATCTAGTAGCTTTAACTAAGCCTCCATTTTTTTCCCTGGAAAGTCCTGGAAACTTCTCCAAAAGGGATCATAGAAACTGATAGATGTTCATAACAACACTACCTTTAATAGCAAAAATTAGCCTAAATGCTGAACTAGAGGAGAATGGTAAGCAAATTATAGTATATCCACAATGGAAATAATGCACCTATTAGCAACTGTGTTTTCAAAAGATGTTTACTGATATTGGAAAATGCATTTGTGCTAAGTAAAAATCAAGATACAAAATTGTTCTACTGTGTGGCCTTAAATTTATAAAAGATATGTAAACACACATGCACACAAAAACTCATGGAAAATGTTGGAAAGTTTATATAATGGCCACTGCTTTATGAGATCATATGCAATTTTTAGAGTTTTTCTTCTGTGGTTTCTATAAGTGATATTCTAGTTTTAAAACAAAATTGAATATTTTTTTTAAATAATGTAGATCCACCATAGAGGGGCAGAAACTTCCTGGAACAGGGCAGAGCTATAAAGGGCCACTGTAGGGTGATAGGCAGTCCCAGGTTTCACAGGATTCTTCTGCTTTGGCCAAAGAAAGTCCCATGTGCAGCAAAGCTCTCAGCTCTGGGGCAAACCGTGAAAATAGCTGAGCCTCCCTTTGCCCTGACAGCCTCATGAGAATGGACAGATTTCCACCTTTGATAATTTCTTTAGTCACCCTGTAGAAATGGCTACTGCAACCTCGCAGCTTTGGGAAGGTTTCTAGATAAACCAAAACAGAACTGATTGTGTGAAGACTAAGCAGGCTGGCTTAGCTTAGTTTGAACAGTCTCTGAATATGCATTCAAACAGGTCAGGGCACAAGAATCAGCTCTTGTCTCAGGGAAGAGGAGCCTATTTACCTCTCATTTTGTCCTTTTGTGCTGTAGTTTCTTTCATTTGTAGACTGGAAGCGGCAGTTATATCACAGTGCCAGAGAGCGCCTGAGCACTGGGGAATACAGCTTACAAGAGACAGCCAAGCTCCCCACACTAAGGCTAAAACCCACTGGAAGAGCAAAGATTCAAGTGAAACTGGCGTTACCTGCAATGCCTTCATCACACAATCAGGACAAATCCCCTCGACACTATAAATTTCCAGGAAGTTCTACCTCTTTGTTTAGGAAAGTGTCTCCAGAAGGTGATAGATTATTATATTGGGATTGCTAACAGCAATTGCCCGGCACTGAAAGTGTGGTGAGTGGAGGTGGAAGGTTGGCAGGGAGTCAGAAATACCTGGCTTACTGGCAAGATTTTTCCAACTCCCAGTTGCCTTAGTACTGCGGGGCACTCATTAACCACATGGCACCTCGGTTTCCACACTCTATACCTTGTTTACCCAGGGTCTAAGATGGGTAAACAAGGTAGTGTTTGTTGTGAGGACTGTGTACGTTAATAGGCAGTGTCCAAGTTACTCTTCTTTCATAACAAATACTCGACACTCAGAATGAAGGAAGGAAAGGTTTATTGAGTTCACAGTTACTACAGGTTTCAGTCCATACTCAGCTGGCTCCAAGGCAGAGTGGCACATGGCAGAGGGCACAGCAGTTCATGGCTGGCAGCAAAGAAAAGAGAGCAAAGGGAGGGGCTGCAGCTCAGGCAGCTAGCTGGCCTCTCTCACCTGCTTACATTGTAATGCAATTACATGCTTCAGGGCAGGTGCAGCATCCACACCAATAATAATCAATCACAGTGGATAAGGGTTCCTTTTTCCCCTCAGCCTCTCCAACATTTATTGTTGGTTGATTTCTTTATAATAGCCATTCTTTCTGGAGTGAGATGGTATCTCAATGTTGTTTTAATTTGCATTTCACAGACAGCTAGTGATGTGGAGCATTTTTCATTTCTTTAATGCCTTCTTTAATTTCATCCTCTGGGAAGTGTGTGTTCATCTCAGATGCCCATTTCTGGATTGGGTCTTTAAATTTTGGGGCCCTAATGTTTTTTAGTTCTTTATAAATTCTAGACAGCAGACTTTTGTCTGAGTGCTTAATTGTCAAGATTTTTTTCCAAATTTGTGGGTTGTCTTTTCACTTTGTTGATAATTTCTTTCGACTTGCAAAGACTTCTCTATAAGAGCAGGTCCCAGTTGTTAATTCTTTCAAATGTTTCCCGTGCGATTTAATTTTTGTTCATGAACTTTTTGCCTACCCCTATGTCTTTAAGAGTTCCTCCTACTTTCTTTTCCAGGAGATTTAGTGTTTCTGTTTTAATGTCTAGATCCTTAATCTATTTTGACTTTAGCTTAGTGCATGGTGATAGACCCGGGTCAAGTTTTAGTTTTTGGCATGTAGAGAGCCAGTTTTTCCAGCACCATTTGTTAAAGAGGCTATCTTTCTTCCAGTAAGCATGTTTGGCTCCTTTGTCAAAGATAAGGTGGCTGAGTGTGTTTGTAGTGGCTTCTACATCTTCTAATCTATTCCATTGAAACTCATGTCTGTATTTGGGTTTTTTTGTTTGTTTGTTTGTTTGTTTGTTTTTGCCAATACCATGCTGATTTTATCACAGTAGCTTTGTAGTATAATTTCAAGTCAGGAATTGTCATGCCTCCTGCCTTGTCTTTGCTGTCCAGGATTGGCTTTGCTATTCTAGGTCTTTTTTGGTTCCAAATAAGTTTTAGAAATGATTTCTCTAGGTCTGTGAGGTATACTGGTGGCATTTTGACAGGGATTGCATTAAATCTGTACAAGATGTTTGATATTCAGATAGTGAGGTTAAGCTCAACTGCCTAGTTATAGGGTAATAATATCATTAAGCTTCTCTTCTGGAAGGTTAACAACTTAAGTTTGCAGACCAAAAATTAGTAAAAAGAAGGGCTGAAAGGACAACCAATATTTTGGCCATAGTCTTTCAAGGTCAGTGAGGACTTAGGGCATAAGCAAACCTATAATGTAATATCCTGTAACTCAGTTGTGTCCTAAATTTTCTGATCAAGGAGATTATGGGGCCACAGAGGAAAGTGATCAATGATGTAGGGTGTGCCTGAGGAGAGTCACATGGGAAGAAAACATTCTCTAAGGCTTTCACAGAGTACAAATTGGTCAAACAATGGCCATGACTCATCCATATAGCTGACACTGACAAAGGATCTACAAACTGCGGTTTGGGGTTTCAGGATGAATCCTGAGGGGATTTGACTGACCTTGGCAAATACAGAAATTACATTTCTTGTTATATAGGTCTTACTTTATCTTAGTCTTAACCATCCAGCAGAAGACTATAAAAACAAGGTAGAAAAAGTAAAACTATTTTAATATGCTGAGCTATAAAAGGCTCAACTCAACAGCTTCCGACATTGCCAGTCCTACGGATAACCTATTATTATTATAGACTACTGGACTATATTGTATTATTTTACTGAATTCACGTACCTACAATATTTAAATGGCAATGGAATACTCATCTCTGACAAAACTAAACAAAAAAAGGGAGATACAAATGAAGGACCATTTTGTGTCTATATATACAAAATAAGACAGACATACAGCTACTTTCTCTTAATTCAATGAGAAGGAAAATTTGTACTAATTGTGTTTGGACAGGATATCATCTCTGTATCTTGTACTATGAATAACCACTACTAAAACAACAATATGCAATGTATTAATTGTTGTAACTGTCCTACTAACCTGTTTTGAAACTGTCTCATTGCTATTTGTTACTCAATAAAATTAATATATATATATATATTTTTTTTAAAAAAGCACCTGCAAGCAGGCACAGGGGTTGGGAGTTTGACCCTGGCGCCTGTTGTGCCAGCCCCACCCCCAGGGCATACTGAGACAGCAAATGAGACTGGGCACAGTGGCACATGCCTGGAATCCCAGCTCTTGGGAGGCTCTAGACAAGAGAATCACTATGAGTCCGATCTAGTAGTGAGACCCTGAACACCCTAACCCTTCCCTAAAAATATAAAAAATTAAAAATTAAATCTAAAAAAATAATCAATCACAAACTCCAGAAGCCACCCTATGACTGCCTGGGGCTTTGGGGAAAGAACTTGACACAAACCATTACAGGCAAGAAGAACTCAGAGCAATGCTTGCAGGTGGGAACACAGAAGGCTTAGTGGAAAATGCTCCTAAATTTAGTCACAGGACCCTGAAGAGAAAAAATTGAAATTGAACAGGGTAAGAGATTTGCCTGTGAAGAAGTCTTGACAGAGCCTCAGTGGGGCCCCTCTGACCCACTATGCTAGAGCAGCTTAAAAGATGAGCCTTCATCGGGTACAATCAATTGGAACAGGACCACCAGGAGAATGGAGTGGGACCCTAGGACAGAAGCCATGAAATCAGTTCTCAGGTCTCCTCCCACGGGTCCAGGAACCAGGTCCCATTTAAATGGTTGCTCCTAGTCCATGGCAGAGCCAGTAGATAGTGTCAAGCAGGTGCCTAGAGGGTTGGGGGTGCTGACCCTATAGGTGATTTTATCTGGAGAAAACTTTTACTGGGCCTCACTAGACCTTCCTTAAATAGTGATCTGTGAGTCTTCTTTGAGCCTTATTTCATTTTAAATCAAACTTCACTGGCTTCCTTAAAATTGAGGGGGAAATCATTATGTACTACCCTAGCAGTACAAAAGCTAAAAGTAAGGAAACCAACTAAACCACAAAGCATACTCAGATAATTTAGGAGCCCTTCCAGAAAGGCAAGAAAACAGGGAGGTATTGATCTAAGAAGACTAAGGAAGCATGGCTTCTTAGTCCTTTACCAAGAGAGTAATCTAACAAATAGGGTAAATGTTAGCAACTGTTGATCTAGGTTATGATTTAAATTGTTCTACAGATTTTGAAAGTTTTGAAAAATATAGATTTGGAAAAAGTAAATATTTACTTGTTGCAATGTTGGGCACTTAGATTCTTACTCATCTATGAACATATTAAGACATGAAGACAGCCAACATGGCCAGAAGGGGAGGTAACAAGCCTAACAGTGAATTAGCATCCTAATTTGTTTATTATTATTATTATTATTATTATAGAATAAAAAATACAATAAAAACAATACAGAATTTCAAAACAAGGTGATAGGAAATTAACAATGGCCCTTATATGGTATATTGTCATCTTCAATGTAGTTGCTCAGATTGCAAGTAAAGCAGGAGGCAGTAGAGGGAGATCTCTGGATTTTAATATAAAGCATAGTTTAATTCTCAATGAAATTCTAGATAAAAGCATTAAGTACATAATTTGTGAGCATTAGAAAGGAAAGGAATGATCACTAAGAGACAGCATATGTTCATTAAGAATAGGTCATGTAAAATATGCCTCTTTTTCTCCCGGCGGTAAACATCAAAGACAAAATATAATTTAATTACATGGAACATTTAAAGATGTTGATTATATTGGCTTTGTGACTAAAACGGAGATAGATGGCTGAATTATTAACTGAGCATTTCCCCACCCCTCATTCCTTCTTCAGTCCACTCAGTCAGTGTTAATCCTCCACCCTACACTGTGCTAAAAGAACAGAGCACTCAGTAAAACTAACTAGGATGTTAATGACACCTTGGGTCTGCAGGAAATTCCAAAGATGTTTCTGAAATGTGGCCTAAGATCAAAACCCTCAGAGTCACATATGGCACTTGTTAAAAATGCACATTCCCAGAGTCGTATCCCAGACGGGCTACATCAAAATTTCCGGAAATGTTACTAGGGGACCAGCACACTTCATACGTTTCTGAGGTAGTACTTCGACACACTGAAGTTTGAGAACCACTACTAAAGCTAAATCTCTGCTGGCCTAAAATTATAAGCACTTTAATCATTAAACTGGGTGAATTCCAATATGATCTTGGCCTATCAGATTTACAGAGGACTGGAAGTTGGAAGTAAAGCTAAAAAACCACATTAAAGAATCAAACTTGAATCAAAAGACCTTGGAAAAGGAGAATGATGGAATGAAATTAACAATATACAACTTAATAGGGTTAAGTGTTAAGTTTTGCATCTAGGTTCAAAGAATCAACTACTTAAATACAAGGTAGTGAAGCTGTAGAGTGACAGCAGTTCATTTGAAAAATATTTAAAGTTCAGTAAAAGTCAGAAATGGGTCTTTTCCCTTAAAACAGGAGAAAACTAACACCATTTTTAGGATACATTAACCTGCAGAAAACTAAATTAAGAAAAGGTGGGGCAAGGTTGTTCTCAGCACTTTCTGCTTGGCAAAGAATGCCTATTATTAAACATTTAAATATCTATGTAGTAGTTTGTATGCTCAATATTTCTCAAGACCCATGTGTCCCCCAGGGTGGTCTTACTGGGAGGCTGTGGAATCCGTGGGAGACAAACTTTTGTGGAAGGGCTTGGGTCTTTGAGGGCGTGCCCTCAAGGGGACTGAGGAAATGATCTTCGCTTTGTCCGATACTTCTTGAGACAAAAGGTGAGTTTTACCCCTCCACATGTTCCCGCAACAAGGTGCTGCCCTTACCATAGGCCCAAAGCACTGTAGCCAATCAATCTGGGAATGGAACTTCCAAAATAAACCTTTTATCTTTGTAGAGTAATTGCCTGGAGTATTTTGTCATGGTGACAGAGAGCTGACTGGCTATTTTTTAAAAAAAGACATTGTCACATTAGAATGTGTCTAAGGAAAGGGTGCCAGGTATGAAATGTTTTAAGCACACATCATATGAAGAATTCATGAGGAATAGACTATGTTTCATACAGAAAAGTGAAGACATCGGTGTAATGATCTCTTACTTTATGGTTTGAAAGACTGGTGTTGAGAAAGAAATAGACTTTTTCTATATGGTTCCACAGGAAAAACCTGAGAACACTGGCGCAAAGTTTAAGGAAAGTTAAAGTTATTTTTGGTTTTACATAAGAAATAATTATCTAAGAACTAAAAAATTCTCTGCGTGGAATAGGCTGCTACCCTTCTGAGATAGTGAGTTCTAGCAATAGGTTAAATACTGTTACAGAAATTGTGAAGAGGATTCCACTCAGTCAACAGAGGTGCTATGGTTGGAATGGTTTTGTCCTTTCCAAAATTCATGTTGAAACTTAAACTAGGGCCAGTGAGATAGCTCAGGGATCGTGGTTTGATCCCCAGCACCACAGGCTACATTGGCCTTGCCCCCAAGCATTCTGAGCCAGCCACCAAGTCCGGGTGTGCTGGCACACACGCCTGTAATCCCAGCACTGGGGAAGCTGAAAACAGTAGGATCCCACTGTGAGTCTGAGCTGCATAGTGAAATGCAGTACCTAATACATAAATTAAAAAAAACAAAACAAAACTTAAGCCCTGTACATCCAAAGAAACACTGACTTTTCCGTCTACTTTCACAAGGCAATAAACACAAGTCTTCACTGACTTCAAAAGGTGTAAGAGTTTCTCACCACCAGCCAGTAAGCAATCAGTTCTGTATCAGTGGACACCAGCTGGTCCTCTCTAATCTAGCTGGTCACCCTTAATCCAATTTAACTTTTATTCCATCTACCTGGAAAGGATGTCAGATCCCACAGACTGCGAGCTCTGTTCCCAAGGTTTCTCCCCCACTTTGGATATCAGTCACAAGCCCTAGGTTGCTGACTTGCTGAAAATCAGGGCTCCTATAACCACCTCCTCAGGTTTGATTAATTTGTTCAGTGACTCACAGAACTCAAGGAAGCACTTACCTACTTATCAGGTTTATTTTGAAGTATAGTACAAAGGATGCAGATGAAAAGATGCACAGGTGAGGCGTGGGAAAGAGGCACTGAGGCTGCATGGCCTCCTCCATGCCTGGAGGTGCACCACAGCTAGGAACCTCCTGTGCTCGGGGACCCTCAGACTCTACCTGTTGCTGGTTTTGTGGCTATTTCATTCTACAGATTTTGTTGCTAACAGACTTGCTGATAAAACCTAGCAAACACTGTCTATTCAGATTCTTCTTGGCCTATCTGTGCAGCATTCCTTCCTCCAGGTTATGGGGCCGAAATAGAAAAAATAAGGACAGTCTTGTGACCTACTATCAACTAAATTAGGTCAGAGGATTTCTTTGCAGGCAACTCCAAGTATAGGAAGATGAGAACTTCTATAATCCACCTGGGCAAGGGAATTACAAGTCGGGAAACATGGTTAGAAAACAAACAAACAAAAAAAAGCATAGATCATAAAATCACAATCCCTAGAGCAATGCATTAGGAAACATGTAAAGTAAGGACTGCATCCTCATCAGCAGGATTAGCATCATCCTTGGATGGCTCAAGGGCCCAAACCTGAAGGGATTGCATTCCCTCGTCCATGACCATGACCACGTGGGAGGACAGCATTCCTCCACTGGGGAGGAGGCAGCCCCAAGGCAGCATTTTCAAAACAGAGACTGGTCTCTCAGCAGACACCAAACCACGTGGTTCCTTTATCTTGAACTCCTAGCCTCCAGAACTATGAGAAATGGACGGCTGTTGCTTATAAATCAACTGGCCTCAGATATTTTGCTACAGCAGCACTAATGGAGTGAGGTAGAAGGCTTTGTGGGAATCAATAGTGATACCAGGCTAGGAAATAAACATTTTAACTCAGTTTTCCATTTTAAAAAACAAACTTTTCTAAAGGAAAAGGAAAACATAAGAAAGGATTTCTGTGTTCTATAGGATAGTCTGTCAATTAGAGTGTTTGTTCTTTATGTCTCTCTATAACTTACCCAGAAGTTTGTTTGCAATTCAAAGCTTTCAAATCTCTGACTGGTTGTATCAGTTACTCATCCTCCAGGGAAATCAGCTTCATACCTGGGGCTGGGGTGGGGGCTGTCTTAGAGATGGTGTGAGTCAGAAGTCCCACGGCACTTCTAGTCAGTCCTGTGCGGAAGGACCTGGCTATGGTGAATGCGTAAGCTGATGTGACCTTAGTCCTTAAACCGCATTCGCCCACCTACGCTTTGGCTCCTCATGCCAGAAATAGACAGTGAACTCAAGGGCAGGCAGATGCAAGCTGGCCGGTGCTCGCTGGGGCAGCTTGGCACAAAATCTATATCAGAAGAGGGATAATAGTAATTAACTGAAGTAATCACTTTCCTTCTTTGGGGGAGTTTTATATTTAATACACAAATTGGTATGAGCATTTGTAAGATGGAGCAGACGCAAAAGATATCCAGAAAAAAAGAGTTCACAGTGGAAGTTACATAATGACAGTGTCGCATTAGTAGGTGAAACCTACAAGAAAGCAGAAACCAACAGAAAGAGGCTGGGAAGGCTAGCAGCCTGGTGGGCATAAAAACTGTTGGAGCAGGCATATGGACCCTTCTGGAGCTCTGGGGGCAGTGGAGAAAGACCTCTGCTGCTGAGGGAAAGTAAGGCAGGTGGTGCCTGGAGCGACCTTGGACTTCTGAGCTAACTCTGTTCTTTAAACAGCCTTTCAGTCTTGCATATTACCCCTAGTGTCATTTCTCTGTAGATACTATATAACACCGGTCTGGGTTTTCAATTTAACTGAAGAGACAGAAAGAAAAGGATGTGTATTACTTGCAGTCTGGGACATAGACAGAGAAGCTTACTGTAAGCTCAGCATTTCTTCGCAATCTCACAGTGTTTTGATCTTTAAAATTTCATGACGGATTTCCATTTTCCTGCTTAAAAGAGCTATGTTTGTTTTTCATATAAAAATGACATGAGTCCATTGATTAAAGTAAACAGCTTCAAGACAGAAGCTACACGGTGTGTTGCAGTAGCTTACTTTAATCTTGGCCCACTGCCAAGAAATCTGGTACACCCACTTGAGAAACATGGTCTTAGGATATGCTTGTGCTGTATTACCTGGGTTGGGGTTTCCTCAGGGGCCCAAACCTCTGTTTGGAGTTTTAGAGAAATAGAAATGTGCATGTGTTTGCTTAGTGGAAGTGTGGGTAAGTGAGCCCTGTTTTAATATATCACCTGAATTACAAAACTCAGCAGACAGCATTCTAGATGTTTCTAGTGTGTGTTACTTAAAGTTAAAATTAAATACTTGCTACAAAAAAACAAAAATTAATGTTCAAACCCAACTGCACTTATTTATAGCCATTTTATGTCTTCCAGTATATTATAAGTAACTATTTTCTCACCCTGACAACACACACACACACATACACGCACACACACACACACAGAGAGTTTATTATAAGTCAGAATAAAGTCCAACTTCTTCCACATAGACCTCACTAAAGAGACAATAATAGAGTGACAGTACAGGGTATGGACAATACAAGAAGAATCAAGGGTAAGAACTACGCTAAAACTTGATAAGGTATGGAATAGTCATTTTCATTCTATTTTATTTGAAAATTAATTATGTTAAGAACTAAGTATTGTATATACCAAAATGTCTTTGGTAGTTATTCAATGTTATTATTTATTAAAATTCTAATAGAAATTGGATTTTAAATTAAGTATTGACTCCTTATAAATTAAATTTAAATAATTAAGTATTGTATTAATGGTGAGGGATTTCAGGAAGAGAATCCATTGTGAAGCCCACATTTTGCAAGAAGTTGTGTGTGTGTGTGTGTATAATGTTAAAAGTTTATAATTTTGTAAGCTACTTTTTAGGTCCATTGCTGCATCTGCACTTTAGACACTGGTTTATGCTTCCCAGGTGATATGCCAGCCAGTAGCATTTGCAAAAGACCCCGTAATGACCATGCACACCAATTCAGCTCAACAGACTTTGCTGGACATGCACATGTGCCAGGCCCAGCGATGGAATAAGACTAAGACCTGCTCCTGCTCTTCAGGAGCCTGAGCCCTGGAGAAAGGCAGGATTCATAAGCATACATCATCCTGCAGCCCAATGCACATGAGAGCGGAAATATGTGTAGGACGTCCTCCAGATGCTTTCTAATTCTCTGACGCTCAGATGATTCTAATGCTAATGCACTTTCTGTAATAAAATAAATACACAACTAATGTCTTGATCTTCTCACCCTGATCCCTAGGTGAACAACTGCGTCCTTGGGATTGCACATGGTCCTCCTTTCTCTGGGAAATCCACAGGAGCTTGACAAATGGACATACATGTATCAGTGATTTTATTTAATTAATTTATTTATTTATTTTTGCAACAGTGAAACACACTCAATAAAAATCTTCATGTTGGTCCGAACAAATGTCTTTTTTGTTTTTATATAACAGGCCCCATGAATGTCTATGTCAGATAGTTTTGATGGCGTCTTTCTATACCCAGACCACCAGGCAGGAGCTCATAAGCCAACCTTGATCCCATTCACCAACACCCCACACTCAGGCATCATGTCTTAGGAAATCTAACTTTAATAAGTAAGCTCTTCCTCTTCCTTCCATTTGACTATGGCTTTTACTCAGCTCAGATGTTCATAAATTCCTTTTCTACATACATTTTAAAAATATATTTAGTACAGGGTCTACAGGGCCTCACTGCACAGATTGGACTCATAGTGATCCTCCTGTTTTCAGTCTCCCAAGGGCTGGGATTACAGGCACATGCTACCACGCCCAGTCTCATTCACTGACTCAGCACACCCTGGGGGCAGGGCCTATATACTTTTTTTTTTTTTTTTGGCCTATATACATTTTTAAAAAGAAACCTCCCTTTTACTATTTTGAAATAAATGATATGATTAACATATATTACTTACACTTTTGGTTTTAAAAATCCTAGCAAATCCTACTATATAAAGGATATGCATTTGTGTTTGTAAATGCTTTGTGTACAACTATACACAAAGACAGAGCAAAGTAATGATATATTTGCCCATCTTCACTTTGCAGGGATAGGTGCAGATGAAGACCAGTTCCAGCGTATTATTTTGGTGGCACAAATGCCAGAAGCAAAGAGACAGTCAGTGACATAACTTTTCAAGATGGTGAATGGCTCCTGGTAAAATTCCAAAAGAGAGCCAGGCAAAGTATTTTTTTGCTTCATAAGGGAGTCATATTCCTAGAAAATGCAGTTTTTATTAAGACTATGTAAGCATGCCTCACATTCTTATGTGACATGAATTTAGGTATTACCCTCAGATCACGATAACCAGATTTTTACTTACAAGAATATCTGGTGGGACACCCAAATATCATACCACTTGTAATACTGTTGGTTTTTAAAAATAGAATGAAACCAAGCATAGCAGGACACATAGTACCTCTGGCCTTCATCCATCACAGGTCCGAGCTGTCCTCCTGCCTGTGAACACCAATAATGACAACTGTGCCCCAAGTATTCCATATCCCCTGGAGGGAGCTGGTGGTCTGGCTGGGAGCTAGCAGCAATGTTGGGCTTCATTTCCAGTCGCCTTCCCATACCCGGGGTTTCCCTGGCTCTTTCCCTCCATAATACTCTCTCAGTGCCCCTGAGATCATAAAGATTGAAGATACAGTCATCCATTAAAATGTGATCTTTTCCAATATATCTACTTTATCCTGAAGATAATATGATAAAACAGGCATTTTATAATTTTCCCCTCTTTATAACTTCATCTATTTCTGCATAGTCTTTAGTCTTTTGTTCAGCGTATTCAGTACCAATTGTGTGCGAGGCACTAAGCCATACTTTCTTTTGACATATTCACAATGTATCACGAGAAACAGCGAAGTACAGAACTTGGGATATTTAAATGTGACATTATGCCTCCCTGGTCGTACCAAGGGAAGGAGTGATTAATGCTGACTAGGACATTTGGGGAAAATTTTTCAGAGTATAGGATCCATACCTTCCATATATAATGATGCAAATCTTCCTATTTTAAGTCTTTCATAAAAGGGAAATATGAAGAAATATAAAATTTATTCACTGCACTTATCAATGTCTCGCAAAAAAAAAAAAAAAGGTAAGCATTCCATAAAGGTATACTGTTACAGATAAGACCAGCAAGCCTTTGCTGAGGGACTCTGGGCCCTTCTGCAGACCTGAGATCAACTGTTAAATTGACCTTACCTAATGAGATAGTGTCATCTTAGGTTGCTTGTCAAATGGCCAATTTGAAATTATATCACTGGGGCTTTTTTTTTTTTTTCCAACTTAGTGCATTGAGCTTGATACTTGTATACCCAAGAAATTTACCATTAGAATATATGTTTCTCAACTCAAATAGTAAAATAAGTTTGGATACATTTATTATAGTTTGAGGATGCTTTGTGGGGATGGTGGTAAAAAAAATCAAAACTGAACTACTTTTTCTATTCTAATATTTAAGAATGATAACACAGGGGCTGGCGAGATGGCTCAGTGGTCTAAAGCACCTACATGGAACAAGCTTGGCAAAGCACAGGAACCATGGTTCGATCCCCCAGCACCACATGCCAGCCCGCCCCGTCCCCTGGAGGGCTGAGCTGGCCACACACACACACACACACACACACACACACACACACACACACAATAAATAAATAAATGTTTTTTTTAAAAAAAAAAAAAAGAATGATAACACAGGTGCCTGCTTATTCTCTTCTTTCCAAGTCCTGTGGCCCCTGGCAGGTCTGAAGCGTGTAACAGATACTTGTAGAATAAATTGATGCATCCATAAAGGAAATGATTTACATTTCCATTTGTTTGGAGCACCAGAATTTTTATTAAAACTACTGGGCTCTAAAGAAGTAAAAAATATTGAGAAAAATACAAAAGGTTTGTTCTTCCCATCCTCAAGTAAATGCTGTCTTTCAGGCCCTGAAGATGCAAGGTCAGGGAACACTGTGACCCCAGAACCTACACAAAGGTGGCCTGTTTGCTTCCTCTTCTTCTTTTCCTTCTTTCTCTTCACTGATTTTATGAGCTGGTGCCAGCCGAGTCTAGATGGCGTGCGCTTCACACTTGAGCGGAGCCTTCCCTGCCCTCGGTTCTGGGAGCTCCACTCTGCTGCCTCCATCTGCTGCTTCTGATAAATGCTCATATTTTAAATACATTACAATCAGCACATTCCCAAAGTGGTTTGCTGGCCCTACCCAGTAAACAGCCTCCCTGGCACAGAGCCACTTCTTGAGGGAAGAGCCTTTGGGTGGAGAGAAGACTTCGTTTCCAGTGAAGAAAGATAAAAGAGGAGGGAGAGAGCCGGGAATAGCTCCTATCAAAGACCATAGCTGTATCCTGCCGATAGAGGCCACTGGGATCCTCACATGGCTTGAGAAAGGTGAGAATGTCTGAAGTGTGTCAGTGCCGAGCATAGAGCGGGAGTGAAGCTTAAGTTGCTCTGCCTTTCTCTGAAACTGAATTGAAATTTCTCAGCCTGGTTGGCTAATGCCACTTCATTATGAAGAACCTGCGGGAAACTAAGATACACAGGAGTTGGCCTCCAGTTCTCAAGCCTCCTGCAGCACATGCACTGCCACTCTTCCAAGTGCTCCTGCTAATTCCAGCTGGAAGTCACCTCCCTTTCTGTGTCTCTTCCTTCCAACAACTGACCTCTAGCCAACCTATTCACCGACTGCATCTAGGGAAAATGGAGAAATGCAGCATGTAAGGTCTCCCTGAAGCACACGATCAGAATAGAAGCTGCTGGGGTAGTTACTCTCTCACAGTTTGGATTCACAGAATACTAGAGCTGGGAGGAAAGCTATGGAGCATCTAATCCAATTCCTTTATCCTAAAATAATCTTAAATTCTCATGGCCCAAACTGATTCCTGATGCTCCTCATCTTACCTGTCCACTTCTTGTTGTCTTCCTTATTAGTGATGACTTCATTCCTCTAGTCACTCAGGGTCAAAAATTGTGATATTATCCTTGACTTCTTGGTTTCTTTCATGCTCCACATCTGCTCAGACAGCAAATCCTACCAGCTCTGCCTTTTGAGTACAGTCTGGACCTAATCCTTCTCCCACCTCCTCTGCTACAACTCTGTCCAAGACACCACTGTGGCTCCTCTGAATTGCTACAATGTCCCAAGGAGCAGAACGGGCCAAAGCAGACGAGCCACCTCACTGGACAACTGCTGTTTCACTGGGACACAGCCACACTCAGTAGGTGACCTGGTCTATGGCTGTTTTCATGCTATGACACAAGAGTCAGCTTACTGTAAAGGAATGCTCCATAGCCTGAAAAAGTATTTAGTATCTTTAACTATTTACACAAAAAGGTTGTCAGTCTGTGCACTCACCCATTAAATTATAGATTGAATAACATCATTGTCTCAAAACCCTCTCACTTGGGGTAAAAGTTAAACTCAATCACGAGCTGGATCCACATGGCCTCTCTGACCTCACCACCTAATATTCTTCTTCCTGTATGCTGTTATGTGACCATGTTGAGTATTTCCTGTCCCTGCTGCTCCTCAGATAATCCAGGCCTGCTGTTGATGTAATACCTTGCATTCTTCTGTCCCTTCTACCTGAAAGGACTTCTGAAGTGACAACAGCCTAGGTTGCTAACTCCATAGTTTATTCAAATGTCACCTTTTAAAGACACTGTTCTGAAGACTGTCTCTAGAATGGCAGCCTCTGTTGCTTAATTTTATCCATATCTACCATCATTTATTGTAGCTTGCTCCTTTATTTGTGTCTGTGGCCTCTCTTCATCTCCCCACTGAAATGCAAACTCCAGGAGGGCAGGAGTTTTGCCTGCTTTGTTTTCTTGATTCATCCAAAACACTTGGCTTAGTCAGCTTTCCATGTCTGTGACAAACTACCTGAGAAATCCTTTTATTTTTTTTACTATGATTTTTTCATATTTTTTAGTTTTTTGTATTTTTTTAGGGAAGGGTCTACAGAGTGTTCAGGGTCTCATTACTAGATTGGACTTGTAGTGATTCTCCTGTTTATGGCCTCCCAAGAGCTGGGATTACAGGTGTGCACCACCATGCCCAGTCTCAATTGTTGTCTCAGTGTGACCTGGGGGCGGGGCCAGCACGGCAGGCCAGGGGATCAGAACCTCTTGCAGGTGCTTTAATCTGCTGAGTTATTTGGCCAGCCTGAGAAATTCTTTTAAAGGAGGAAAAATTTAATTCGTTTCATGGCTTCAAAGGTTTTATTGCATAGTCACTTAGAGCCCATGGGGGCAGGGCTATGGTAGGAAAACGCTGCTGACTTTATGGTGGCCAAGAAATGGAGAGAAGGAGAAGGAGAGAGGGATGGCTGGGAGGGGAGACCTTTTAGGGGCATTCTCCTAGCAATGACCTCCTTAGACGAGGCCCCACTTCCTGAACCTTATGCCACCCCCCAAGGCTCTACATCGGAACACTGATACATTGGTAACTACAGATGAGCTTTGGGGGAAACATTTCAAGTTTGAGTCATAACACTGGACATGCCCTAGGTGTTTTGTAAATGAAATGGCTTTGGGAAGCAGTGTTGCAACAGCACAGGGGTTAAATGTGATCTAGCTGGACCTTTTATGACTAGTCCTGCCCTGAGAGTCACTAGGAATTCCAGGCAGAAGTAGCGTTGTGAAAGCATTTCATGGTCCCCCTTTCCTGCTTCCTTTTGTTCTTGTTACTTCTTGTTTTTTAAAGTGTCTTGTGCCAACCCCCGAGTCTGTGGCATTAGTGTGCAGAGTATTTCAGAACTTACTCTTTGCTTTCCACCTGTCATTATTAAAACATATCTGCTTGGCTTCTATTACTGAAAGATTCTGGCATATTCTCTTCTAAGCCGATAAACTCATTAAAACCCAGATATTAATGAATAATAATGTCTCTACCTCCTGGAAAATAATTTGCATTTAAACAACTTTTAGTGTCTGAATGCAAAGAGGTAAGAGATGTGGGAATCCTCACTGAGCATTAGGTCTGAGCCAGCTTGGGTCCACAGAAAGGCCTGGAAGGAAAATCACATCACAGTCAATGGGCACCTGTCCACTCAGCCTCTGCAGGGTGAATGTAGCCATACCCCTCAGAGCGCACAGCTCCACAGGGCACCAAGTAGAGGCCTGAGAGCATCTTAGCTTGCACAGAAATAAGCCTGTCACCTGTGATATGTGTACACACTTACGTATGTTACCGTCGATGCCTTCTCCTAGTGCTTCGGTAACTTTCTGTCCGACACAAACACTGCACAGAAAAGAGAAAGCTGGAAAGGCATGAAGCTCAGCCCTCAAAAGGACAGACTCTGTGTACTGGGGCTTGGATTATTGGGACACAAATCTCAAGCGTATTCTTCACTGGGGCTGTACTGAACCTCAGAATATGATGAGGGTTTTGCAGATGGAGAGGAGGAAATGGCTGAGAAGTGAAACTTTTTCACTCAAAATGGACAAAAACATAATTCCTGTTAAACAGACTTTGTACCATGCCATGTCTCTTGTTAGAGACAAGACTAACACAACCATTTGCAAGACTAACATGGAGGAACTGCTCTGTTAGTACACCTGTTGGATCTGTCCAGGGCAAACCTGTTCTGTCCCCAGAAGGCAAGGCACTGACATGGGCCCTGTGCAGAATGCTGCTGGCCTTTCCAGTATGGAGTGGTCAGGCTGAGCCCTTGGTCTCCTCTATCAGAACCAACTCCAGGGGTCCAAGCCCTTGTGCTGTCGAAAGTCAATGAATTTTCTTCTGAACTGTGACTGAGTCTGACTTCGTTCTCCACCACTCTACACACCTCCATGTAGGCTCCTCAGCATTTGCTACCAAGTGGAAAGGGTATTGCTCTGCAGCTCCTCCAGGGTATGCCTGCTTTTGTTTACTCCATTCTCTGGACACAAAGACATTATAGTGTAACTGTGTAGAGGCTTTCCACGTTTTATCAAAATGACATCTTCTACAGAGAAATGCAAAGCAATTGGCACATATTTCAGATGCTCAGTAACTCCCTACCCTGTGAAAGACTGAATACTGAGCTATGTTGTCAACCTTTCATTAAATTTATTTTGAAACAAGGTCTTATTAAGCACTAAGTAGTCCAGGCTAGACTTCAACTTGTGATCCTTCCACATCAGCGTGCTAGGATCACAGATATGTTGATGGACATACCAAAAGGCATTTTCGTCAAGTGCAGTGAATTTAGTTTCTCAAGCTGTTTCTAACTCGCTAAATATAGAGCTAGAGTCCTCAAGCTACTTGGAAGCCCGCGTTCATTTCTGCCAGAACAGCGGTGGGATGTGTGTCCTTTATCTTGAGGTGCTGGAGACCTTGCTGTCCACCGGACAGGCTTCTGTCTCCTGTGTGCTGCTGCCACCTGACTGGCACTTGTGCTCTGCAGCTGACAGCAAACGCCAACAGGACAGCGGCATCTGGGGACCTGCAGATGGTGCACTGAACCACAGGGGATTCTCACTCACTGAGATAAAGGAGACAGGGGAGCAGACAACATTACCAGGACAGACCCTCTTGGAGGCAGGCCACCTGCCTTCTGAGCTCAGGCCCCAAGCCATGGGCTCTCAAAGATCAACTTGCTCCAAGAAGCCTCCCTGACACAGAGGCCAGGGGGCCCCCCCTGAGGGTCAGGTTCCAGGTGGGTGAGGGCAGGACCCAAGAACATCTCTAGTAGGTGCTTAGGCCCTGCGGCTGCTGTGGATCCAAGGGCCACTCTTCAGCAGCCACCGCTCTGGGGTCAGGTTCTGCCTAACTTGTTCCTTGGCTCCTACTGCTGAGCTTCACACACCTAAGCCTGGGGAAGAGAGGGTGGAAGTCACACACTCTACAGCAGGATGTAGGGGCCAAATCCAGGCTGCTACCGAGGACAGACAAGTCAGCTTAAAGGGATGTGGGCCCAGGCAACCTTTCTCACCAATCCCAATGTGCAGCCTTTCTCATCAGGTGCTGCAGTGCTCCTTCATCCCCTTGGGTCATAAAGCCCACCTGGAGAGAGATGGAGTACAGCTACCCAGCCCATAGCCACCTGACCAGAGGTAGAGAAAGGTGATTGCCAGAGGCACTTGGCATCCTGGAGCATCAATAAACAGTGTTCACAAGGCACAGTTTCTCCAGAGCTTTTGCGTAAGTGACCACCGCAGGACAGGGCAGGGCACACCTAAAGAGCCATCGTGTGGACAGACAACAAAGCTTTCTCAGCAGACATTTCTGACTATCGCTAGTAGGGAACTCGCTTGAAACTGCAGAAGAGTCTCAGTCCAAAAATGCTGACAGCTACTCTGCAGCTAATTTCAAAGAGCACTGTGCATTTTTCCCCCTAGAAAACATGCCCCTCTAAAGCTAGAAAAGGCAGTCTTTAAAGATGTGAGTCTCTCTATACCTCCCCCCAAAGAGGAACTCCAGTGCAGTGAAATGGTGCCAGTAGAAAGAGAGGAGGAGGAGAAGCAGCGAGCCTGCAGAGGGCTTTGGGCCCATTGGAGGGTTGTTTGTAAGTCTGAGGGAGGAAGCAGGGAGGGGCCGTGGCTGCCGGGTGTGTCTCTGCAAGCCCCAGGCTGTGGTTAAACAATGTGGGTAGCATCTGTCAGGATCCTAACACCTTTCCTTCTACTCTTGCTGTCTTTCCTTTGCAGGTCAGCTGGAGCTCTCTTCTGCTTCACCCTCATGCTAAGACCCAGGGAGAAAACTGCCCTTGTCTGAGCTTTGCTGACTGTCAAGGCAAAGGGAAAAATAAAGAGGCAAATATCATGCTGGGTTTGAAAGCTTTTGCCCAGAAGTAACACATGTCACTGACCACTGTGATTTACAGAGGGGTTCCTCCAAAATTCATATCTACCCAGAGCCTCAGTGTGTTATTTGGAAGTAGTGTCTTTGCAAGTATATTTAGTTCAAGATCTGAGAATGGTATCATTCCAGATTTAGGGTAGCCCTCAAATTGAACGCTTAGTATCTGTATATGGGGGGGGGGGCAGTGTCCCATGACAGAGAAGACCATGTGCAGACAGAGGCAGAGACGGGCATGATGAGCTCTCATTGAAGAGCACCAAGGTTGCCAGGATTCAGAGAAGCCAGGAAGAAGCAAGGATGCCTCTCCAGCTGTCAGAGGGAGCAAGATCCTGTTGACACCTTGATTTCCGACTTGCAGACTCCAGATCGGTGCCAGAATAAGCTTCTCTTGTAGTTTGAGCCTCACATTTATGATGATTTATTTCCACAGCACTTAGAAGCTAACACCCTGACCAAACCAGGCTAAGTTCCTATGGGGTGGTAGGTGGTCCCAGGGGGTTGGGTGGTCTCACTAAGGCTCATGCTCCAGCTGTCCATCCTCTGCTGTGGGCCTGTAAAGGTAAACTTCAAGAATGGCATGAAGAGAAACTCCTTTTCCCTCTTGATTTTGCCTGAGATTTGCCAGCAAAGGCAGTTGGGGGAAGGAATAGGGGATAGGTCAGAATCCTGCCTTTGCCACCTTCTCCCCATGCCTACGGCAGCGGCTCTGAAGGCCCTGGCTCCTGCCAGGCAGCTCCTCTTGCAATATCTCATTTTCCCAGGGATTCTGGTGACTCTCTCCTCCCCATGCCCCACACCCTCATGCCCCACACCCTCATGCCCCACGCCCTGCACCCTCACACCCCACACCCCTCCTGTGGTGTAAAGCTGTTATCAGGTAAGATATTTCACCATTCCTTGCTGGCTTCCCCTGCCCCTGCCTTCAGCCTTGCAGTAACCATTGTACTAATCTCCCTGCTGTAACTTCACTGGAGCATGCTGTGTGATTTCTGCTGAGACTCAGAGGACACACATGTCATGTACCTAGGGGGACAGCTGGTGATGTTTGGTGGACAGTGACAACCTTGCTAAATTGAGAAGCAGCAGCAGTGAGATGCAGCGAGAACAACAGATCACAGGGTGGCTCGCCTTCCACTCTGCCCTCTGCAGCAGAGGAAGGAGTGTGGGCTGTGACGAAAGCCCCAAACTCCAGCCCCACCGCTGATTAGCTGTGATTCAGATTGCAGTTTCTCTTCAGTTGGATGGTTGTAACAGTGCTTTTCTGATTGGGCTACTATACGGATTAAGAGGGATAAATATAAACATCACCTAACTGTGGTGGGCAAATAATGGCACCCAAGAAATCTAAGCCCGAATTCCCAGGTACATGTGAATGTTACTTTTCATGGCAAAAGAGACAGTGGGATTGTAATTATGATTATAGACTTTAGGATAGGAAGATTATTCTGGATTACCTAGTGGACCCCATCCAATAACTTGAGTGCTGAGAAAGAAAAGAGGAAGATTCAACTGTTGGCCCTAGAGATTAGAGACATGGTAGAAAAGGAAAGACTGAGAAGATAAACCATTCAAAGAGTTTAATATGCTATCACAACTTCTGAGATGTTCAGAAACTATACAAAATGATGCAAAAAAAAAAAAAATCCGTCTGGACACTGAGATGCCCCAATTGCAGCCGGAGAGGGAACAGAGACCCCAGCTCTATATACACTGAGCTCTGCCAACCATTGGATGAAGCTGGAAATGGATTCTCTCCTTGAGCCTTTAGGAGAGAGACAGCCCAGCCAATGCGTTGATTCCAGGGTTATGAGACTCAAGCAGGGCTGGGCCTACTGGGTTTCTGACCCACGGAACTGAGATAATAAATGTATGTTATTTAAAGGCACTAAATTTAGGGTAATTTCTTACAGAAGCTGTGGAAAATAACTATACTTGCACTGTGAGTCTTGGTGCATAGCATGCACCCATCACATGCATGTTACCTGCTCTTGAACTACACAGTTAGGCAAGACACCAGGGGCCTTCCTGAAACCCTAAATGCCAACCACTCTCAACAAAATGCACCTGCTATAAATTTATACCTCCTCTGTATAGCTTTTCTTAGTGCTTTCAAGCTGCCATGGATATGGGTTCCACATGAGTAGCCCCAGCAGCAACAGCAAGGGAGGAGCAGGGAGCATTGTATATTTCCCTGGCTGAGGTAAAAGCTTACTTATTGGATATACAGAGGAAGAGTCACAAGAAATCAGATTTCCACCTCTGTAACAGAATATCCCTTGCCTAAAAATCTTAGTCCTACCACCCTCCTGCCTTAAATATAGTATTTACCCCTAAGTGAAGTCCAGGCAGAGATGAAGATCATCACTTACAATTAGAAACCTCATTTGTGTGACCCGAGGCCAAGTCCATCTCTGCTTGACCACCCTTGTCTGTACAACACAGGCATTTGTAACTCTACTGCTTTGTTTAAGGATTGATACTTTTACACATCTAGTGGAGGTTAAAACTCCACCTCAGGACCCTGGGCTCTGCCCCAAGCACCATGGACAGGGGCAGTCCCTTGGTGTCTTCATCAATAAGCACGCAGATGGATAAGCATTAATAAGTATTCCCAGGGCACAGACACATACAGCTAGCTGGAGTCAAAACTGGTTGCACTTCCTCAATTTAGGGTGTCCCTTCCAGCACTTGCCTAGCAACTGGTGATTCTTTTGATAACCATTTTTATTGTCCTTCTAGGAAATTCATAGTGCCCTATAAGATGTTAGGGCTAGTATGTATTGTATGTTCTGTATGTGATGTTTGACTTGATTGGCTTGAAAGACATTAGGAGCTTAGGAAAACACACTTCTGGGTGTCTCTTGGTGGATCTTGGGGCCTACCTTTAGGGGCTGTATCTGGCTCCTTCCCCTCTGGCTGTTCCCATTCTCTACTTCCTGGTGTCCATGAGTGGAGCAGCTTTCATCCGCCAAGTCCTTCTACTATGATGTTTCTGCCTTGGACTCAGCTAACCACGAAATGAAATCCTTGAAACTGTGAGCTAAAATAAACCTCTCCTTTAAGATACAGGTAGCAGATATTCTATCCCAAAAATGGAAAGCTGACCAGTGCACTGTACACCAGGCACTCCTGTAGGTAACTGCGAAAGTGTAAACTTTTTAAATTTTTAGGGAAATGTGAAGAGTTCATTTCTATTACTTTAGTTATTGTTTCTTTACAAGAGATAAGATGAAGACTCAGAAAGTTAAGTAACTTATCAGAGGTGAACAGAGTAAATGGCTTGATCAGTAACTCAACCTGGCTGAAATGACTCTCCATACCATATTCCACTGTGATTTCTTATGATTGATACCAAAAAACTGTCTTCACCAGGCCCTGTGTTAGGAATTGATGAATATTAGTTGCTGATGGCCCTGGATTAAAGGATATCTAAAAAACAGGTAAAGCATTCTTTCTAAGTGTGCCTAGGATGCTGTTTCCAGAGGAGACTGGTATGTGAGTCTCTGGATTGAATGGGCATCACACTACTAGCTGAAGACCCAGCTAGAACAAAAAGGTAGAAGAAAGGTGAAGTTACCCCCCTTCTTTGCTGGCACTGGAAACCCTTCTCCTATACCTGGCTATCAGCACTGCAATCTCCAGGCCTTTACACACTGGAACTGGCACCAGGCTTCCCCTGTGTTCTCAGGTCTTTACCCTTTATACTAAGAGTTACAGCACTGGCTTCCCTGGTTCTGAGACTTGGACAGCTATACTCCCAGTTTTTCTGGGTATCTATGAAGTAGAGGGTCTCTCTTGGGACTTAGCCTCTGTAACTACATGGGCGAATTCCCCTAATAAATTCCTCTCACGTATCTATCTGTATGTTTGTATCCATCTACCTATTTACAGATGATTCTACAAGCCCTTTGGCTCCCACATTCATAGATTCAATGAACTGCATGATGAAGTTATTTTTTTTAGAAAAAAAATTGCCAGTACTGAACAGGTAGTTTTTTCTGCCTTTATTTTCTAAACACTACATCTTTATATTATTAATTATATTAGGTATTATAATCTAGCAATGAATTGACGTACACAATAGGATTTATTGACTAGCCACAAGTTTTGGTATTCATGAGAGTCCTGGAACCAATCTTTCACAAATTGAGGGATGAGTTCTATGTCTCCAGAGATCTCTAATACAGAGATTAATATTCAGGACAAAATACATTTTATGAGTTAATTTGACATCTGAAAGTGGAATATTCCAGATGTGGAGTAATTCATATTGCTGTGTAAAGTGCCTGGCCATGGACCAGAAGTTAGCATAGATCACAATGGCCACAGTGTTAAAAATATACTCGTCATCAGGGGGAAGAAAAAAAAATCAAACACTAAGAAAACTAAGAAGAAAGAAAATACAAACTGTAACCAGCTGCTGTCTGATAAGTCAAATATAGGAATGCAATGATGCTAAGGAACTCTTATCATGTGAGATAAGGTCAAGATGTAGTTCAGTCACCCCTATGAGGTAGAAAATAGACTTAAGTTTTGCAGGGAAGATGAAATAGACACTGCTGGGTCAGAAAGTGGGGAAGGAGAATGGGTCTTGAGTTCAGAAAGCAGATTGTGGGCATTTCACTGGCTTTGGAGTCAGGTCAATTTAAGAAATAGAGTTACAAAGGCAAGGGAGAGGGACAGAAAAAAAGAGAGAAAACAGGGGTGGGGAGAGAACACAGTATCAACATCTAACCATGGGAAAAAGGTTCATGTCACCTCTTTCCCTTTGTTGCCTCAGCTCTAAAACGGAGATCATGACACTTGCCCTTCCCAGGGGCTCTTAGGAAGGTTCATTTAGGTGGTACATTGTTTACTACCTATGTTCAACACATTCTAATATTCAATATCCTTTCACATTCTACCCAAGAAATGCACACAAAGATGAATTCAAGGTTCAAATAAAACTGCTTGAAAAAATATTATAAGGACAACTTGTAAGGAGAAAGGAACTTCTTATAGTTTCAAACTACACAGCTTGGCATGGACTGCTGCTCCTGGGATAGGCCACCTCTTTGCTTCTTATCACCCCTTCACTCCACCAACATGTCCCAACTAGAGTCCCAGGAGAAGAGTGCTCACCCAGGTGGTCCCTTATTGGCCTGACTTGAGCCTATTCCATTTTCTGCACAAAGGGACATGAAGCAGAGGGTCTCTGTAGTTCAGTGTAAAACTCAGTGAACTACAGAGCATCCCTGGATCCCTACCTCTGAAGGCTGGGGAGAGTCCTTTCCAGTCACTCTTCAGCGTTAGGGGGTTGGTCAGTTCCAGGGACAGCTGACAGCCTTATTTAGCCAACCAGCTGCTCTGAGATACACAGTGTCCCCAATGCTCAGAGTCTGGTGGATGATTCTTTTGTATCCGTGTAAGCAGCAGTTGGAGAATTGATCAGCTCCTTTGATGGCCTCAGGGTGTCAAGGCTGCCTTTCAAATGCTGACCACCAGTTATGAACCATTGTTTTACAGAGATGTGTGCTAGGCTTTTTTTCTTTTCAGTCATTTAGAACACGAACTTCACTTAAGTCACATCAGCATATTTATTAACTCCTGTCTGCTCAGTTTAAGGGTCTTGGAAGAAGGGATATTTAAACGGCCCTCTGATTTTAAGGAAGTGTTAAGACTGGGCAGAAAACGGCTCACACAAAAAGAAAGTTGTAACACCTTGCTTTACTGTCATAGAGAAGGGCGATTTTACTTCCTGAATTTTATTCCTGTGGTAACGAACGCTTGGAAGAAGATGCTCAGGGTAGCGGACATGGAGAAGGTATATCGCGCTGGGAAACTGCTGTCTGCTCCAACAGAACAACAACAAAAACAAAGCAAAACAAACCCCAAGGGATCGGACAGTACCCTTGATCCAAAGTGTCACTCTGACAAGAGTGCATCACCCGGATGAATGCCAACGGTAGCTTTAAAAGAGGTTTTGCTTTGGGATGAATGAAGCAGCCTGTGCGATTCAGCAACATATTTAGAGGCCTTGTCCATATGTAGCGTGGGGTCACATCCGGAGCCCATAAACCCAAACAGCGCTGAGAGGTCCACACGATAGTCACAAACCAGGCTCCGACGGCCGGGCCCGGTCTCCTGTGTGGCCCGCGAAGCCCTCGGTCCCCGCGCCTCCACACTCGCCCTTAGAGACGCTTCCCACCGGCCTGGGACTCGCCCGGCGAATGCACCCAGGCGCGGAGGAGGAGGAAAAGGAAGAGGAGCCCCCGGAAGCAGCGGGAGCTCCGGGCGCCAGCGAGCGGCAGTGGCCAGGGCTCTGCGCTGTCCCCGGGCTCGGGGCGGAGCGCGGGGACCCCCCTCGGGGTGCGCGCTGGGCACGGTGGCGGGTGTGGGGTAGGGGAGCGGGGGATGGCCGGGAGGCTTCGGGCCCGGAGGAGGGTGGCAGGCGGAGGCCTGGGCTCCGAGGCCGGCTGGACGCTGAGCGCGAGAGCGGGGCTGCAGTGCCGGGCGCTGCAGGAGGCGGGGAGGCGCCGCGGAGGGCGGGCGCCCGGGGCAGAGAGCTGCAGACAATAGGGGACGCGGGGCGCGGGGCGCGCTGCAGCGAAGCAAAGCAGGAAGCCCGCGGGGCGGGCGGGGCCGGGGCGGGCCCTGGGCGGGGCGCGCGGAGCTCCGGGTCCCGCGTCACCGGCGAGGCGGAGGGTGGGGCGAGGGCGCGCGCAGCGCGGGCTGGCGGGCGGGGGTCGGCGGGGCCGCGCGCGCGCGTGCCCGGTGTTGCCTGTGACTGTGCGGCTGGTCCTGCCTGTGCAGGCGGCGGAGGCGGCCGTTTCTCCAGACACCCGGTCTGCCGGCGCGGAGATGTGG
The DNA here is from genome assembly GCF_000260255.1 of Octodon degus. NCBI lineage: Eukaryota > Metazoa > Chordata > Mammalia > Rodentia > Octodontidae > Octodon > Octodon degus. Next base: position 3,695,804 of record NW_004524763.1, on the reverse strand, counting down.
CCCCTGGTGGCGACGCTGCTGCTGGGCTCCTGGTGCTTTGGTGAGTGGCTCGGGGCCCGGGCTGCGTACCTCGCCGCGGCCGCCCCCGCAGGCTGAGGGCTGCGCCCCAGCCCGGACGGCGGCGCCCGGAGAGGGTGGCCGGCGCGGGATGCGGGAGCCCCGTGCGCCCGGGGCGCGGACGCGGGAGGCCCTGCGTGTCGCCGAGCGCCCCCTTCCTTCGTCCGCTACCCTCTCTCGGCTCTCCCCCGGGTGACGGCGGGCTCCCCGCCTTCGCCGCGTCCACCCTCCACTTGCAGCCCGGAGGAAGACTGGAGAGCGCGCGAGTGGTGCGGACGGGAACCGTAGAGGAAGGGGGCGAGGGCGGCCGCTGCCTCGGATCCCGAATTTCTCACCTCTCCTGGCAGTGCGGCCACGCATGTGGGGTTGGAGGGGAGAGTGGGAGGCCCGGGCGCCTGGCGATGCGAGTGCGCATTCGGAGGAAGTGGCCAGAAGGGGTTCTGCCCTGCGACAGGAGCCCGGAGCGGGGGCCCAGAAGGACCCTGTTAAGTTTCCTTTTCGACCCAGCGTTAGCTGAGGAATCCTCTACTGGTGCGTTCTACTGCTGCTGTTGTTGTTTTTAAGGCTAAAAATAAGCTTCCTGAAAACTCTTTCTCCTGACCACCCGCACTCCATCAGGCACTTACATACATTCCAATTTGTAGGTTGAAGTTTCCTACTTTATTTAGGGAAACCGCTTTAAGAGTTACCTACATTTCGCCCGAAATATGAAGACAGTACAACCAGTCAAAACATACAGACAGTAGAGTGGGATTTCCAGTAGTGTCTTTTGACACCAACACGCCCGCCCCCCATCCCTTCAGAATCCATTTCTCTTTTTAAAAATATGTGTTCCGTAAAAGCCGGAAAAAAACAGCAATTTTTGTGCCTGTAACACTTCATATCTGGAGAGCTTTTTGTGAACTTTGTGCAATTTTTAAAATATGAGGACTAACAGCAGTTGTTAAATGTATCCAGAATGCGAAATTAATTCCATTTTAAACCGATTGCTAACTATACCTGGGTGGTGTGCCACATTCGAAAGGCTTATGTGCTGGAGCTGTGTCAGTGATAGCAAGTCCCTGCTCACCACTTTCCCCTCCCTAAACCTCCTGGCTGCTAGGAGCTGTTAATAGTCAGGATTTCTACAATTTAAGTAGTTGCTATTAGGTGTTTCCTGCCCCAACCCCAACCTTTGGTAAGCTTTGGGCTGTTGATATCACTAGATATAAAAATGTTTCTGCTCTCAAATACCTGTTGTATAATCAGCCTTCATGTTGAACCATATATAGATTTGCAATAAAATGTTATTAGTTCTGGCCCTTGATGTCAAAGCTTGTTTGAAGAATACGAAAGTGCAAGCCATTCATTGTCTTAAAAACGGGGGTCCTATTTTCAAGTCAGTTAGAAACAACTATTGGAATCAAACTGGGAGGTAGAAATTCTGTTAGGCCTTCTTATAGTTAAGATCATGTTTAATTAACACTCATTTTCATACAATATTAATGTATTCAAATCCCTATAGTCGTAAAATTCAAAATTTGTAATGTTTTATTGTACTTATTAATGTTAACCTAAAAAAATACTGGCAGCATGCATTTGAGTTAAGATGTTGAATATAAACAGGAACTGATAGTGTTTGTCTTAAGCTAAAATGAATCTTTGTGTGTATATGTGTTCAAAGGAATATAATACTACAAATCATGTTCACAAGTAGTTGTAATCCAAAAGGTTTGGAAGACTGTAACTAGAATCTAGAGTAAGAAAAATCCTGGATTTGTATGCTCATTTGTACTGCAGTTTGATTTTTCTTTCAGTAATGAAACAAGTAACAGACAATTTCTCAGTAATCTATAGTTTTGATCTTCGAGGTAAAAGAAGTTAACTGAAATACCCCTTTTGGCCAGTTAAAGGCAGACTGCAGCCCCCTGTAACGGTTATAAGATACAGGGTGAATTACTCTACACCTCCAATGTGTCTAGACATCAACTGTTTCAGGAGTGTGCACAAACGAGTAAATACGATCTTAAATAAATAATGTCCATAATATACATGAAGTGTCTTCTTAATTATTGCATGGCTTTTTCTTTGCTCAAATTGATTTTAAAACCAGGAATACTCATAACCAAAAATTTTAAAATTTTTTATTGTTTTAAGTCTCATAGTACTGCAATTTGTATCGCTTAAATGAACATGTTTTCTTTCTCCTTGGGTATATTATTTTTAAACATATATTGTCATTTTAAGGAAGTAAATGTCTACTGGAAAGCCCTTATTTGTTGCCTGTACCCCAGCAAGTCCAGAAGCAATATGTCAAAGCAAGCATTTCATTATAACCCACCATGAGGACTCTTGCTCTTGCTCTTCTCTGTTTTGGCAGCTGTCTTACCTTTGCCACTGAGTTAATGGAGAGTTGGAAAGTTAGGTTCTACAGACAGAAGATAGGTACCTCCTAAATCTACAACTATCACTTATTTTATGAAAACTAAGTTTGCATGCCTTCTTATGAATTCAGCTGTAGACAGTAAAACAGTTTTTAACACAGTAATGCTCTTCTAAGACATAATTTTCAGAGAACCATCTTACTTATCTTTGTTTTTTAGGTATTTGCTGTCCTAGCTTTTTATACAAGAGAAAAATGTCTGTATTTTTATGTCTTATGTTTTCAGCTTAGTATAGAGCTCCCTTGGGTTATCATAAGTTACTTACACTTTGTATACTAGTGCAAAGTCTGTGATAAAAGAATAGTAGTGTTGTGTCAGTTATACCAAACTCACTGCAGCACTAAAGTAAAACTTAAAACAAAGCACCTAAGAAACTAGATTCTGATACTGTATACCTTAGACTAAGGCCACAGAAACTGGGGTTTCCTCCTTTGTGGTTAAGTGGAGTTGAAACAGGACTTAGAATCTCTGCTGTCCTCTGACTGTTTCATTCCAGATCCATGGAACAGTTGTACAAGACTCAGAATGTAGTCAATTCAAAGATTTGAGACTTAGCAGAGGAGAATTAGTGTCACTGGTAGGGTAAAAAAGCAAAAGGTTTGGCAAGTACAAGGTCTGTCATATGGTTTTATTTTTCATGTTCAGCAATTATGAAGCCATGTTACACTCTAAGGCTTTGCAGAGTCTCTTGGGCTTATAGACAAATTTCAGACTATACACGTCTTAATAATTTACGATGCACTTCATAGAAAGTGAGGATTTTTTGTTTGTTTTTATCCCTCAGTGGTATTTAATATACTTGAAGTTCTTGATAAGGCCATAATACTGGTTGGTATTGCATTTAATTTGCCCTGTCACACTTCCAGGTAACTATTTCCATTCTTATAAAATCACTTTTCACTCAGGCACTATTCTGAGTGAGAACCAAGTCACCTGTGGACACAGCACTCTACCCTATACCTTTATTTTATTTTTTTATTCAGTTTTATTTTGAAGAGTAAAAACAGCAAAAACAAGTAGAAAAAAAGAAACAGGATAACATACAACAATACATATGTTACAGATTTTCAAAACAGGAATAGCTAATTAACAATGGTGGTTACATTATCTTTATCATCAAATCTGGTCAGATTAACTGATACAGTAATGCAAGATTGCACAAATAATTGAACATTAATGTTTACTTTCAAGAAATCTTAATTTTTTTGTCTTTTTAGAAAAAAATTTTTGTAAAGAAAGTGTAATGATTGACAAGACAGTAGAAATGGTACATGTTTAGAAGACCAAGATGAGAGGGAGTCAACCATGGGTTTTGTCTTACATGTTGCTGTCCTCCATGTAGATGCAAGGTGAAAATTCTAAACATTAACTGCTATTTTCAAGAAACTAATGGAAATTATTAGTGCAATCATCTCAGCCTATACCTTTATTTTAGTCTTCACTGAGAAGAGGTGTGACCAGCTCCTTCTTCCTGTCCCTTGCCTAATTCAGTCTGAGCTTCCAGTTCTTCACGCCAGCAGCTAGGTCTGAGGGCAGAGGAGTAGGATTCACTTGGGGCAGGAATTTTTACTCATGAGCTCTGCTTCATTTACCTTATCAACTTCTGGGGATTCTCAGCCATTCCTGACTCCTCCTTCTGAGCAGAAAAGGAACTTCCTACCCACTGCAGACAACAATGCGTGTGTTGGTCCCTCAGCTGCCTTCCCACCATTACTGAGTAACCTCTAATAGCTTATGCGACCTTCTTTCCATTCTCTGCCCACCTAGTGTCCGAAGCACCCTGAGTCCCCTTCTCAGTGCACAGGGGAAAGGCAACCTGCGCACTGTTCTCTGACTTCCAGCATCTTGGAGACCTGCTCAGTCAGCCTGATCCTTCAGTCTTGCACCCTAGATCTTGCCCTGTCTTTGGACTCTGTCTCCTTAGCTTGCACCTATGATCAAGTATTACCCCCTGGGAGAGAAGAACACCAATCCAAGAAGAATTAAAATATCCTTGACCTTATTTATCTCTGTCTCCATGCTTTGAGTTGTTTGCCTTTATGTTGTATTACTATGGAAGATTTATTGAAAGAGAATCACTATTATTTTTCCCCCTCTCATTCACTTCCCCAATGAATCTGTGTCTGATTCTCCTAGTCCAATGACATGGCTGTCCATGAAGAAGCTAATGATTTAGTATTTTCAGTCCAGAGACCACTTTTTATTTTTCCCACTTAATATTAAGACTCTTCATTCCTGCCGTGCTGACCCCACCCCCGGGTCAGGCTGAGACTGGGTATGGTGACGTACAGCTGTAATCCCAGCTCTTGGGAGGCTGAACACAGGCGGATCACTATGGGTCCGATCTACATAGTGAGACCTTGTGGATCTTGTAGATCCTTACTAAAATACACACACACACACACGCGCACACGCACACACACACACACGCACACATTCGACTTCCTTGGTATCAATATGGAATTCTTTTTTGCCTCTTTTATTTCTATTGTTTCTTCTCACCCCTTGCCTGTTACCATTTAGCATTGTATTACCATTTGCTATGTTGCTGTTCCCCAAGATTTTATTCTTTGCTACCTTCTCTGTTTGCTTCACAGGGACTGTCTGGTCAGTGTTCTTTTTTTCATGATTTCAACTACCAAGTACATTTTTTGGGATTCCCAAGTCTTTGTAACTCTGACCTTGCTTCTTAAGTCCAAAATCATTTATTTAAAGATCTACTAGACAGTTCCTCTTCATTGTACAGTAGGTACTTTAATGCACAGACTATTGAATATTAAATAGGTATTCCTCCAAATCTCCATGCTTCTGTTCTCTATAATTAATCCACAGCCTGACTAGTTTCCCATACTATTTTGGTTAACATTTTTAATTTTTTCTTTTTGGTCTGCTTCACCGCTTACGTTTGAATTTTTGTGGATTTTACTTCTTTGATTTTTATTGTCTCCCCTAGTTCACCTGGCCCATTGCAGTAGGCTCTCTCAGTAGGCCTTTCTTCTCTCCATTCCTGCCCTTGGCTGACTTTTCCCACTGCTCTGAATGGGGTTTTTTAATGAATAATTCTAAGTGCTTGGTTGTTGTTTATGTTGCCAAGTCCAAACATCATATAACATTCAGGAAAACATTCATATATTTTAAAATTCTCTTTACAACTTCATTTTCTAGATCTCAGCTACAGCTTTCAGTTTCACTTTCTTCATTCCTTTTAATCATCTTACTTATTCTACCTAGAAAGCAAGATCTTTCCCAGAACAGTCTTCTAATCTTTTAAGACCCAGTTTTAATATTACCCTCTAAGAACATCCTTTTAGATATGCTCATCTTATTTTTTTACGGAACCTTTCCATCTAAGCATGTAACTGACAGGAGATTTTCCATTAAATATGTAGAATTAAGAAGTGAAATACCAAAAGAGTGAATCTTTTCCCATATGACTTTTTATTTATTTATTTATTTATTTGTGGAACTGGGGGTTGAACTCAGGCCCTTGCACTTGCCAAGGAATCACTTATTCCACTGAGCCATCTTCCCAGCCCCCCATATGACTTTTATTTATTTATTTATTTAAATTTATTTTATTTTGTGTGTGTGTGTGTGTGTGTGTGTGTGTGTGTGTCCAGCTCAGCCCACCAGGGGGCGTGGCTGGCTGGCATGTGGTGCTGGGGGATTGAACCGTGGTCCCTGTGCTTTGCTAAGCTTGTTCTAAGTAGGTGCTTTAGACCACTGAGCCATCTCGCCAGCCCCCCATATGACTTTTAAATTTTACTTTTTTGAAATTTACACTTTATATTCTTTGTTTGCATAAAGTTTTATATCCTAGCCTCTGGACCCTTGGAATGATCCTTCTGCTACCAAATAAAGACATTGTCCTACCTTTGAGATTAATGAAGAGATTAGGTAAAACAGTAATGATAATTTTGTAATAGGAGCAGTGACAGCTCTTGAACAGGGGCAGTGAGAACAGTAAAAATGGGACAGAGACATTTGGGTGGTGGAAGGGAACCCGGGACAGGCATGAGCATCTCAATGGGGCTTTGGCAGGAAGAGTAAAAATTAACAGATTGCAGCTACTGGTTTGTTGAGCAGTACTATGTATGTGAAATCTTAACAAAATCTCAGAGATAGATGCCATCGCTGTTCTCATTTTGTAGGTGAGAATACTGAGATACAGAGGTGAAATAACTAGCATAAAGTTCAGTAACTATGAAGCACTTGAATTGAATCTTGAACCAGGATCCTTCTCCAGAGTATACTCCTAAATACCACACATCCTGTACCCCCAGGGAAGGCTGAAGACCTGTGTAGGCTGAAGAACAGCTTGTGCTAAGGCTGGGAGATGAGATTGATTTGAATATTCATTGTGCTGAAAGGTTATTATGGTTGGGCTGGCTTAGCTGGGAAATGAAGAAGTACAGGAGTTGAGGCTGGAAAGGATTTGAAGGACCTTGTTTGTCTTCCATGCTAATGCACTTAGAATTGAGCCTGAGAGGCGGGGAGGGTGCTGTTAAAATATATTAGTCAAAGGAGTGTGCATTTGCATTGAGAACAGTTATTTTGGGAACTGTGGAAAAAAGATACTGGAGCTAGGATGGAGAAATATTGAAGATGGAAGTAGGAAGCCAGTTACCAGAAGGAGGAGGCCTAGCTGTAGCTCAAGGGTGAAAGGATGTGTGTCTCATTCACTCATTGAGCATGTACTGGATATAGGAACTATTCCAGAGGTTGAGCCTACCAAGAATTCTCCATGACTAAGAGGAAGGAAGAATCCAGCATGATCCCTAGGCCCAAGTCTGGTGACTGATAGGTAATACAAAACACTGGGGAGGTAAGGATTTGGAAGTGTAACCAGCTGTAGTTTTCAATGTAGGTGAACTTGAAAGAGCGCAGGAATGCTCCTGTATGCTGGTAGGTCTTGGAAGGTGAGAAAGTAGGTTGCTTCCTTTGCGTTTCATTTCCTGTAGGGCTTCTCTCATTTGTTTAGGGACCCAGATCTTTGACCCTTGCATTCCTTTAGGCCTTAAAAGTCAGTTTACTTAAGTTAATTATTTGGGCCCTTTGTCATCTCACTTAAGCCCTGACTTTCAGTGTACTTAAGGTGTGCACTCTCTGCTTAACTTCTGTCTCTGGGCCTCTGAGAGGGGTTGAGTAGGTTTTGGACATGTTGCCTAGTGAAGTTGCCTTAGTGTTATGCAACAGATCGTTGCCCAAGATCTACACATTAGGAAAAAGTAGGGGGCCTAGTTCAGTAAAAGAAAACGTACACAGGTAGTCAAAACCCTGGGAAAGCTGGATGTGATGGGTATGCCCATAATCCCAGCACTCAGGAGGCTGAGGTAGGATTGCCACAAGTTCAAGGCCAGTGTCAGCCATAGTGAGTTCAAACCAGGGAAAGAAGACTACTTGGTCAGAGGGTGTGACTGGGCAGCCCTTAGGAACACACATTACATACGAGCTAAGGAACAGATTTCAGGAAAGCAAGCTGGTGGGAGGTAGGGGTGGAAAGAAGGAGGAAATTCCTCACCAAGAGCAACCAGCCATGGAGGCAAAGGAACAAGAGCAAGCAAGACAGGAAGAGGAGCTGCCTGCTGCTTCTGGAACTGGGGAGATGTCCGGCCAGAGCAGGAGCCACGCACATTGGTTCAGGCAACAGCTGGAGTGGTGAAGTAATGGGGAAGGGGTGAAGGCCGGGTGCAAAAATTTAAGGACTGGGGTGAGTTGCTGGCAAAGAAATGCATATAGCTCTTACCTTAGCATGCGAGGAAGGAGGAGAGGCTAATGGGATTTTTTAAAGCTGATCAATACTCAAGAATTTCTAAGACATTTTAGAAATGCCTCTCAAATGGAATAAGGCGATGTGGAGAGTGATCATCAGCTTTCGAAAGTGCTTGAGATGGGTAGGTGGGTGGCAGCGGAAGAGGAAGCCAGCTTTCAGGTGAAAGGACCCATTTCTGAGTAGGAAGTGGGAGGAAAGCGGTGTGGACAGTCAGCCTCAGGGAAGCTTGTAGGTGGAAGTGTGGAAACGTGTGCTTCTCTAAGGACTCAATTTAAATTAAGTTGGGAGAGGACTTTTTGGAGCATGTAGAGTAAGTGGTGTAGGGAGAGAGGTTTAAGAGTTGTTAAAAAGGAGAGAAAATTTAAACAGAACTCGTGAAAAGATAAAGAAAAAATCAAGTCTGGGTAGGAACTATGACAGTCTTCTGTAGTTCGATAGCAGCTACATGAATTTTATTAGGAATCTGTAAGAGTGATTACTCTTCCGCCCATGCATTTGTTGGTACACTTCCACCCTTGTCCTCTGTGAACTACTTGTCATTCACCATAAGGAAATTATAGGCTCCTCCTAAAGGTAATGCTGACATTTTTGACATCACTAGTGTTTTCTATCAAGTAATTCCTAACATGTGTTAGTTGCATGTGTAAAATTTCTGAGCTGGCCTTGCATGAGCTAATGGCAAATTGGGTCAGGCCTCCTTTGCAATGACATGGCCATTGTCAGGACTTTGATAGGACGTGGTTTCTTTGGTGGTCTATTTTCATTGAAGTCATAAGATCCAGTAAAATTGTTGGCATATGATATAATTTTTCCTGTTTTATTGGCTAATTTATCTGTAACTCTGGCATTACTCTTGATTAAATTTTCAACTGTCTGATTTAGATTGCCGTACTCAGGAGTTTGTTATTCATGTTATCTATGTTCTCTTACTGGCTTCGTATATTTTCCATCTTTTCTTCACTTTGGTGTTTCCTGGAAGGCAACAGACAAAAGAGGAAAACCCCAGATTAGATAATTTTAACCTTTACTAGTTTTTTATTCACTTTTGCAGAGGATGGAGTTACAGTTAGCATCTTGAATGTTACTTTGGGGCTACCTTTATTTATTAATTATCATATTCTAATCATAGATCATCCAGGTCAGTTTTTACTTCAAATTTTACTGCCAGCATTTATTCTACTTAAATTGCTTACACTAGGAAATGTTTTTATTAAAAGAAATAATGCAATGAAATTAGTACTTTTCTGTGTTCTTCAGAAAATCTACTTTCTGGATGTAAGTTATAAAATTATGAAGTTTTTGCTAATCACTTAAATTACTTATCCAGAACTTTCTCAGAAATTTTATACAATACCCTAATTTCTCACTTGCATCTTTTAACTAAAGAAAAATTATTAAAATGTTCTTATAATTTTTAAATGACTCATACAAATATCAAACGGACACATGTCAAAATTTCTCTTTCACTCATTAATTAAGAGCAAACCAGCATGAAGGCAAAACCCAATTAAAGGAAAATTGGAAGAGCAGACACATTTATAAGCAAGCAAGAATGTCGAAATGAATTTGCTAGTAAGATGCAAAATTGGTCAATGTGCTCAAGACAGTAAAATCTATGAATTTTTAAATTCTATCTTCCTCTAGATGGAAGGAGCATAAACAAAACTTACTTGCATTTCTTTGGACATGTCATGTACCTTGTCATCAGTTGCCCACAGTTTATAAAGTTGTGAAATAACCCAGTCAGTGGTAGGTATAGATGATCCAAAGGATATGTTAGTGCTTAGCGCTCTGCCAAAGGATAACAGAATCCATAAGAATCATGCTGTTTTCTGACATTTGCCTTTCTTTGTGTCTGTCAGCACCGCTTTGTTCTCGCCTTGTTCGCTATAGTTTCTTCCCCTTAGTGCTTCTTTCTCAGGGGAAATAATTCACAACTCGAAGGTTTTGAAGAATGCAATCAGAAGTCCAGGTTTTGCCTGGGGCTTCCTAATATTTGGGTAGAAATGTTGAGAGCTGGAAAGAGGTGAGCTGTGGATGCCCACAAGCTTGATTCAAGTAGCAGATTCCCTGAAGTATAACCATTGGAAGCAGGGAGCAGAGGCCCAGGTTTTTACGTTAAAATGGTACATTATCTAGTTTTTATGATGGCCCTATGTTTTAGTGATCCGTCGTTGTTTGGCAAGTGCTTGCCTATGTGTTTTCTCCTTTTGATGCTCACCACAGTAGCCAGTGGTCATTTTTGATCCTCTTAGAGAGAAAACCAAAGTGAATCAAAGTGAGTTCTTAAGGTTGCGTACCAAAACGTACTCAGATTTTTGAACACCATCCAGGTTGTAGTCCACTATGTGTTCTTGTATTCAATTTAATAGGTCTTTATTGACTAATTAGAATAGTACCATTTCACGTACTTGATTTTTTTTAAATTCCATCTAATACAGATGGAAGAAACCTTGAGGATGAACTGTTAACAAGCTTGATATTTTATTTATGTTTGTTAGTGCTCTTATTTTTGAGGAAAAAGTCAACTACTCTCTACTTAGGTAAAAATTGATAAATGGGTGAAAATTATGGATGCTACCTTCCATAACCTTATACATTTTAGTTGAATGAAGCATGGTTGCATTCACCTAATTAACGCTTTTGTGCATTGTGGCTATTAGTGCTTTCTACCATCGAGAAGAGTTGAGAGAATGTGCCCTATTTCTGAGCTGTATCTGTTCTTGCTTTCAGCTTGTTTCTTAGCTTTTTGAGTGGTTTGTGGTTTCATAGAAGAATTACCTGTAATGTATATTTGGAAATTGTTATTCATAGATTGAAAGAAATGTGGGGGTTAGAAAATGCCATTCAGTTGTATATAATACCTGATAAGAGTTACATGCAAAATATCTATTGCTGTCTATATTTTACAATGGAAAAGTTGCCACAGAATGTTTTTCTTATTGATATCCTGCAACTTTCCATCCTAGTGAAAAGATAGGATTTGAGTCATCCGATTTACTTTGTATATTAAAGGGCAGTAGAGCCAGCCACATTTTTGGAAATGCTGCACAAGGGCAGAGATAAAATTTGTATCAGTCTAGCACATTCTATTTGGAAGTATATAGAAGTTGAGACTGACTGTAATATTTGATTTGATTTTCTGTTCAAAAGTTTGCCATGATAAGGACAGTATTTTTCTATATACACTACTAAGCTGAAAAGATTTCTTCAGAACTTTACATATGTGCATACTATACCCACATGTTCCAACACAATTGCTAAATTTATTCCCAAGTTGTATGGTAATGATGGTAATGTATATTCTGTGTTATCCTAAATGAGTAAAACAAAGTTATACTGTTGTCTACCAGCTGTGCAAGTTGATAGTAATTTTTTTTTTCTGTTTTTCATTTATCTGGTCTTCCCATTGCTTGTGGATTATAAATGAATACTTTAAGCATTGTTCTGCATCTTAAGAATTTATAACATACCTAATATGTGTGGCATACAATTTTATAACTAAATAAATGTTTTTCTTTTCCAGGTTCAGCTCAACTCCTGTTAAATAAGACCAAATTTGTAGAATACACCATTTGTAATACAACTGTTGTCATCCCGTGCTTTGTTATTAATGTTGGGGCACAAAGCACAAAAGAAATGTATGTAAAGTGGAAGTTTAATGGAACATATATTTTTAACTATGATGGAAATCAAAATAATTCTACTGCAAACCAGAACTTTTCGAGCGCAAAAATTGCAGTCTCTAAATTACTAAAAGGTGACGCCTCTTTGAAGATGAGTAAGGATGACGTTAAAGTAGGAAACTACACGTGCGAGGTGACAGAACTGAGCAGAGAAGGAGAGACGGTTGTGGAAGTGAAGTACCGTGTGGGTAAGTCTGCAGTGTGAATATAGTCTGCCTCTTTTGAAACTCACGTTGGAACTTGATTGCCATGAGGAGAATGTTGGGCAGTGGAGCCTTCACTGTGTGACTAGGTCACTAAGAGGGCTGTGGCCTTCCCTGAGGGAGTGGGTCATGTGGTGAGTAGGGTGTTATAAAGCCAGTCTGCTCCTCATGCTTTTGGTGTCTCACTCATGTTCATTTTCCATTCCATCCTTTCACCGTGTTACGACACAATTCCAGAATCTTTTGGCTCACCAGAAGCGGAGCAAATGCTGGCACTATGCTCTTAAGCAGACCAGTTTTAGAAGCATAAAACAAAATAAAGCTCTTTTCTTCATAAACACACCCAGCCTTGGGTATCCTGTTATAGCTGCAGAAAAGAGTAAGGGAGTAAAACTTCTATAAAAGATTCCTCTTTATTTTTCTTGCTCTGCCTGACCATGTTACATAGTGGGCAAAATAGGACTAAAAATGCTTTTGAGCCTCCAAAACAGGCTATAACAATAAATGTTGATATAATGTTTAATAGCTTTAAGATCATGACCTGTATCTTACGTACTCTTCTAATTGCTGTACAACTCATTTAAGGCTTGTTCATTTAAATATTGTGTGGTTCTCAAACTCTTGGTCTGAGGACTGCAGTGTGCTAATTGAGTGATTAATGCCGGGGTCGGTTATTCTGCGTTTCTGCCTGTTGTCAGCAGAAGTACTTTCTTTAGTGTGATTAATTTCTGAGCTTCTTTCTAATCACTTAACCTATTTTAGTTTGTTTAGTTTTGGTTTGTAATGTACTTTGGCCAGCACTTGGCAAAAATCATCCGTGTCTCCTCTACAAAGGAAAATAAAAAAGAATCAGGAGAATAAAGATCAGGTTATCATGGATGATTCCTGGAGGTTGTCTGTGCTCTATTTTTGCTTTGATGTTCTTTCTCTTGGCCAGAATATGGGGGAACTTGAGATCCAGCTGAGCTGAACTGAGTTCAGGCTTGTTTATAGCATTGTGTGTCTTATTGTTGTTGTTGACTTGGGGTAGCGAGCTGTTCTGTTGTAAACAGACTCCTTTTCTGTTTGTTGCTGTACTGCAGGATTTCATTAACCACACTGAAGGTCATTTGAACTTTCTGTTTTTAATCACCAGGTGTGTTATTGATCTTGGCATTGGCTATACTTTGAGAACCTCTGTTCTAGGTGACATGAAAGTTCAGTTGAATCCAGTAGCTTCCTTCTGTTCTAGCTTTTACAGTTTAAAAATGTATGTTACCAAATTGGGAATGAGTGTTCAGTTTGATGAACTATTTTGACATTGCCTAGGATTTGGCATCAGGAGACCTAAGTTACATAGCAACTTACTATTCATTTATTTGATTTTGAGACGTTACTTCACTGGCTCCAAGTTGCCTTATCCCTGAAGTGGGGATGAAATACATACCCGTTGTCAGGCATTCTATAGAACCTAGTGAACATCAAATGGGAGTCCATATATACGTCTCTGAAAACTGATGCCTGTTACAAATGTTACTTATTTTACCCAGATGTTTATTTTCTGAGGTAACCAGTTGCTAAAATCTGCCAGGATTGTCATGAGTGAGATTTGGGTGCATAGAGGAATGAATGGGTGGATGGCCAGAAATCTCACTTGTTCCATCATTTTACACTGCTATTAACTGGGCTAAGAGCTTTCATTTTAAGCGCACACACTTCTAAGAGGGTTCTACTTAGTCATATGCACTGTGAGTGCCTGGAGGCATCTCATGTAAAGCCCAGTTAGATTTTTCCAAGAGAATATATAGTTTGTGGGACAGAGAAAACCAATCATGAGGAACCGTCATTTTGGATGTAATGTAGGTCAATGAGAAGAAAACTGATAAATGTAAAAGGACGGAAGGTGGGATAAAGATGAAAGTAGCACCAGTTTCTCAGGTGATGGCTATTTATAATTTGTGTGTGATTGCATCATATTCCTTTGTTTTCAAAATACTCTACAGAACTATAAGGTAGTCTTACTGTGGGGCCCTTTAAAGTAGGAAAACATTACTATATTATAGTGAATGTAGAGGATTGCACCAGGGGCTTGATACATTTGGGTTTGCATCCAGATTTTTTTTTTTTTTTTTAATAATTATTGCTTCCCTGGAAGATTCACAAGTAGATTTATATACCCTTCATCCACTGCCCCCCCCCCCCAGTGTTACCATGTCAGATGACTATCACAGAGTTTCAAGATGAAGGTGTCCACAATGATCCAGTGTGTTAGACTAATTCTCTATTTCTCCGTGTGTGTACTTGTGTAGCTACCACTGCACTAGGATACAGACCTATTCCGAGAGTATGAACATCTCTCTTACCCTAACTCTTCATAGTCACCAAACCCTCCTCCAGCTGTTCCTCACCCGGCGAGCACTGATTTGACCTCCTTATCCAAACTTTTGCCATTTCAATAAAATCATATGTACTAAATCATACAATAGGTGACTTTTTTTTTTTTTATTTTAGGGAAGGATCTACAGGTCTCACTACTAGGTCAGACTCATAGTGATCTGCCTGTTTACAGCCTCCCAAGAGCTAGGATTACAGGTGTGCGCTACCATGCCCAGTCTTAGTAGGTGACTTTTTGAGGTGGACTTTTTCATTCAATGCCCGAGTTGTTGAATGTATCAATAGTTAGGTATTTGTTTTTATTCTTTTATTTTTTTAAACTAAGTAATAGTCCATGTCAAGTTTATTACAACCTCTGAAATCATTTATGTGTTGAAAGAGATTGTGGTCATTTCTAGTTTTATACTGTTTACAAATGAAGCTGCTATGAATAGTTGTGTTATTTAGCTATACTTGCCATTTCTCTGGGACCCTTTGATTGGGTTATACCATAAGTGTATGCTTAGTTTTTAAAGAAATTGCAGTGTTTTCCAGAGTGGCTCTTCCATTTTACATTTTGATCGGTAATGTAAAGAGTAATCTCATCTCTATATCCTGCAGTGATCTGGGTGCTACTACCTTGCAACCATCGGGCTGGGGGAACATAGCAGTAAAATATTCCTGTGAATGAAGAGATTAAAGGGGACAGGATTGTTATTGTGGAATTCGTATTTATTGCAATAATGACTTTTGCCCATCATAGTCTTTGGGGATTTAGTCAATAGACACTATGCATGTATTGGTGTTTTTTTTTTTTTTTTTTTTTTTGCATATTTAGGATAAATGACATAGAAAATGCCCAGTAGAAAATTGAATTCCACTTAACAGAATGTAAGTCCTGGTAGCCATTTGTTGTACCCTTCTTTGGAGCACCAGGACTGAATACATGGTAGCATTCCAGGGATTGAACTCAGGCCCTTGGGCTTGCCAGGGAAGCGCTTATTCCACTGAGCCATCTCCCCAGCCCCCAAAAGTTGCATCAGTCTGGCACTATGGTGCACTCCTTTTTTTTTTTTTTTGCGGAACCGGGGATTGAACTCAGATCCTTGCGTTTGCCAGTCAAGCACTTATTCTACTGAGCCATTTCCCCGGCCCATGGTAGTATTCTAACACATGGTTTAATACACCCGTTGTGCACGTTTGTATGACAGCACTATGGAGAAAGTACAGGACTTGAACTTAGAAGAGTGTTTTTCTATACATCATTCTCTAGCTTATGAAAACATAGGTAAGAAAATCTAGCTGGTCCTTAGCATGTTTGTCAGTAAAATGAGGGTACCATCCCTATGACAGGAATGTTGGAGTCATGGGTAAGGTAGCATTTCTCTTAACAAAGATTTACTGAGAAGCTCCTGTGTGTCAAGCACTGTGCTAGGCACTAGATTCACCAGGAAATAAGATATTACCCAAGTCTAAGGAAATGATTGCATTATCAGTAAGAAGATAAAAGTGACCTTGGGTTTATGCCAGATGCTTAATGTCGATCATGTCCTGTGTTCTAGGAGCTCTAGGACACAGGTACAGCTCTTATGATTTAATGCATGGGGAAGCAACAGGAATTGAAGATGATAGTTCAAGGTCAGAGTCCCAGTGGGGGTTTTAACTTAGAACTAAGTTAAAACTATGATAGTGTATAGTCCCTGTTGCATCTTGTAAATGATCGAATACTGACTGTACATAATATTGGTAAAATCAGTTATTATTTCTATACTTAGAGGATTAAAGTTTATACTAAGAGTGTAAGTTGTTAGGATTTTATTTAAAAATAGTTCAAGGGCTGAGAGTGTAGCTCTCTGGAGGAGTATGATGGAGAGGTGTCAGACATGCTTCAGGGGAATGAACGTTAATACCCTCGGATTACCTTTCTTAATCCTGAGGTGAAAAGATGTCTGATGCTCTCTCTTTAGTCCAGTTTGTGGTTATTTTATTTTCATAGCACCACAGGTATTCAGAGCTCAAAGGGATCTTAGAGAAGTATCCTGTGTTGTGCCGTGCTTTAGGAAAGAGTTAACCTTACCTGACAGTACTAACCATAACAAGTCAGCGGTCGCAGAACGGTTTTATCTAAAACATTGTGTTGTGTTTTCCTCCCATATTTCAGTTGATTCTCAAATGTCCACTTAAGTGAGTCTGAGGTATTCCCACCATAGTAAATTAGAAAGATAAGACACTAGTGTCAGTATAAGAGCTCACCCTCAGCAAAGATCTGCAGCAGTGATTTTTAAAACAGAGAGAATTATGGGTATGCTGCCTATTCCCCATATACTTAGCAAAGGGAACATGGGAAACTCTTGCTGTGATAATGAGAAGGGAGACACTGTGAAGCTTGAGTAAATCCCAGGTGATTGTTAAGCTCCACTTGAGTCACTGAGACAGTTATATTTTTTCTGTATAACCTGAGTCTCTTTCATTGAGATGTTCTCTTTTATTTCTCATTCTTTCTCCATAGAATCTTGTAGTCATTGAGTTCTTGCCTAGTCTGTCTTGCTATCTGAAATTAAGTTACTTCTTGATTTGGCCCCGCTTGCTTGGCCATTCTGACATTTAACCTAAAGGATGGCAAGGGAAGACCCTCTTACCTCCCAAAGGTCTGCTGTCAGCTGGCTCCAGTTCTTCTTTCTCTTGAGCCAGGACTTGCTATCCTATAATTTTTCTGTCTCACAGAGTACTGAGTATCTTTTTGCACGTCTGTTCTCTAGTGTAAAGATCGCTGATTTTTTAAACCATTGCAGATGTCGGGTTCCCTGTGTGATCATCTTCCTTTGGAGCACTTCCTGGTGACATCATAAATATGATGAGTAAAACTGAACTCAACACATTATTTGTTGGTCGCCTGCTGCTCCTAAGGATGATTGCTGCCATGCTTTTCTTTTCTAATACAGTTCACATTTGGGAGAGAGGGTTGTTTTGTTAAGACGGGGTCCAGGCTGGCCTCGAACTCATGATGGCTCTGCCTCTCGTGTGCTGTTATTATTGGCTTGCACCCCCACACCCAGCTTGCCATAGCTTTCTGACAGGGCCTACTTCCTTGTGATCCATTGTTCACGTGACTGAAAGATTTTAAATGGGTCAGGACATTTTCCTTCTCCTATTTGAGCCTTCCATTTACTTGTAATTGCTCTTAAAATAGAATCCAGACTCTGCTAACAACCAGCTAAGACCCAACATGATCTTATCTCCAAAAAACCCTTTGGATCTGATTTTCTGTCACTGAATTCTAGCTACAGTGAGCATCATTTAGCTCCTTGAACTTGTTCCTTTGGCATTCTCCTTCCCTGGTTTTATGTGACCATCTAAGTGTCAGTCCCAGGGCTTCTCCCTGGAAGCCTTTGCTTATTGTGCCCAAGGGTCCGCTGTTCCACTCCTCAAGCTGTGGGCCCTTGAATTGTTTCCTGCTGGACCTTCAGCTGCCCCAGGAAGGAATCCCAAGCTAGGGTGAGCTTTTAGTGAATCCGACAAGACTTGACTATACCTCTTTTTCTGTTTGTTTTGTTTAATGTATTTAGTACAGGGTCTCACTATGCAGCTTGGACTCTTAGTGATCCTCCTGATCTCAGCATCCCCAGCTCTGGGATCACAGGTGTGCTCCACCATGTCTCATCTTGGTGGCTGGCTCAGTGCGCCCAGGGGTGGGGCCAGCGCAGCATGTGGTGCTGGGGACTGAGCCCCAGCCTTTGTGCTTGCCTAAGCAGGTGCTTAGTTCTCTGAGCTATCTTACTAGCCCTTGTACCTCTTATTTTTATTAATACATTTCATGTTATTATAGCACAGGCTTGTTTTACAGTGTAACGACAGAAGTCAACAAAAGAATATTTCTTGGTCAGCCCTTTTTTGAATTTAAGATCAGATTTTGGCTATATTTGAAGGTACGTGCAAGTGCAGGGTGCTGAGTTTAATCCCTGGTACCTCAAAAAAAAAACCCAAAAAACAAAACAGAAGGTACCGCTGGCAGGATTTCTCACCTATCCAGATGTAGAATGGAAAAACCAGGAAGTCAACTAGAGCTTTAAGGTTTTTATGTTTTAGAGTCACCAAAAAATGAAATTGCCACTACTGCTGAGTAAAAACTTGCGACGTGAGGTGTGAATATAGTTGAATGAGTTTGGGACAAGAAAATGTAGGATGGTTATAATCTTTAATTCCCTATGCCTGCTTCCTCAGCTATAAGAAGTTAATAATTGAGCAGTAGGAACATAAAGCAAACTAATAGACAGATAGGTAAGGAAAAATAAACTGAGCGAACCTATTAGGTTGTAGAGCTTTACCAAGTCCTTGTGGCAGAGGTGTGGAAACTTAGGCGCAGCACAAACTGTTTTATGGTAGGATTTTTTGCAAAATTGAAGCATATTTTCTTTGGTATGACATTCCGTTTTCCAGTTGGAAATTAAGGTATTTATTCAAAGTACCTAAAAACATCTGTCTTAGAAGAAATCTGTAACCAAGGAGTATCAAGAATTATGTTCCTAGGGCCAGCCAGATAGCTCAGCAGACTAAAGCGCCTGCTTACGCAGACACAGGGACCAGGGTTCAATCTCCTGTATGCTGTGCCAGCCCCACCCCCCGGGACACACTGAGACAGTGATTGAGACTGGGCGATTGAGACTGGGCGTGGTGGCGCAGACCTATAATCCCAGAGCTTGGGAGGCTGAAAACAGGAGGATCTATGAGTCCGATCTAGTGAAACCCAGTAGACCCTGTACTAAATACATTAAAAACAACAACAACAAAAACCAAGAATTATGTTCCAGGCCAGCAAGATAGCTCGCAGGGACCAGGGTTTGATCCCAGAACCATGTGTGGTGCTGACCCTACGCCTGGGCATGCTGAGCTGGCCACCGAGTCCAGGAGTGGGTGCACGCCTGTAATCCCAGCACTGGGGAGGCAGAAAACATGAGGATCACCATGCATCCAAGTTGTCTAGTGAGACCCTGTACCAAATACATTAAAAAAAAAAAAAAAAGAATTATGTGTTCCATGTATTCAATAAACTGTTTTATGACTGTTGTAACCTTCACCTGTGAAAGTGTTAAGCCTCTACTATGGCTAGGGTAATGAGATAGATTCTGCAAAACTAATATCACTAAGATAGAATTTATAATGTTGTTATATTCTGGGGATTACTGTAAGCATTTCATCAGGGTTTAGCATGATAAGCTAATACAAGCAGTGCATGGCTGTCATTAAGGAGTGACCCTGTGAAGTTCCTCACACACTGATTCTGAGGAGCAGAGCAGGAGGGGATTGGAATCCACAGTGCTAATTTCAGAGGAATGCAGTGCTTGTTGAGACAGTACTCAAAAGGGCTCTTCAGACAGCACATCCCCCCTGAAGAGGCAAACTTTGAAATGCTTTCAGTGCATGTACGTGGCTTTGTTAGAGAAGAAAGATCATAGCTAAAATTACAGTTTTAAGGGTTTATGAGATGCAATTGAAATTAATTTTTAAAAAGTTCTCAACAAATCTTATTTGAAGTCTTAATATCTCAATTACTTTTACAGAAGAGGTATAGTTGTATTTCTACCTTATAAGTAACATGTGACCCACTTAATAACAGCTTTCTTAATCACCTAAAGCACTTCATGTTTACATGCAAATGGTTCCTTTTGAAGTCTTAACTATTTAAGAATAAGTCCTATATTCCAGTGTCAGTGTGAGAAGGGTCAGGTCTCCTATATTCTGGTCTCAGTTATAGTTGGTGTCGGGGAGGGGCAGTGGTGCACAGAGCTCTGGGTCAGTCCTTAGAGGAGTACTTAATGGGTAGATGAAGGTAAATTCTAAGATTCTAGACAATTCATAAATATGGGCATCACACACACACACAAACACACACACACACACACATTACAATTAACATCTCCAGAGTGCTTGTTAAGTTGCCAACCTTTGCTCTAAGCCCTTTGCATATATTAGCTTTGCTAACAATCACAACAGTCCTTCACGGGGTAGGTTCTACAGTATACCCATGAAAGGTAGAGGACACTGAAGAACAGAGGTGTTTCTTTTAAAGAGAATTTTAAAAAACGATACAAAATTTGAAAACAAGATGATAGGAAATTAACAAGAGTTGTTACATTGTGTATTGTAATCTGCAAAGTAGCTGCTCATGTTACCAGGTACAGGCATGCAAAATTGATCAACAATGTAACCAGTAACTCTTCCTTTCAATAAACTAATAGAAATTAGTAGTACAATTATCTTAGCTCTCTGATACATTTTTTTTTTCCTTCCTTCTTTTTTCCTAGTGTAAGAAACTGAAAGAATAACTAAGGGCCGGCCAAATAGCTCAGTGGATTAAAATGCCTGGCAGGTGCAGGGGCCAGGGATTCAATCCTGCGCCTGCCATGCTGGCTCCGCCCCTGGGGCGTGCTGAGATGGCAATTGAGACTGGGCGTGGAGGTGCACGCCTGTCATCCCAGCTCTTCGGAGGCTGTAAACAGAATCACGAGTCTGATCTAGTAGTGAGACCCTGAACACCCTTTGGACCCTTCCCTAAAATACATCCAAAAAAAAAAAAAAAAAAAGAGTAACTAAGATCCAAAAGGCACAGTAGATACTGTGCAATGGGAAGAGCAGAGGTGTTTGGGCACTGTCCAGAGCTGCACAGGTCATGAGGTAGATTCTGGGCTTCAAACCCAAGCAATGTGGCCAAGCACTCTGCTTGGAGTCTGTGTGCACTGGCTGCTTCTGGGAAACAGAGCAGAAATGTGGTAAAAGACACTTAAGCACTGTAGTTTTTGTTTCCTCAACAAAATGTATTGTAGAAGATGATTTTATATGTATTATTTGGATTATATATGTGTATATAAATGAAGGCCACTGCTTTAATTTTTTCCTTCAGTCTACATAATAAAAACATAAATTAATGCCATTAACAGGATTTTAAGTGATTATTATAAATACTAATCATGTTTTTTTGTTTTCTTTCTCCTCAGTTTCATGGTTTTCTCCAAATGAAAATATTCTCATTGTTATTTTCCCAATTTTGGCTATACTTCTGTTCTGGGGACAATTTGGTATTTTAAGTAAGTATTTCTCTATTTTATGTATGTTTTAGGAATTAATTGATGCTTCTAGGAGGAGATCATGCTGAAATATTTTGTTTTAAGCTGTGTTGGGAAGTATTGTTGTGATTAATAAAATATAGTTAATAGTCTCCTTAAAATGTAGACTGTCTTCCATAGTTTTCTACATTTACTTTAATGTCTGTGAAGATCCTTTTTTGATTCTCATTGGCTTTTAATCTCTTAAGAATGAGTAGCAGGACCGCTTCTCATAGCAGCTTCAGCTCATGGAGCATTGTCATGGTCAGCATTTACACACGGACCATTTCATTTGGTAAGCAGATGGTCGCAGGCGGCATCATGTGAAGGCAGAACACTGTGTTCTGGCGCATTAGGGTGTTGCCGTCTTCCTTCTCCCAGTGTGGACCCTGTAGACAGGTGTTCACCCTTGGAGAAGCCCCATTTGCACTGTATTTTGTCATCCTCAGTTCTGTATCCCCTAAGGAAGCAGCCACGGGAGAGCTGCTTCTCTGATCTTGTTTTACTGTGATAGGCATGTAACCAGACCTGGGGGGCAAGTCTTGATCACATCAGGCATGCCATCAGTTGTTCAGAATTGTCACTACAAGGTGAATAGGTTGAGTGTGTTGTGGTTAATGTTTATATTCAAACACATTTTCATACCCCGTTAGTGAAGGAGATTTGCTAAAGTAGTGAAGTTCAGTTGTTTCAGTCTATACTTTCAATATGCTAAGATGTATTCCCACTCTTCCTATAGCACCCTGACATAGTTATTGAAAACTAGCAGGTATCTGGTCAAGAAATATATAATGCTGATTTAATTTAGTCTGCAAAAGCAACAGAAAAGCAAAAACTAGTGAAATATTGTAGTAGATCACCTCAGTTTTTCTTTCCTCAGAGTTTAAGCTGTTTGTAGCCTCAGTGATGCATAAAAATGGAAGAGATTATGAAGTATATATTTTAGGAGCTTTTCCCTAATGTATAGTGCTCTGGAAATGCCTAGTGATCTTGTGTCTGAGAGGAAGATAGGGGAACAAAGGGCTGGCTGGCAGTGGCAATTGTCAAGACGTTTTAGAGCTCTTACCTTCAAGACAGTGTCTAGACTTCTTTTGGAAATTACCTTAGAATTTCAGTAAGCCTTTTATTTCAAGAGAAAGAATGTTACAGCATTAAAAACCCACTCTGTCATCACTGTGATGTTAGGGAAAGCTTCAGGTAGTTGGCAGACCCAAGCTTTTAAGAGTTAAGTCACGTGATTTGGCCAGGGAATGGTCTTTTTTTTTAAGATCATAAAATTATTTTGCATTCATGTGATTTGTTAAATGTTGATTAATAAAAGTTTGCTGATTGTGACATTATCATTAGTAAAATTATTTTTAGAGGAACAAAAGAATCTGTTCTCTGTCAGCCTTATTTTTACAAAAAGTTTTACTATTTATTTATAAATTAAAAGGGAGTACATTTGTCTGTATATCCTTGGAGAATTGGGTTTGAGACCTCCACAGAGAGCAAAGGAGTCCATGTTGCTGAATTCCTTCATATCAAATGCACAGTATTTACACAAAACCTATGTTTATCTTCTTGTATACTTTAAGTCAGTTCTAGATTATTTATAGTAACTCATGTGATGCAAACAGCATATAGTTATTGTATTCTATTGTTTCTGGAATAAGAAGAAAAAAGTCTGTAAATATTCAGTTCATGATTTTTAATTTTGACATTTTCAATTCACAGTGGGTTGAATCCGTTATGGAACTCATACATACAGAAGGCTGGCTGTACATAACAATTTTGTGTACTAGGTAGTGAACAGTTTCATTATTTTAGATTTTGAGACAGGGTCTCACTAAATATAAAGCCCAGGATAGGCTCCAACTTGTGGTTTTTCTGCCTCAGCCTCCTAGAGTACTGAGATTTCAAGCATACAGCACCACGCCTAGCTCAAGGTTCGATCCCCGATACCTCATCCCGAGCATGCTGGCCCCCAGACTGGGCATTGTGGTACATGCCTGTAATCGCAGTACTGGGGAGGCAGAGACAGGAGGATCACTATGAGTCTGAGCTGCATAGCGAGCCCCTGTACCAAGTAAATAAATAAATCATTTTTTAAAAAATGAAGTTGTAGGTATTCACATCCAGGTTGTATATTAGTACATCTTCATTTTCCCTGTATCTTCAAAAATCTTGTTATGGCTACCTGTGTTCTGCTTTCATAGATGTATACTACAATTTACTTAACTTTCGTCTTGCTTGATATTAAGGATGTTTCAAATGTTTTGATAATATGAAAGTAACTCTATTGAAGGTGTTTGATCCTACAGATGCAGAGTTAAGGCCCTAGATACCCTTCTTTTTTTTTTTTTTTTTTTTTTTTTCCAGGGATTGAACTCAGGCCCTTGCACTTGCCAGGGAAGTGCTATTCTACTGACCCATCTCCCTGGCCCCCTAGATACCCATTTTTAAAAAGTGTCCCAGAACCTTTCTGTTTGGTACTGCTACTGCAGAAAAGAATGTTTACCTTCCGCCTCACATTTCTGTCATTCTTATTATTCTGAAATCCCTAGTTATATGGGTGAAGACATGTGTTTTAATTTTCATTTCTGTGTTATAGAGGGTAGTCCTTTTTAAAGGCATGGCTCTGTGAACCTAAAGAATTATTGTGGTATTAATTTTTTTTTTATTGTGGTTCATCTTAAGGAAGTGTGTGTGTGTGTGTGTGTGTAAGAGGAACCTCTGTTCATGATTCACCCATATGCTTGCCCCACATTTAAAGGTGTTGCTAACCATAGCTACGTATTTGTGAAGCCCTTCTTCTGTAGGACAGGCACTTTGTAAAATAGTCTGTACCCCAAGTCACATTGGTGTCTTTCAGGAATTCTAGGTGCAGGCAGTGTTGGTTTTCTATTTCATAAATAAGAAACTTAGCCAGGGTGAGCATGGTGACCAGCTATTTTCTGACAATAGGATATGGACGATTATGTTTATCACTACACTGTCCTGCTCCCATCTTGAATTTATTTAAAGAATTTTCTTTCCATGAAAGATGAATCTGTATGTAGTTTAATACCCTGAGTAGATGTAGCTGTTAGTTCCAAAGCAGAGCGTTTGCCAATTTGTTGATTCCTTCTGCCAGTGCCCATTGACAGTCAGGTGCCTGCTGACTGCAGGGCATGGGGCTGAATGCTTGAGATGGGGAAGTGGGCACCTGCGTCTTGCCTCTGGCTTTGGAGCGCCCACCTGCCAGAGCCTTGAGGTGCTGCCTGTGTCTGCCTCCTGTTCCTGATGAGTCTAACTTTTCCTTTGGTGCCTTTGTAGGAGGCTCCCAGCTGTGATGCAAGCCTCCTCCTTTCTCTCCCTTCTGCGTGGCTAGGTTCACCCTCACCTGTTCCTCGGGCTGCATCCCGAGCAGCTCCAGCATGGCCGGCTCAGGTGCCCGCAGCCAGCTGCTGCTTCCACCTCTCCTCGATGGCCTCTTCACGCTTCACTTCTGCTGTGTTCTTGCCTTTCACACCTCTGCTCTCCCATCTTCCTTGCCCGATTTCCTCTTTTGATAATCCATTGTAATATGACGTATGGTTTTGTCACCCAGAGCTGAGGAGTACTGCGACTGCATGCGTACATGTGATGCTGATTGAATAACAGACACAGTGACCAATCACCAGTGGTCTTCAAAAGAAGAGACATGACTGGTCACTAATCATGATACGTACCTGCTGTTTGTGTGAAGAGATAGCAGTGAAGTTTGTACTTTGTGTACTCAGTTCATCTATTGGGTAGCTAAAATTTAAACCATATTTTGGCATTCTTATGTAACTTAACTAAACCATACTCATTGATAGCAGAACCATACAAAGTAAGGACTGCTATAATTTATTTCCAATTATGTATTCTGAGCATCTTTCATTTCCTTTTCTTGTCTCAAGATTATTTCAGAAGGATTTAGGTCACTGCTCATAGGTGTTTGGGTAGGTGTTCCTATGGAAATCATTGGCAAATTTGAGGGAAAAATTGTGCCGCACCGCTTTCTGTTTCAACTTAGTCCTCAAGTGTAGCTTAGTAATGAAAGTAATTAAGCCATGAAAACACATTTAAAAGAAGAAATGGAGCAGAGAATTTCTTCATTGATTAACAAAAATCTTTCCAAAGAAGTGAGGATGTATACAAAATCGCACTAGAAATTTTTATCCTAGGAGGTCAAAGTATCTTTTCCAATAAATGTTACAGTCATTTTGTGACTTGGCTGATAGGCGTTAATAATAGGACTTTGTTACCAAGTTTAATATGAATTCTATTTCATCATCTCGAATTTCCAGTGCTTCCCTTTGGTCCTATCCAATAACGATCACATTCTATTATTAAATCATGTGGTATTTTATTGTAGGAAGAATTGATCAAAAATGCAGCACAGCATCTCAGTCTTGTGTGGAAATACAGTTGCTGCTCCTTTGGCCCTTTCCAAATCAAGATATCCCAACTTCCTGTATGTGCTCTGGCACTGTCACGCCTCTCATGAAAACAGTTATTTAGAACCAGGCAATGGAAATTAGCACATTGGACATCTTTTTTATTTATATTCAAGATACTTGGCCACACGAAGTGTGAACACTTCTGTTTCTAGGCCCTATAAACAGAGTGTGATATTTAGCTCATAATAATTTTGGTATCATTTTGTCAGAGTAAGTTCAGTAGCACATGGAGTTTTACAAATCCTTTGTGTCTTATTCCTAATGTGTTACGCACTTCCTCTCACTGGTAAGCGTCTGTCACAGATCACTTGGCCAGGGACTGTACATGCTATGTGTTTGAGCAAGTGTTGAAGTTTGAATTTTGTTAGGCAGACTGTGTGTGAGCCTAGATGGTTGTACAGAAGCCAATCATGAAAATGTAGCATAATGTATTTTATGTTACCTCTACATAGATGTGATATTTGACTAGATCTCATCAGCCACAACATACAGTCTATCATCTTATATGTGTTCTGTGTCAGTCACAAAGAGAACAGAGTCCTGTCTATAGTTTAGTGCTTCCTTTCTTTGGGTGGCCTAAAGGGGCATATCCTTGTTTCCTTCATGTAGATTTGAAAGAAGTTTTTAGACTAACAGGGAACTGCATCTTTTATTTAACCGGGAGAGATCTGGAACTGGGAGAGATCTGGAAATCCCACCTCCCTTCAGAAGGATTTTTTTTTGCTCCGAATGACCTCAGGGCAGTTTTGGCCTGCTTGAGTCGTGGGGATCAAACCACAGCAACCTGAGCCTGACTGCCTTCTTGAAGCAGCCACTTAAAGGACTGAGCTAAGGGGCAGACCCCCTCCCCCCACCTCCCTTCAGAACCCTGACCCTAACACACCAACTCGTCCACTTACACGTAAAGGTCTTGAGACAGGCCTTCTGTTTGCCTTTTTGTACCTTGTTAGCACTTAGTGGTTGCCACGTGGGTTCATAGTGGGTAATCTTTATTGAATAAAGCAATCTACTGGTCTCTTAATTTAGACCAAAGGGTCTAATACATTGTAGATGCCCAGTAAATATTTATAACAACAAAGAAATGAACTAACCTAACATGTTTTTTTCTGAGATGTAGCTTACTAAATTTATTTCATATTCTCTGATATTATATTGAAATTGGATAGCATGTATGTATTCTGAAATAAAAGAAGCAGTATTTTAGAATTCTTAATTTGTTGATTAAAAATGTTATATTACCTCTCCTGATGTTTGGTCCATCTGTCTGTCTGTCTGTCTTTCTTTTTTTTTTTTCCTTTTTTTTGTGGAACTGGGGATTGAACTCAGGCCCATGTGCTTGCCAGGCAAGTGTTTATTCTGCTGAACTATTTCCCCAGCCCCCCCTTTTATGTTTGGTATTCTTGATTAGATTCCAAGGTTATTAAGTTTTTTGTGATAAATATAAATACTACTATTTCTCATGTATTTCATTTTATATACTGGTTACTACTATAGTTTTGGCTAAGAGAAATCTTCAAGAGTATGCAGATTTTTAAGAATTACATAAACATCTTGCTTGTCAGCCAGAAAAATCATACTAGGAAGTTCAATAAGAGTACATTGTTAAGCATACCTTAAGTTATTACTCGGATTTGTTTTCTTTGTCACATGTAATGATTTGCTAAATAAGGATAAACCCACTTAAAACACAGGAAACAAAAATCGGTAATAAAAGGCCCTTGAGATTACTAGATTCCTTTGCACTGCATGTAGCTGAGCAAATTGACAGCTGGAACTGGGGAGAAGACACCGGCCCCACGCTTGCCGTGGGACCTGCTACATGGTGGCCACTATGAGCACAGAAGATGAGCCTTGATGAAGGCTGTGTGAAGAAAGCATGGGGGCCATGCTTTCATGCCTATCAGTACTTAAGCAGACTGCACAATGTATTTGTTAGAAAATGCTCCTTCATGTAAGGAAAAGTTCAGGGCGGCCTTGAGAACAAATAGAACCAGAGCTCCTTGCAATATACATCACATTTACTCTCAACTGTCGAATTACACACTGCCACAGTGGGATTTTATTCTTGTTGTTGTTGTTGCTTTTTTTCCTGTGCCTAAGGAATTTGAATTTATGAGATTCTAACTCTTACTATTAAGAATGACCTAAGTCTTTTTGCACGAAAGTAGACTATGTACAAAATCCTTAGTGCCTGGTCTTATCATCTCTTTTCCATGTCAAATTAGATCGGCAAGAGTCTCCTAGGAATGTTGAGTTGGTGAAACGGTTTACTTAAAACTGCTTTATTTGCTCTGCTTTAAAGCTCTATTTAGTACACAGTGTATAGCACTTGGGGTTAAAAAGACGTTAAGTCCATTTCTGCATCTATTCCTGTTATGACCTATGCACTGAATTTCATTCTAGGTGTGATTTGAGCCTAGAAAATAGTGGAACTGCAAAAATTCTGTGCCTCATAAGATAGGGATATGAGTGAGAAGTAGTCATGCAGGTTCCAGGGCTGGATTCAGGTAACAGATCAAGTGAAACTTCATGGCAGTGCTTTCTACTACTGTGGATTTCTCTTCTCTGGTCCATGGGGATTTCTGCTACTCAACTTCACACATAATTGTTGCTTAGGCTTCTGTCTTCCCCTACAGTGATAAGAGTTGAGGTTATTCCTCCAGCATAGATAGATAGAGATTAAAAAAATCTTCAAGTGCCAGCAGTATACCTTTAGTTTTTGTGATCATTTGAGTCATTGATGACTTGTTGTCTTTATTATGTTTATATTAGTTCATCA
Organism: Octodon degus; assembly: GCF_000260255.1. Lineage (NCBI taxonomy): Eukaryota > Metazoa > Chordata > Mammalia > Rodentia > Octodontidae > Octodon > Octodon degus. Next base: position 3,666,983 of record NW_004524763.1, on the reverse strand, counting down.
TTGTACTGAAGGAAAATTAAATGGAAACCATAATACTTAAAATATTTTCCCCTTCACTGTGACTACCCAGTGATTACTTACCTAGAGACTCCACATCTGGATGCGGCACAGCAGAATTGCAATCACTCATGCTCTTTACCCCTGCTACCCACTCAGATTTTAGGTTACCTTTAATAATCTGGTGAAACATGAATGAAAAAAAGGTCAGTAGGTTGTAAAGCAAAAATATTAGGCCTATTCCTGGGAGTAGTCTTTCAGTGAGGGCAGTGGGTATTTGACAATAAATTTAACATCAGATATAATAACAAGTTCGATGAATCCTTTTGAGTCTTTGCAGGTTATGCCTATTAAAGTATTTTACTTGAAAATTGTAAACATTTTTCTCCATAAGGATTTCACAGGAGTGTAATTTGCTCAATATTTTTTCTTTTTCAAAACAAAATATCCAGATTTCCAGATGTTTAATCTTACGTGAGGTGGAACTTAGTTCTCTTTTTCTTTCAATATTGGTCATAAACCAGTTATTTTCCATCAGCATTAATGTGCATTAGTGTTATATTGTCTGAGGTGATTTTGCTGATCTGGGGACATGGGTAGTCTCTAAAGATACATAGAGTGACATAACTCTGGGCCATGACTGGCATCTCATAATGCAGAATCTGGGGATTCTGCTTAATATTCCTTAATGCACAGAGCTGCCCACACAAAACCTTACCTTGCCTAACAGGTTCACAATGCTTCATCTGAGAGAGCTAGATGTATGTACTGATATCTTCACACGTGAAAGCACATGGGGGACAAAGTGTCTCCTGCATATTCAGCATCCACATTTCTACTGATGGAAGCCTATTTATCCATTGGCTTACGGGAAACATGTGAAGTGACTGGTAATGTGAAGTTGTTTCTCAGACGTTACTCAGAGCTGTGAGCTTGGAGTTTGTTTCATGTAATTCTATGTTTTTTTTTTTAAAGCACTTAAATATAAATCCAATTGTACAAGTATGAAAATCATTCTTCTACTTATTGCTGGACTGCTGCTCACTATAATTGTCATCGTTGGAGCCATTCTTTTCATTCCAGGTAAGATATACAAGCGCTATGGGAAATGCCGCGTTGGCATAAAGAGGATGTTCCGTGTTGAGGGAGGCATGGTAGTGGTTTCCTAGGTAGGTCTGTTTAGCAGATTATGGCAGAGTAGTTTCGTAGAACAGAATTCTCCTCCTGCTCTGGGGGCCCTAAGTCTGAAATCAGGGTATCAACAGATCCACATTGCCTCTCAAGGCCCTAGGGGAGAATCCATTCCTTTTTCTTCTGGCCTCTAGTATTTGCCAGCTCGCTCCCCTTGCCATTCCTTAGCTTGTGCCAACATTGCTCCACTCTGCCCCTGTGGCCATACTGCCACTTCCTGACCTCGTGTCTTCTCGTTGGTGTCTCCCTGACTCTTGCACAAGAGCACTTGCCATTGGAATGAGGGCTCACCCATGTGATCTGGGATAAACTCCTCCCAGGCTTTTAATGTAACTCTTTTGCAATGCAAGGCAGTATTTATAAGTTCTAGGGAACGGGGGTTGGAAATAGCATTAGGACCACCATTAGGCCACTGCGGTAGCAGACTTCATCAGCTGTGATGTGGAACCAGCACTTACTTCTGGGGAATGGCCGTGGAGGTGGAAAGTAAGGAACATATGGAGAAGAGATGCAGAGGCGGGTTGGGGCTCACAGAATAGTGGACTGTGGGGCACCAGTGTGGTTTCTGTGGGAGAGTGCTCTGTAGTTGTGATGTCGAGGATATTTGTGTCTTCAGCTGGGAGGTGCATGGGGGAGAGCAGTGCCGAAGACCACACTGGGTTGGGCTTTGGGCCACTGAATAGAGTACGCAAGGGGAATCTTGGTAAATGATGACTGCAGAGTTTCTCAGCTGGGATTCTGTGAGGCTGTTAAGGAGAAGGCCATGCCAGCATACTGTTAAGATTTGTGTGCTTCATTTGGTCTTCATGCATTAATTTTGGGGAAACATTTTTAAACCATTCACAGTTCATGAATGGTGATGAGATTCAAATAAATATTTAACTTCAAAAATAGGAAGTGCATCGGAAAATATTTAAAATATTTTTATTTATTTACAGGAGAATATTCCATAAAGAATTCTTTTGGACTTGGTTTCATTGTAATTTCTACAGGAATATTAATATTACTTCAGTACAATGTCTTTATGACAGGTGGGTATTCAGCATAATTTTGGTAACCTCTTTCATTAAAAGACAGCACTTTGGATAAAAACACTTATGTTTTTTAATAACTGAATAAAAGTTGGTTTATTAAAAGATTTTCCATTATATTCTTAGTAGCATACAGAACATTTTAAGGTTACCTTAAATCTTTGGGATAGTTATGTGAAAATTGATTTTTATTTTTATTGTTTATTTTTAATTTGTTATGTATTGGTACAGTCTCACAAAGCAGCTCAGATTCATAGTGATTCTCCTGTTTCCACCTCCCCAGTGCTGGGATTACAGGTGTGTGTCACCACGCCCAGTCTCAGTGGCCAGCTCAGCACACCCAGAGGACTGAACCCCAGTCCCTGCGCATTTCTAAGCAGGCACTTAATTCGCTGAGCTATCTTGCCCGCCCTTGAAAATCGATTTTAATATTTGATAAGAAAATATATTTATCACAAACAGTGAAACAATTATTTTAGTCATTGACAGATCTCGACACTGTGGTTTTAAGGTAACACGTCTAGTCTAACTGATCAGTATCATTTTCCCTACATTGTAACAGCAAATCCCTAACATATATTTGTTGTTGTTACCTAAGAGTCATAGTTGACTCTAGGTCTTAGATGCTCTCTGGCTTGCTGTACTTTGGAAAGTTATTAATTCATTATAAAGTCGTAGAAACTCCAGATGCACAACGTAGTGGTCATGGTGTTCGTAGTCTCATATGCCCTACAGCTCTCTCCCCTGGAGCAGTTTGGTGTGCATGTGGAGAACCTGCCAGCAATAGCCATTCGGACTGTAGAGCACACAAGTCTGGTCAAAGCAGCACTGCTGTGAGGTCTGGGTAAAGACTACTATTCCTGTTTAAATTACTGATAATAAAAGGCTGCTGAGTCTGAGTCTGGAGCTGACGGGTGTGTAGAGGATAGAGATGATGGGAGAAGCATCTACTGTATCATCTGAGCAGGAGCCACAGGCTCAGTCTTTGGCCTAAGGACCTCTTGACTGTGCCGAGTCCAGCCATAGTCACCAGTCCTCTCAACACACTTCTGTTTTGCCCTTCTTCCTCTCAGCTTTCGGGATGACCTCATTCACGATTGCCATACTGATCACGCAGGTGCTGGGCTATGTCCTCGCCGTGGTTGGACTTTGTCTCTGTGTCACAGGTAGAAATCACATCCTCTCTGCTCTGTTTGAGTTTCTCTAAGGAAGAGCTCTTCTTTTTCGTCTTTGTTGTTTTTTTTTAAAATAGCCCTTTTAAGGTTGCAGTTTTAGGTCACAGCAATATCGAGTGGGGAGTATGGAGAATTTCCATGTGTGCTCACCCGCTTCACATACCCTGCACTGCCCCAGGGTCCCTCTGCATCCCATCCGGGCTGCACGTTTGTCACAGTCACGAGCCAGCCTTGCTGCATCACTAAATGACTCAAGACCCATCGCTTCCATTCTGCCCAGTCTTGGTGTTGTGCACTGGGTGGCGATGACAGATGTGCAGCAGTGTGCATCCCCCACTGTGGTGTTGCACAGAACACTGGCACTGCCTGAAAGGCCTCTGTGCATCCCTTCCTCCCACTAACCCCCTGGCAGCATGATTTTTTCACTAGCTCCAGTTTTGTACTTTGCAGGCTGTGTTAGAGTCAAAATCTCTCAGTATATAATCTTTTCCATGTGGGCTTCTTTTACTTAGAGTTATGCATCTAAGTTTCCTTCAGTCTTTTCAAAGCTTGACATTTTATTACTGTTTCAGTGCTGAGTAGCACCCTGTTGTGTAGATATACCGTAGCTCGTGTGTACATTCACCTATTGAGGGACAGTATGGTGGCTTTCTGTCTTTTGTGATTATGAATAAAGTGGCTTCTAACATCCTTGTGACTCCTGTTTTTGCACAGACATAAATTTTCAACTCCATGTGGATAAGTACCAAGGAGTGCTGTTTCTGAGTTGTATGTTAAGGCATGCTTAGTTTTGTAATAAACTGCCAAACTCACTGGTTCTATTGCTAAATTACAACCAGTGAAGGAAAGTTCCTGTTTCTCTACATACTTGCCATCATTTGGTATTATGAGCTTATTTTATTTTAGTTCTCATTTTTCTCGCAATGAGAATAGTATTTTCCACATTGCTACAAGAATGTTGGTTATATATATATAGTATATGGACTATTTAGACAGCCAAACTATTGTGCCTGTGGTTTTGGAAGAACTTTAAAATAACCGGGCACCAGTATGTTGGAGCCTTAGAATTTATACACTTTTTAAAAAAATTTTATTTGGTTGTTGCAGGGTCTCACTACATGGCTCAGACTTGTGGTGATCCTCTTGCTTTCAGCCTTCCAGCACTAGGATTACAGGTGTGCGCCACTACACCTGGGCTCTGGCCAGCTTAGCCCCAGGGCAGGGCTGGCACAGCATGTGGTGCCGGGGCTCGAACCACGGTCCCTGAGTTTGCTTAAGCTTGCCTAAGCAGGTGCTTTAGTCTGCTGAGCTATCTCACCAGCCCTATGCACTTTTTCATTAGTTTTAATACAATAAAGATTGTGTAATGAAAAAGATGGACTTTTTTCTTATAGTAATTTATATTTTGTTGACAGAGATAATAGTAAGATAATTTTTGTTATCCATACATACATAATTTTTGTTTTTTGATTTTTGTATGTGTGTGTTTTAGGGAAGGGTCTACAGGGTGTTCAGGGTCTCATTACTAGATCAGACTTGTAGTGATCTGCCTCTTTATAGCCTGCCAAGAGCTGGGATTACAGGAGCATGCCAGTCTTGCTTATTGATTGTTAAAACAAGAATTACTCTCCTTAAAGCTTTATTAGTTACTGTCAATTCCTTTTGAAATTTTAGTCATTGTATAGGGATTTCTAATACCAGATTTCATTTGTTTTTACAGCATGCGTACCAGGGCATGGTCCTCTTCTGATTTCAGGTTTGGGTATCATAGCTCTAGCAGAATTACTTGGACTAGTTTATATGAAATTTGTGGGTAAGTCAATCTTATTTTTGTAAGCCTATGCCAGGAATTTTAGATGTAAACAGAAAATGTTTTTAATCCAAAGAAATGTACTGATAACTGCCAAAGTGAGAAAAATACAATTGGAATGAGGACAATTACTGTTTCCCACCTGCTTCCCCATGGCTGCTGATGGACAGTCATGTGTGTGCCACCAGTGGTTCACAGCTGCCCACAAAGAGATACAGGAGCTGTGGTCCTCTCGTGAAGGTGTTATATAGGGTTTCAATATATACGAGGTATAAGAATTATTGAAAAGATTGGATTATAAATTACTTTAAATGAAAGTGACTTTTTAATGTAGACTTTTTATATTGAGTAAAGGGAAAGATTTTTTTTTTTTTTTTTGGTGGAACCAGGGATTGAACTCACGCCCTTGCGCTTGCCAGGGAAGCGCTTATTCCATTGAGCCATCTCCCCGGCCCATAGAAAAGATGTTTTAAAGGATCCATTTGAATTGATAGAGATTCTTAATGGTTCTGTTATTTCTGTAATAAGACTCTTTGGTGTAGACCTATTTGCCACTTGAAGTCTTCTTGTATGCATGGATAGTCCAGAGAAAAGGGAAATCGACGATCCAACTCTGCACCTTGTGCTGACTTAAAGAGCTGTGTGGCTTCCAGCGCACAACTTGAGCACGTTTGTTTGTAGATTTAGGGTTTGACTACTTTTAAAATCATTTCTTAGTAAGTATGGAATTAGCTTTTTTGTTTTAACCTTGTTATTTATATTGCCAGTTTTCAAATAGCAAATTCTGCATAAATCTTTGTTTTAACTATATAGAGAGGAAAAGATGCTTTTACTAGTTCCCAAAACTAGTGTGTTGCCTTACTCATGCTATAGATATGCCCTACAGTCTGATTTATAGTGGTTGCCCCATGATAAAGAAAAACTCTTCACTACCTAACAAAATAAGTTATAAATTCATGGAAAAAAAAAAAAATCAGGGCTTCACTTTAGTTTGGGTGGACTTTATGTTTCTAAAAATTAATTCAAAACTTGAATGGTTATAGTCAAATTTACTATATGCCTTGTGTATTAATTTAAAGAAATTTTACTTTTATTTCTGAACTTCAGCTCATGGTGACAGAGCTTGATTCTATTATATTTTCTCCATTCTGCTTTAACTAGTGCTTCTTAGATATAAAATTGAAATAGCCAAAATGTGCCTATCTTTAGCTTATGTATATAAGCTACCTTAGTTGTTTCTCAATGAAATTTCCTACTTTATTCCACATAAGTCCAGGAAACACCATTGAGATATCTTAAGCAGCCTGGCATCCGTGTAGTAGCTGGAGGGAGCGCCCTCAGTGTTCATAGTCTTATATTTGTTAGTCCCACTTTCCAGTCACCAGGGGTTTGGCTCTTAAAGATGACACTGCTGAGTCTGCTGTCCTGCATGTGAGCCTAAGAGCAGGGTGTGAGCTGCACGGTCATGTAACACTGGTGAAGTGACGCTAGCTGTCTGCGGTAGTGAGCGCTGCAGTTTTACTTCTGGCTACCTGGATTGTCTCCCTTTCCTTGTCGTGCCTCCCCTTGCGTTCCACATCTGATAGAGAATGGTGCTCACAGTACAGCTGCCCCAGGCCAGCGACGCTGTCTGCAGTGGGAGGAGGCCCTGCCTAGGCGCCCCCGCACGCACTGCCTTTCCCCAGAGAGGCCTGTGAAGCCACACAGATGCAGAGGTTAAAATTACGGGGAAGGGGAAATCCCTGCAAGTTCCTCACATTTTTAAAATCATATTTTGATGTATAAATATGCTGTAGTTAAGAATTTGATTCAATTTGATTAACATTTTGAAAATATCCTAAATTAACTTTTCAAATCAACTTGTCCAATGCCAGAGTGCAGAAAGATACCTTCGGTCAGTTGAAAGGCAAGAAGAGAAAAGGTACAGGAAAGTTGCTCTTTAGATAATGTGGTAGACTAGGAAAATTCATGTGATTTGCTCTTATGCTCTGACTTTGTAAATCTGAATATGTGTAACATTAAGGTTGCAAATTTGAGCACTTTTAGCAGGAAGTAAAAGTTGTGTTCAAAAATAATTTTTCTAATTGCAAGTATAGTGTTTTAGAAATTAATATATTGATTTAAATGCAATAAAATCCTCAAATAGTTTTTTAAAAAACCCAAACTGTCTTCAAGCATGAATTAATGTCTCTATAAGAATTCTAACTTTTGCATCCTTATTATTTCTAAGTTTAAATTTGTAGCCTTAATTGTTAAGAGTGAGATTTTGACTTTCTTTTGTAATTGTATTGGATTTAAGTATTTTAAAAGTGCATTTTAATTTTTTAAAAGTAAGACAGGAGCTGGAAAAATAACATTGCAAACAGGATATAAAGGATAGATACAGATGGGGAAGAGAGAGTTAATTGTCAGTTCTAAATTCTGATAAACACATGAATGAGCTCAAAAATATAACTTAATGTACTATCTCTGCTCCTTCATAGTACCAATCAAAATTTTAGATAGCTATTTGATTCTTTTTTCTTTTACAGTGTTTTATCTATAGGACACTTTTCTTGAAGTCAGTTGTATATACATGTAACACTCTCAGTGGTCCAAATGAAATTCTGTTATTCTGCCTTTTTAATCTGGAAGACTGTTAAATGGGTTGTACTCCAACCACTTATTCCTTTGAAAAGAAGTTGCCTTTATATTTGGATATAAAGAACAAACCACTCTCCCAAGTACCTCCCTAGCGGAGATTGCCAGGTCACCAGAGCAGCTACTAACTGGGTCACACAAAGGGCAGTAGGTAGCTTAGCAATTGGAAGGCTCCCCACATTGTCTAGGGAACGAGTCATCACTCTGTACCAACAGGTAGTTGTTGCCTTTCTGTCATACACCCTCAGCTGAGTTCTCTGCTTTTGATTCTGTACCTGTTAGCCAGCTTTCTCAAGCTTTCTGTGCCCTATTTTTTTGTCCTGTTCATGTCTGTCTTCTCATAGCCTTTCTTGCCTATGACGCTAAGCTTTGAGCTGCTTCTTGCTGTTCCTGTTTCACCTTCCCTTCCCATCACCCGCTTTCTAGGCTTTATATTTCTCTTCTTGCAATTCCAGTGGAGTAAGAAACTTACCTGGCCAGTCCATAGCCATTTTCCTGTTTTTATGAACCCAACTGGCCTAGCCCATAGATGGGCTGAGCTTCGGTCAGAGTCTACCCTGCTTCCTTCCTATCAGCCCTAGAAGCTTAATGGCCTGGGGCGGAATGAGTGGTGATGAGAAAATAGCAGGGACCCGGAAAGCAGCCCTGTGCTGGTCTCAGTCTGCTAATAAGCTGATCCAGTACTGTCACCCAGGCCAGGTTACAGTGGAATCCTAGAAATCTTACCATATGTTCTTTTGCTATTACTGAGTTCAACTTGCATGACTTATAAATGATTCTGTTTTGCTTCCATCTCTTGTTTAGCTGTATTATTTTTTCTCCTTTCGCTATTTTTATGTTTGTATTTTTTTAGTTTTTTTTTTTTTTTTTTTTTATGAGAAGTTAGGATTCCTTGAACCAAGAGAAGCAGATGGGATGGAGTAGGAAATTGTATATAGGAAAAGAATATTAGAATAATACAGTGGGATAACGTTCTTACTGAGTGACTCAAAAAATGTTGCTGTGTTTTCATGTCTGTAGGACTCGGATTATGTGTTAAGGACTAACTCTAGCTGCTTGGGGGCCTCCTCCCTTGGTTTTTATAGGAATGTTGTCTCTTCCTCATATTGTTCATATTTCTTCATTAACCTAGTCAGAAACAGTGTAAAGAAAAACTCAGAAAACTAAGGAGGTAATAATACATAGAAGAGGGCTTGGTTGGCTGGAACTGGCTGCCTAGAATACCTTTCTAAAACCAGAGGACTCTGGTGTTTTGTTTCGTTTATTATTTAGAGCTTTAAAAACTGGAAAGATGGGGTGAAGGCTGGGCTACAAGAAACAAGAGCAGGGAGTTAAGGAGAGTGAAGGAGATGGGAGGTTAAGTGTTGTCACATTTGTCTGCATCCTGGCTGGTAGGATGGGAAGAGATGGAGCGGGTGATAGGTGGTAGCATTTTCCTGAGTGGCTGGTTGGGAGGAGAGATGGCCTGCACAAAAGGGAGAATGTGTATTTATTTTCAGATATGGGTTGGTTGCTCACCTATTTTTCTTCCATAAATGCATATAATCAAGAATGTTCTGTGTTTTTTAAATAGCCTAGCAAGATTGGAACTCCTTCATTGGAGTTTCTAGCACTGTTTTCATTTTAGCCCTGAACATTTAATGGTAAAATTAATTGTTTTGTGGCCTTGATTTATTTCATTTATTAAATTTATATTTTTATTTTATCAGCTTCCAATCAGCGGACTATACAACCTCCTAGGGTAAGTTAAATTTTATTAAATAAATTTGGAATGATCAGTTGATGGATTAGAATGATAATTAGAATATTGAACTATTCTGCTTAATGTTTGGTTTCATGCAAATTAAATAATATTGAAGTCATTTCATGACCTTTGGATGAATGGGTCCAATTCTATTTTCAAATTTAGGTTTGATCATATGAGTTTCAATGGGATGGAATAACTGGTCCCTTAAGGTTACACTGACTTCTTAGACCTATTGTACAAGTGGAAAACTTATGAGTGGGGATGGTAGTTACTAGCTCTTCCTTCAAAAGAAAGCTGATTTCAGTATACTGCCTCCTCTCTTGGACGCATTCTTGTGAATATACTGAATGGCAATTTCAGACTTAAAATGAGCAAGATAGATTTATAGTAAGTTGACTTTCTTAAAATTAGAGCCTACAAAATAATTATAAATATTGCTGGGAAAATATCTTTTCTGAGTTATTATTCACCCCTGCCCTATTTTATAAATTTTTTTCTCTCTGGAAACTGTACTGTAGGTCTTCTGTACTTTAGAAACCTTACAAACTCTGTGAAAAATTACCAAGAAAGGAGCAAACTTTGAAGGGAATAAACAAGGAAAAAATATCTGTAGACTCATATATATATACTCATCATAGCAATGGGCTCAAGAGCTCTTTTGTGGAAATCAGATCTGGGGAGGACTATATTATACTCAGCTTCCCATGAAAGACGGATGATAGATCTGTCTGGAATCCCCAAGAGAGTGTCCTGTCTGTGGCAGAAAGGGCACCTAAGTCTGAGGGCAATTTGGGGCTCAGTATGTTGGTGTCACCCTAGCCATTTATTTTGAAAAGATTGATGCCATAGCTACATTGGTTACAGTTGGTCAGCACTTTCCAAAGTACCTCTTAGAGATAACCCAACCATTGGACCTTAACATCCTAGCAGTTTTCTTCCCTGGTGCTGAATTCAAGTGGTATCTCTTGAAAGTAATTTTGTTTCACTCCCTTGTCTTGTTAACTGTATTGTTTATTCTAACTATATTGTTTACTCTGTTGCTCTTTGCATGTTTTCTTTTAATAGTTTTGTAGGAAGTTAGATTTCCTGAATTGAGTAAAGTGGGTGGGCTTGGAAATTCTGCATAGAAAAAAGTTATTAAGAGAATGATGTTATTAAACTATTAACTATGCTTGGTAAGCTTTGCTTTAGCATTTGTTGCTTTGTTTTGTTTTTAGTCTGCTGGATTCACTGCTTACCTACTTTAGATATTAGAATAAGTTTTACTATAAAAGACATGAAATAAGTTATATTTTATGTAAATATATTTTAAATATTTTCCAGAAAGCTGTAGAGGAACCCCTTAATGGTATGTGTGTTCTTCTTGACCCTTTACCAGATCACAGTTTGAATGGGCCTCAGGGAAGTTCGATTATCTATCCACATCTTGGGGAAAATCTAGTAGTGGGTTTCTTTTTCCTCTTGCCTTCATTTTTAATTTTTTTTAATTCATCAAGAAGTAGGAATTTTCTTAATATCTTATATTTGGGGCAATGTAGTATCTTGTATCCCTGATTAGTTATGCTCCCCAGCCAACTGGTGCTGGCCAGGGGGAGCATAGCACCCGACTAGAGAGGACTCTTGGTTACTGCCATTTGATTTGCAAATCTCAGGAAGACAGCGGCTGTCAGTTGGAGTGAGACCAAGCTGTTTCACTTCCTTTCTCTATAAGTCTCGCTCTATATTCCCAGCTGAATCGCTTTCCTCTGTGGATGCTAACGAAGGGTGCGAGCCAGAGATGCTTTTGCAATAAAATGATAGCCTTAAATGGCTGTGTATTTGTAGAGCAGTCTGCATGATTTTGCTACATATTTGTTTCTTTTTTAATTATTTCTGGTTGTGAAACCTTACTAACTACTTCCTTGGCTTGTTACTAATCCTTAGCATTTAAAGAATCAAAAGGAATGATGAATGAGGGTAAGTATGAGATACACCTATAATTGTAGCTTAGTTGAAATGCAGGCATGGAAAAGAAAGCCAAAAACTTCTTGAAAGCTTGACCTTTTTAAAAAAGAACCCTGTCAAATGATAAAGGTTTATATCTTTATATACACAAATTTAGTCTACTTTGCTAAAAACTCTAAAACTGTACCTATAGAAGTTGTAGCACTTTCTGTAAAACATTTCTCGGGTTAGGCACCTGTTGCCAGGAACATGAAGCGCTTTCCGTGAGGCCCGCTAGCCATCGGGCACCATGCTTTGCCATTTGACAGTTTCTTTTGCTCGTGTTGATGATTTTGTTGCCTTTTACTCAAGGGGGTTTAGTATCTCTGCTTTGCTTAGTAAGGACTTGGTTCTAACCTCAGGAAAGGGATAGAGAGAGATGTTTCATCATGCTAGCTTTCGCCTCTTTTTTTCCATTTCTGGCCTAATAATAATTGTGTATCTTAGGGACTTGGGAGATGGCTCAGTGGAGGAATAAGCTCTTCCCCGGCAAGCGCAAGGGTCTGAGTTCAATCCCTGGTTCTGGAAAAAAAAAAAAAAAAAAAAAAAAATGTATATCTTGAAAGCATATATTTGTTACTTCTCAAATGTCTGCAGTATTGACTCCTATTTCATTTTTTACTTTATCCTACTATGGTATTTCTTTAGTTCCATTGGCATTTAATGGCTATTTTTTTAAAAAAACATTGATTCTTATTTGCAGTGCTCATGTAACTATATATTCAAGTTTTATCACAAAGCAAGATAACCAAATCCTTCCTGGCGTGGACTTGGCATGTGTGCGTGATGCAGCTTAATTCTTTCTGCATCCCTTCTCCCTCCTCCTCTCTACCATCCATCTCTCCATCCCCCTGCCATTTGAGAAAGATCTAAATTTCTTCATCCCTTTATTATTTGAATCATCCCTTGCTGATGTAAGTAGTTTGCTTTTTAATTAACCGTTTTAAAGTCTGTGACTTACCTGCTCACTTCTGTGATACAGTGTAGTGTTTAACACAGGAGTCTTTGTTCTCCTGAGTACAATTAATTTTTGCATAAGGTTAAAAATGTTCTGATCATATGTGAACCAAATTTGAAAGAATGTTTAGCTTGAGTTCACCAAAGAGCAATAGAATGATTCCACTTTTTCAGATTTGTGTCCCAGTCTTTAAACACACATTTTGTTATACAAAGCCCTGCCTCTTTAAAACAAAAATGGCATCTGGAATCATGGCACGTAGTGGTTTAGCCATGTTCAGATTGCCTTGACCTGTTTTCACTTTCTTTGTTTCTTCATTCTTCTACTTGGCTGTCATTTTTCTATGGTTGAATGTGGAAACTAAACTTTTCTCTATTGTCAGCAAGCCAGTATGTAAGACTCTTGAGTGTTTCTTCCTTTGTTAATTTCCCTGAAGATGTGATTTTTTTCCGAACCACTGTAGCAAATGTTGTAAAGCAGCTTTTACCTTGAAATTTTGTTCATGACACATGGAGTCTGTGATGACTTGAAAATCCTCTTATTTGTTCTAGTACTTAGTGATCAGAGTTTATTTTTTAAATGTCTGTCTGATGGGCTCTTAGCTGACACTTGCCTAATGCTTCTAATGTACCTGCCTTATTAATGGATGAGGTACGGGTACATGCCCCAGGCATTTCCTCTGTGACCTACATGTACCCCTCATGGGTGATTCCATTTCAGCAAATTGTATAGATCTAAGTGAATGATAGAATATTTCCTATGGTGAATATGTTTTGCTTTGAAAAATCACTGTCACATGGCTTTTCTGCAGCTTACCCAATGAAAGATCAGCATACTATTGATGTTTAGTTGCCTGGCTTTTGTCTCTAACCTTTGCCAATCGATAGGTAGATAGATAGTTTTAGATACTAGATGGCTAAAATAATTTCAGATTTTTCTAAGTACTTCTTAATGTAAAGAAAGTAGGCATGAATAGTGACAACAATATCCATTGTTTATTTTTTCAGAATAATTGAAGCAAAATGATGAACTCTGATTTGGAGAGTCATAAGACGTGAAGGAATACACTTGTGTTTAAGCACCATGGCCTTTGATGAATCACTGGTGGGAAGAAGAAGAAAAAAAGTAACTGGTTTTCATCTGTGGGAGAGAAGTCATTGACCCATAAATGATTATTCCAGTTTTTATTCAAAGCAGCTGTAATTTAGTTAATAAAAGCAGTATGACCTGTGTTGTATGCCCAATTGAGATAGTTTTCTGTTGTTATTTTTATTCAATTAGGGACAACAGTAGGGGGGCAACTTCCAAGAATGATACCTTTCAGATCCTAGGACCTCATAACTCTAGGTTTATATGGGATCTGAGTGAGAATTCCCTAGCACTAACCTGGTGACTACTCAGAGATACCTGTGAAAAACAGTGGCTTCCATCAAGCATTAGTAAACTCATGTTCTAGCAGCTCTAGCAGTCACACTGTTGGCTGAGTAATGTGTCTGCTACTTGTGGATCAGTGGGATGGGAATCTGAGTAGACAGGAATCCAGTTGGGAACACCTTGTGTGTCACTGTGTGTGCTGCGATAGTGATGGAGATAGCGGTCTTCATTCTTGGTTGTTGCCATCCGCACATCCCCCTTCAGCATACAGTGTGAGAGATCTTTCCCAGATTTGAGGTACTTTTATGAATGGATGTGTTTTTCTTTTGTTCTCGCTACCCTTTGTACCTCGTCTTGTCCCCATGTTAATGTGCTTCTGCTGTACAAGATGTAGTACCTTTTGTCCTCTTTGAACATGGTCCAATGACATGGTAGATCGTTGCAGAAAGGAGCCAGATTTATTCTCAGAGCACTGTGTTCACACCTTTCAGCAAAAAATAGCTATGGTTATAACATATGTGTTCCCTTCCTCTGGTTTGAAGGCAAAAATCTACAGTGTTTCTTCACTTCTTTTCTGATTGGAGGCATGAAAAAGCAAGACTGAAATCGGAACTCTGAGTCTCCTGCATGGCAACATAATGTGTGTCTCCATCAGGCCCCGAGGCCAGCCCTCCTGCGAGGGAGCACTTTTACTCCTGTTGTGTCTCTGTTGCATGATGAACAGTCATCACCTTCCTCCTGTAGTCCTGCCTCCTCTTCCTCTGCCCTAAGATTGAAAAGTAAAACACTGCCACATTTCCTACCCCTCCGCCCCATTCCCTTAGAAGAAAACTAACATTCTGACAGTTGTGACCGCCTGGAGTACTTTTAGATTAATAGCACTCGTTTTTTTTTACCTCGTTTGTGGGTGTGTGTTTGTATGTGCACACATATAAGGTAGGCACACGCCTCTTCTGTAAGGATGAAAGTGTGGTACCTACAGGAGAGCAAATGCTTAACTTCGTACTTTTAGTAAAAACATTTAAGAAAACAAAGGTCTTTATTGGGTGGAATTATATTTGATGCAAATATTTGATCACTTAAAACTTTAAAAACATCTAGGTAATTTGCAAAGCTTTTTGACTGCTCACCAGTACCCTTTAAAATACTAGTAATCATTCCTGTTTGTGTAATAAGACATTCCTATTTGTAGTGGCATTACTAATAGTTGTTTCTTAGTCCACTAAATGTTTCCATGTGCCTCTTTTATGAGAACTTTATTGTAATATTTCATGTTGGGACCAAGTGGTTTGCCCATGGTATAACTACATGTATGACCTGCTAAGGCCGCTCAGAAACTGAACACACTATCAAAACAGATCTTCTGGGAGAAAAATATGCATATGTGTTTTTTCTCTTTTTCAGTTGTATAACTGTCCAAAATACTAGCATATGGAGAGAGAGCTGTATTCCTTTATACAAATCTGATGGCTCCTGCTGCTCTTTTTTCTTCTGAAAATATTTACACTTTGCTAATATTGTTTGTTACTTTACAAATCAGTTTTGGTGAAAGAAGGGGACAAAGCAGATGGACTTGAAAATGATCCAAATTTCTATTCTCTATTAAGGTATGAAAATCTTTATAGTCCAATTTTTTATGAACTAAAATTTTACCTTTTAACATGCTGTTAGTGCTCTCTTATTTGGGGTATAACCCCTGGGGTGACCATCTGTTGTTTTTCTCTTTAATGCTGCCTGCCTTTTAAGGCCTTCACTGCCCTACTTGGTGCCACCAGAGGCAGCAAGGGACATGGCAAAGGAATCAGCTCTCTTCCTCCTCATCGTCAGCTTTTCGGGATAGGGGACCGCAGAGTCTTCCACCCTGGGCATCACTGAGCCAGTCCATTCTCCTTCACTCAGGCTCCACATTGTTCCAAGTTTCTGCCACATCAAATGAAACTGCTAGCAGTGTTTTGAGCATTGTGTCTCTTTTGCTCTATGATACACGCTTTTTATTCTACCCCCAATTTTGACATCATCTCTATTGAATTGCATTTATTGTATGTTGTCGGAGTGACACCATTCCCTATTTTCTGCACCAGTCTTTTTGGAGCTTTTGGCCAAATTACTTCTTTTTCTCCTTCACTATTCCTGCTCTAGCCCTTTGTCCACCTCAGGATGTCCTTTGCAGTCTGTCCCCGTCCGTCTCGCAGCCTCTTTCGTCTCTTCCGTCCCTTCTCTGGCGTTGATGTACCGCTGCATAACCCTATCCGGGTTTTGTATGGTTCTCACTTGATTTAAAGTTGCCTCCCTAGCAGGATCCCCTCTTTTTTCCTTTCTGTCTTCCTGCAGTATTTCACATACATCAGATCCTCAGTACACAAGTTTGATGATTGAGATCTGCCTGTATTTATATTTCTATTTTTAATAGGGTGAGCTGAAGAGTTTTCTTTTTTGACAAATTTCTCACGCTCTGAAAACCATAAATGTAATGATTTTCCACCTGGAAATTCCATGTCCATACTGTTATGTTCCTGAGAGTGTCAGAATTTAAATAATGGGGCTAGGATGCTGTAATCAGTGTAGTAAGTGACCAAGCAAATTATGATTTGAGTTCATAAAGCTCAAAAGTGATAAGTTTACTCCTCCATCTTATTAATAAAAAGTTTAAAATGTATATCATTTCTAGATTTTTCCTGCAGTGGGTATTTAGAAGTGGGATTTATAGTGTATGTTTGGAAATATATAACCCTCTACTTACCTGTTGTTGGAAACTGGAGAAATGATTGTCTGACAACACTTCATTGTATTTTATCTGATGAGGATTTATTTAGAAATAGTTTATATGGGTATACACATTCAAAATCACTAACTGCCACTGGGGATTTAAGTCATTTTCAGTAGCTAATAGGGATAATCCAAGTTAATTTTGAAGAGATGAGCAGTGACCAGGAAGTTTTCTTGCTTTCAACTTGATAGCTTTCAATGATAGCTTGTCATTGTGGTAATTGAATGCTAACTTTTTCCCTAAGTTGGTTTGCGGCGGGGAAGAAAAGGAAAGCATTTGCGATGAGCTTCTCTGTAAGACAGCCTCGGTACGATCTTTAAGTGTTGTAAGCATGATTGGTAAAAAAAGAAAAATTTTTGTTTTTATTAAAAAGAGCATTCATTACAACAAAGCCACTGTTAAGAGTGAGATCCCATGTCAGAAATACCCATTAACCACTCCCCATAAGGACTCCAGTGTTGCTGTGTGCAGGGGGCTCTCACGGGGGCTCTTCTGCATAGCACTTAAAGGTGTACTATTTGTCAGTAGCCATTTTTTTTGCAGTGCTTTAAAGACCAAAGTTGTTTTTCAGCTGTGTTACCGTTAAAGGGTTTTTTTTTTTATATGTATTAAATCAATTTATCACTGTTTGAAGCTTTGAATATCTGCAATCTTTGCGAAGGTACTTTTTTTATTTAAAAAACATAACTTTGTAAATACTACCCTGTAATATTATATATACTTAATAAAACATTTTAAGCTATTTTGTCAGGCTATTCTGTTGCTGCAACAGCAGACCACAAGCACATTTCCAAGACATTTAATTTATTAATATATTTTCAGGTTTATTAATGTAGTTTATGTAACAGTTATGACAAAATATTAGGTATAAATTCTTTTTAAAAACATAATTTATACATATTTAACCAGAGTAAAGTTTTAATTAGAAGTTTTAAACAAGTCTAGTGTGTTTCATAATCATCCGTTAATTAAATTTTCCCGTGGTGTTGTGAAGACGTCACATGAGAAAGCCTTGCCAGTCATGGCCCTGTCAGGGCTGGCCGGCCCCTCGCTGCCCTCAGCTGTGGTCCTAGGTTGTAGAGTAAGGGAAGCCTCTGCCAAGACCACAGCATGTGCTGCTGTATTTTCTTTGGGCATCAGAAAGGACTGTTTCAACTGCAAGTGAAGGAAAAGCCAAATCCAAGAACAGCTGGGGTCTGTGACAGTGCCACCTGAAAGTTAAGATCCTCAGAGGCACAAGTGCATTCTTCACACCAGATCGTAAAGACCCAGTGTCTTGCCAGGCCAGTATTGAGCTTTTCTCCCCTCTGTGTGGCATTCCTCCTGAGTTCTGAGCCCAGCATGACGTCCAGCGGCTGAGGCACTTTAAGACCCACTGCCTGGGCTTCCGAAGTGTGGAGAGGACAAAAGAGAATGATCGTCTTTTTCAGTCCTGGCCACTGCAGCTTCCACCTCGGGCATCTCCGTGGCTCACATGCTGTTCTAAGACAGGGAGGCCCAGCGTCTCTACTTCCGATTGAGCTAGAGCCCCGCCCATTCCCAGCCTGGACGGCGGTTATAGGCTGTGTCTGCAGCACATGAGCTGGGCTGCAGGTGGAAAGAGGAAGGCAGGACTCCTAGAGCCAAAACTGGGGCTAGGTAGTGGGAGATAAAATGTCATTACATGCTGGACACAGGATTTCTTGCCAGAGCTGCATCCCTTCTGGTCTGAACTCTGTGGTTCTGTACTACATGTGTGATTGTAGACCATTTGAATGGAAAATAATATTTGGCAGCAAAGTACCATCTAATTTCCTTACCTCATAGGCAATTTAACTTTTATGCATTTAGGAGGACTTCTTTGCTCTCAGCAGGAATAACTAATGGAGTTCAGAAAGCATTTAATGGCTGCCTCCTGTTCCAAGAGCTGCCTTCTGCTGCACGGAGCTTTCTCACTGTGATTAGAACTCCCACGGAGGAGTAGGCTTCCAAATACAACTGGATTTCACTTTTGTGTGGCACCTGACCTCAAAGGTTTGACAACTTCAGGAGCAGTGGATTACGGTAACATCATCTGGGTAGGACAGGATTTCAACACTAGGTCAGAGGTTGCAGTGTTTGGTTGTGGCAAAATACACATACCCAACCTTTAATTTTTGTAAGCTTTGTGTCGAAGTACCCACCCACTAACGGTGAGAGAACTGAAGCACTTAACCCTAACTTATGTAACCCTGAGTTACATAACCACATAGCATGCTCAGAACTCTACCTAGCAGTTAGGTACTTACTTGGCTGGAAGGTGGCAACTTTTCCATTCTGATAGTAGCCAAGTGGGGAAGACAAGATAGATGGTTTTTTTTTTTTTTTCACAGTTGGATGATGAATCCTCTCCAATTCAGAAGATAAAGTGCTTTGTAAGTCACAAAACCAATCCTGTGTGAGTCTCGGTGACACATTGCATGCAGATTTACAGGCTTGCAGTACAGTTACCATTGCCCGTAATGGACGAGCATTGCAACGGCTATCAGTGCTAGCCTTTCTGGAGCCTTTATTTAAAATAATTTATTTGTTCTTAGAGATCTCCAAACAAACGAACTGTTGTTTTGCTTCTAAATGTTTATTTCAGTTGCCCAAGAAATTTCTTTCACATAAAGTGACAACCTCTAAGAAGTTAGACTTTATAATCAAACTTGAAAAGTCTAAGTGCTGTGTGACATGCATAAATGTTTCTTGGAGCTCTTTTTTTTTTTTTTTTTCTTTTCTTTTTTAGTAAGAATATTGTTTGGGTAATGCTGTAACCAAGCTGCACTAAGTGAAGTGAATTCCTGTCTGTACCATCATCCTGCATGTAACAGGTTTTGTGGGGACATAGAACTATCATACTAGGAAAACTGGAACATACTAAAACCTTTGTTTTCCCCACGTTTGTAACCTCCTTCCTCCCTAGCAGGGATAGCCAGCCCCCACTGCCACCCCCAGGCGTGACGTTTCTCACTCTCTGGAGTTTCCACCCCCAGCTCAAGCAGATTTTTTTTTTTTTAGAATGTGATGTTCATAAGACCCACTCATATTTGGTTACCTGAAGAAACCTTTTCTTACTGCAGTATTACCACATGTTCCCTCTCACAGTTGGGTTGGTTAAATATATTAGATGTGTCCATGTGTTGCTCTTGGATTCAGTAGAGCCTGTGTCTCCTCACATCTTCAGCTACACGTCTGGCTGGCTATCAGTTGAAATTGTTCTAATCACAGTTATTGCTAAATGAAACAGAAAAGGTTATATTAGGTCCTGTGCAGGAATGTGTTGGAAAGCACTGACAAATCCATTCTCATTTCTTTTCCAAAATTGTATCAGAAAATTATTTATACTTTAAACCCATCGATAGTGGAACATTGATTAATTGCCTACAAGAATTGTACCTGCATTTATGATAGCATTTTTCTCTTTTGTACTTAGGACAGGGTGTTCAGGGTCTCACTGCATAGATCAGACTTGCAATGATCCACCTATTTACAGCCTCCCAAAAGCTGGGATTACAGGTGCATGCCACCACACCCGGTTTCAGTGTGCCCCAGGGATCAAACTCCCAACAGCCCCTGCATCTACTCCTGAGCAGGTGCTTTAATCTGCTGAGCTATTTTGCTGGCCCTTATGATAGCATTTTTCAGTTAAGTGTTTCTAGGAGCATCTTATTTTGTAAAAGTGATACTCTTTATTTTTTTGTATCTTTGGGAAAGCGTTAAATTCTCCAGGATAAACATTTGGCCAAATAGTTTGGTTCTAATTGTTCACCATAATCAGTCTGGTCCTGCTGGGTAGAATCATTTTCTTTGGTGTGCGAATCTGCTAGACCTAGTGGACTCATCCACAAGCTCTCTGCCCATCGTCAGAAGCAACTGGCGTTCTCCAAAGAGCCGTAAGGTAATAGAAATCTCAGAAAAGAATCTTGCCGAGTGGCCTGCCTCCAAGGAGATACACATTTTCTTTAATGTGTGCGAATAGGGCTGGTGCTGCCACTCCATCCCCACCTGAGCCGGGTAGTTGCTTATTTATGTGACTCCATCTAGTTCTGCAAAGATGGCAGGGGACCAGTTTGGGCCGGGCAGCTTCACACCAAGGAAGCTGTTTCCCCTGATCACAGCCACGCTGGGGCACAGCGCAGACCGGCGTGGGCATCCTAGGAGAGCAGGCCGGCGCTGGGGAGGTGGTTCCAGAGAAGCCCTGCCTCTAACAGCCCTGCTCACGGAGCTCCAGGCGTGCAGGTCCCCCAGCCAACTCACAGCCATCAGCTCTTGTTCATGTTTGCCTTGAGAAGCAGCCACCCCAATAATTCTCACTTTACATAGAAAATATATACAAAATAAAAATGAAGGTGAATTTTCAGAATCCACACATTATGAGACCCTGTATACCACCCAGATCAACCTGACAGCAACACAGGTGCTGATGAAAATACTTCGAGACTTCCTGTCCCAGTCCTGGGTATTTTTATTCTTCCAACTAGAGATTAAAAATAAGGCCTCTCCAGGTGAGGAGGCAGAGAGCAGCTTGTGTTCTTCAAGACTCAGTAAGATCATAGCTTTTTTAAAAAAATGCTGTTGCTGAGTGTAACTTACTGATAGTTTCAAACGGTTTTTGAAAAGTGAAATATTTGCAAGCAATAGTAAAGGAACCTAGAACCCTCTGAGTTCATGCTTAGAGTCCTGCCAGGGATTTAAATCTAATTATTAGTCTGAACATAAAGAGGAGACAGAGCCGACCAAGTGTCAGCCAAGGAGACAATAATAGCCATGGAGTTCAGCAGCCCAGTTATTAGTGTCTTAATGGGTAGTCAGCACATCTCCTCCTGTCCTTGAAGGAAGCCACGGAGGCTTCACTGTTGCCTGATAATGCTTTATTTTTCTGTGGAGTAGAAGGGTTTCCTACATCTCTAGATTTCATCTTTCTCAGCACTCACTGGGCAATCTTGGCCCCAGCTCCTAAGTGCAGGCATAAGGTATAATTAAAAAAAATACAGTCTGTTTAAATTTTAAAATTTTATTACAGGAAAAGACATACCACCATTAATCCCTTTCAGCATACATGCCCTCTCTTCAAATCTATGTCACATGCTCTTACCACTTTCCATACCAGTTCTGGAAGTTCTCTTTGGGGAGTGTCTTTGTGCCATGGCCCCTTTGGTGTCCTGAATTCATTCAAAACCTTTCACAGTCATTTTGGGGAAGAACGAGAAGTCACACAGGATGCAGGAAAGGAGGTAGACGAGGACACACTGTGAGGTTTTTACAAGCCTGCCTTTCCATAGGATAGCAGTTGGCCTCATCTGTCCGGTATTTTTGATCACACTTTTAAAGACATTCTTGAAAAAGGACTTCCTGAACTGCTTCAGAAAGTGGCAAGGACAGTGGTATAAGTTATTTAAGGCAAGAGGGTGTTAATGGGTAGGTGTCTTTTAGTGCAATCAATTATTTTATTTAAACATCCACATGCTCTTCAGCTGCCCCTTGTAGAGGGGCGGCAGTTACAAAGAGAGGCCTGTTTCTTCACCTTACTTGCTGTGAGGCCTGCATGATTTCACCTAACTTTTATGTCTTTTTTGTAAAATGGAGATTAAAGGTGAAAATTAATTGAGTTAAAGTTTAGCACAGTGCCTGGTCTAGTGTAAGCACTTCATAAATATAAGCTATTTTGCTTTTTCCTCTTCAAATTATGCTTTGGCAAAAGTAGAAAAACCGTACTAGGACAGAGCCTAGAGACAAGCATAATATACAGTGAAGTCCATGCTGTGCTATGCTAGGTTATGGCCAGAGAAGCACGTAGGACATGAAATGACTAAGAGTATAAAAGCAACTTTATTGTAGACATGTTTGTTCCCATTCCAGTGTTCCTGTTAGGATACTCCTTGGCTTTTTTAGAGATTCCAGAGGACAGAAAATGACATTAGTGTCAGATATCCTATTTACTCTTTCTAGCATATATATGTATATATATATATATATATATATATATATATAGAGAGAGAGAGAGAGAGAGAGAGAGAGATATAGATATAGATAGATATAGATATAGATATATAAATATATAGATATGTATTAGGGAAGGAGTCTGTCCTGTAGCACACGGAGGGTCGTGGAAACCCCAGTCTTCCAGCCAACACCACTCAGCTCATCCATTTATTTATTCATGCCAGTACCTGATTGTCAAGATTTCTGAAAATTGTGTTGAGAGCAGGCCCTCCAATCACACTAGACAGAATGTGATTAAAAACTTAGAGCTGTCTTTGGGATAATAACTGCAAGAAACTAAAGCCAAGTATGTGGGAGTACGCGTAGATACTGAAAATACTGTGCCCTCATAAATATTATTTCATGAGTGGGAGCCTTTCAGCTGGGGGTTTTTGACAAGGCTTAGCTTAAACTGTAATCAGCCTGCTACCTTCTCGATGGTGGTTGGAGCCCTGGCTGCTTCAGTCCTCCTAGGTGGCTGGAGGACATAGAAGTAGGCAGCTGGTGACATGCTGTGAATTGGATGTGGCTCCTAGTTACTTTTTCCCACCTATTCATGGGGCCAGGGAGTGTACCTGCTTCACGGGGGAATAAAGCACCATGCACACTAACTGACCTGAGCGGATGTCGAGATTTGCTGTGAGGAGCACCTGCTAAAAGGCCCTAGATTCATTTTTAAGTGTGGTTTTCTATTAAGCCTTTAATACTGTGACATTGTAGTGCTGTTCACAGAGAGGGGAGATCAAGGATCCTAAGACATCAGGGTTTTAGCTCCTGCCTCCTAACTTTGCCAGAGTTACGTTGTGCTGCATTAAACAATGTTTCACTATTTAGGTTTGTTTGGCATTTTAAAATGCCATATCTTGGGCCAGCGAGATAGCTCAGTGGACTAAGTGCCTGCTTTGGCAAGCGCAGGGACCAGGGTTCGATCCCTGGGCCTGCATGCCTCCCTGGCCCCACTCCTGGGACGTGCTGAGCCAGTGACCAAGTCCAGGCATGGTGACACATGCCTGTAATCCCAGCACTGGGAAAGCTGAAAACAGGAGGAACACTATGACTCCAAGCTGCATAGTGAGACCCTGTACAAAATACATAAAGATTAATAATAATATAAAATGCCATACCTATACTAGAGTCCTTTCTTAGTATGTCTTCTATCTCTGAGGAAAAAACATGATGTAGAAAGCCAATTGCAGCACCATAATTATATCCAAAAGCTGGGCACTTGTGCCTGGAATCAGGCGAGAGCATTGCTGTTGTCAGCTGCAAACAAAGATAGTTTATGGCCACCTCCTCCTTCCTTCTTGCTCCAAACCAATCCTTCACTTCTCTGCTCTGAAATGAAAGTGCACTGCGACCGCTGGCATTATCAATGAACTTTCAGTGGGAAAGGTGTTCTGAGCAGTGAAAAATACAAATAAATTTGTTCTACACTGGCATTAACTATGGAACTAGCAAGATAAACCCAGGACAATTGATGGCATCCAAGCGGGATTAATAACAATATTGTCTTATGGAAAGGAAAAAGTCAACAACATTAATGAAAAGCAGTATCTCAGTGGAGCTAGCAAATAAATATATGTCTATATGTTTAATTAAAGCAAGACCCAATTATGTCTCACTTCTTATGGAGCTACTTAAATCACGAAAGTCTAGCACTAAATTAGGAAAATCAACATAGGACGTCTTGTCATCTGCACTTAATCAGGACTTGTGCTCCTCAGAAGAGCCTTTAAGTCAGGTAGTTGCAAGGCTATTTTTAAGTGTACTGTAAACTTTCCCTGGCTTTGAGTTTCCAGCTCTGTCAGGTACCTGTAGGTAAGTATCTAGAGTTTAGGTGTAGGAGAACTGGGACTACAGAGCCACAGCCCTTGTAGTTGTCATTCTGTGTCTGTGATGAAAACACACTGTATCAGACTGATAGAAGCAAAGCTTGCATCTATACCCATAGCTAAAACTATTAATACGCTGTCATTTTCTGGTATGAACAATATATAAATGCCCAGTAAACCTTTTACTTGTGATTTTAGCTGCTTTTCAACTGAATATTAAAGGTCATCTTTGGAGAAAAGACAGATTTAGGATGTCGGTCCCATTTGCTTTGTCTAAATACTTTGCCCTTGTCAATTTTCTAAGTTTTTCTTTCCATTTATGTCTTTAACTAAAAATCCAAGGTGAAATTTAAATTAATTTTCCTCGCTGAATTTAATGACAGAAATTCAGGTCAGGTGGAGGGGTAGGGTAGGAAGCAGAAGGCTCTCTCTAGAGCTAGCACCCCAAGGCTTCAGGGGTCCAGGAGAAAAGCAGACCAGGAGCACAGTGGCTGCTTGGCTCTGGACCTGAATGGGTCACGCTTGTCCATCCTTCCTTCCTTCCTTCCTTCCTTCCTTCCTTCCTTCCTTCGCTGCATTTCTTCTGACTTTTCAGGATAGTGCCAGGATTGATAAAAAGACAAGTGAGATAACATGTCAAATACTGCAAAATCCTTAGAAGAAAGATGTTATGCTATATAAATCAATGTCACTTATTTCGCTGTTAATTATGCAGGCTTCTTTTTCTCCCTCTTCGTTCCACATGGATTTTTTTTTATTTTTCTTTTATAAAGCTATCATTTACTGGCTTGTTCGCCCTGGCAGTATCATTGTAAGCTTAAAAGTCCTTGTTCTGGACCGTATACAAGAGCCAAAGAACACAGGCAGATTATGACAGACACAGCCCTCCCACGACTCTAGAAATTTAGTAAGTCTTCTGCTTTGTATGAATCTTGATTCCCTCCTTTGTTACTCAGGAAACAGTAAAAAGTGGTGATGTTTATTTCCATTTGGAAATGTTTTGAGGGCAACATAAAATAAAATATAGCTAAGGCAATAGAAACAGCCTAAAAGCTTCTAAGAAAGTAAAACCAACTAGATCTTAAGAAATAACCTTGTCCTTGCTTAGACTGCAAACAAAAATAAGCAGAATTAATTAGGGTAATTTTTAGTAAATGATTAGAAATGTTAGATAGATATAAAACAACCCGAACCAATCATATGCAGCCTATGACATGTGATTGTATGACGAGAGAATGTCTAACAAGATAAAATTTGAAAATTAAAAAGAGAATTTTATACAATCAAATAATTTTTGGCTTCTATATTTTCCCCATAACTACTGTCTTCCACCACTGTGCTAATATCAGGACACTTGTCTCATTCAGTGTGGTGTTCCCCAATTCATGAATCTCTTCTTTCTCAAACTCTTAAAATTTTATGGTCCCTCAGGTTTTTCTTTTACAGTACATAAAAGTGCCTGGTGCAACATAAGTAGGAGTTTAACAGATGTTGGTCTTTTTACCCTACTGATGAGAAGGAAAAGAAACCACCACCAAGTTCCCCATTTCTTATCTATTTATTTTCTTAAGGATATTATTGGGTAGAAGTTGGAGCTTCTGACTTCAACTTCACAAATGAGCTATTTTGAACTCAGCGGCTGTTCCTGGGTCAGAAATACCAGGCTGACAACAGTCCAAGCCCAGATTTCCTTCCCAGGGTCCATGGCACCAGGGACAGATTCTTACCTGGACAGCGCATCTGCGCTGGGATCTCAGCCCTCTGTGATCCAGGAGAGAAGGAAAGACCTAGGAGCCAGGGGCAGCGGCACAGGCCCTGGTGTTTGCTCTGCTGGCCACCAACAAGAGCTGCTCTGTGCAAACTGAGACAGGTGCCAGCCCCTCCCAGCTCCAGGTCCGCCCTCGGGTCCCACTTGCCAGGCATAGGTCTGTGGGAGGCACTGTGGGCCTGGCAACCCTGGACCCTGATAACAAAATAAGCAGCAGGGATTTGCATTGTTGTTTCTGGCTGTATCTTGGGTGAATTCTGTTCATACCACAGGAAAATAGAGGAGTCCCAAATCCCACAAGTACACACAGCCCTTGTTTCCCCTTGGCCTCTCACAAGCCCTGGCCTCAGGTCCAAAGTTTGGTTGTCTGCTCAGTGTGGATCCCAGCTACACTGCAGAGGAAGCCTGGAGGGGCTGGTGCAGGGAGCCCCATACGGCAACCTGCTCCACTAGCCCAGAGGAGACCCTGCGGCTCTCTGCCTCTCAACCTGTGCATGTGTAACATGAGGGGCCATCCAGGAAGTCTCACGGCTTACCTCACACTGCTCCTCTGTCACTTCTCCCAGGATGTGGGTCAGGACCCACATTGCATTTTCTTCCCATTCTAGGCAGGCAGATATCAGGAGGCAGCCTCCAGAAGGAGCCAGCCTCCAGAAGGAGCCAGCACCCTACTTCTGCCTCAGGGTGATAAAAAAGATCCCAGGAAGGAAATTCTAATAAAGTTGGGGGGGGGGCGGTGAAGAAACCAACCTTCTATCCAACCTGTACCAGCCCCTGGCATGCCTGTGTACACCACAGTCAAGCCATTAACATGGCCCCTCTCATCACTGGGGACTCTAGAGGAGGAGGACATTACCCAGAATGCCCTTGGAAAATTCACCAAGGACCTGTCAACAGTCACTGTGCAGTGGCAGGCGAATGTGCTGCAGGCAGGTGAGTTCTGTTTGGTGTGTATTCAAATAAATGAAGCAGGAAAAAAAAAAAAACAGCAAAAACAAGAGATTTGAGAATTTTTTTTTTAAAGTACATTTCTTGTTTCTGTTTAATAAAAAGAGTAGATGACCTGGCTGCACCAGGGATGCCATGCCTGGCTGGAGTCAAGCAGCACAGTTCAGATGCGCTGGATGAAGGGCATGCTCCCTAGTGCCTTCCGCAGTTGTTACTTGATTTTAGTGTTTAGCTTGTACTAGAGAAATCTCTCTCTGTGCTTCCAAATCTACAAAAAGTGAGAAAACAAAACAAATACCCAGAGGACTGTGTGTTTTACCAGAAAGTGAAGAAAGCTGCTTTTTAGAAGTGAGGGATGCTGCTAATGTTTACTGTACAAACCCCCTGGCCCGGTCCATTCATTTGCATTACCTGCCTGGCTCTTAAGAGAATTTTTGTTGCTGCCGTTTCCTGTCCCTAGAAAACCTGGAGAATTGAAACAGCAGATAGCCTGCAGCCACTCATGCACACATTTCCTCCTCTATTGGTCATGGTGGGATTACCTGGGCCCCTCCTTAGCAGGAGATCTGTGATCCTTAGCTGTTGCTCGCCTTATCACCTGCAGCAGATTTACTAAATCGTATCCACCAGGCTTCAGAGGGGTAGGAGAAGCTAACCTGCAGTGTGTTTACTTGAAATATGAATGACATGAATTTCTATCCTGATCTTCATCTTTCATAGAGATGAAAAATTTCAGGCTCAGACAAGTAAGCAACTTGCCCAAAAAGTAGAGTAGGGGTATAATCTGGTCTAGGAAGGGCACTGGGAAGGTCTCCTTTCTTTGCTCCTTTCTCTGGAGAGAGTAAGGTGACCTCCCCCCACCCCCCTATTCTCTGGTCTCCCGGCGTGCATGGAATATGTGCACAGACCAGTCGTGCAGCTTAAGAGCTCCTCCCAGCCTCTCCTGTGCCACCTCATCTAACAGATGGGACCGGCCAGGGGCAGAGCCAGCTGGTGCCTGCAGCTGGCTAGGGTGACTACACCAAAGCAGGCTGATGGTAGAAGCTGGGTCGTGGAGCCCTCAGGAGAATGTCAGCTACTCATGGACAAGGACATCAAGCTCCCCCAGGTCTGTGCCTAGTTCCCAGGATGCAGGGCGGGGGAGGAGGGCAGGTATTCATCCCACCACTGAAGTGGTCCTCAGGCCTCTCTACCGGCATAGTAATATGGAGGAGAGAGAGGGGAAACTAGTCATTTTCTGTGGATTCATTTATTTACAGTCAATCCCCATCTGAAAATATTACATGGAAAATTCCACAAATTCAAATCCATTAAGTTTTAAGGTATTCACTAGTCTGAATAGCATGATGAAATCTTGCACCATCCCACCCAGGATGCAAGTCATCCCTTTGCCAAGCATGTCCACATTGTATCCATTACCTGCCCACTGCTTGTGTCCGAGAAATCCTGATGTAACAGCCTAATACTATGCCAGGATGCCCACCCCATCCACCTCTCCTCATCTCATCATGCAAGCATTGTTTCATATCACAGGAAGAAAGATGAATCTGATTTAAGATATTCTAAGAAAGATGGAAAGAGAGAGCAAATTTCCATATCTTATGCTACATTGTATGGCTGTATTCTGTGTTATTAGTTATTAGTAATCTTACTATTGATAAGCTTTATTATAGGAATGAATGTATAGAAAGTAACATAGCATATATGGGGTATGGCACTGTCTGTGGTTTCAAACATCACTGGGAATATTGGAGCATAGACTCTGTGGGTTAAGAGGGACTACTTTATGAACATCCTTGAAAAAAGGAAAATCCCAGCATTGGTGCTGCTTGGACTAAAGCACAGCTCAGTGTGAGGGCTCTGGAAGACTTCTCTCCAGCCAATCACTCATTCAGTCTGTTTGATGAGTACGTACTGTGTGTTGATACTCAACAGTTTCCCAGCATCCCTGCCTAAACCACATGATCCACAGTGATGCTCATTTGCTGAGTGGGAATCATACTTGGAGAAAATATTGAGAAAGTTGCCAGCCTTCTGAGTCTGAGGTCCTGTCAGGATGGAAGCATCTGATTCACCTGCTGTAGACAAAGGTTTGCATCCTGCCCGCCCCACCAAATTCATATGTTGAAAACTTCATCTCCAGGATAATGGTATTTAGAGGTGAGGTTTGGGGGAAGTAGTTAGATTAGGCCCTTACGATGGAATTGCTGCTTTAATAAAAAGAAGCCATGACATTTCTCTGTCCACCATATGAAGATACAGCAAGAAGACAACAACTTGTGAACCTGGAAGAAGGCTCCAGAAGACCTAGATCTATAAGCACTTTCATCTTGGACCTTTCAAGCTCCAGCACTTGGAAGCAATGAACATTTATTGCTCCAGCACTTGTGAGCAATAAACATTTGTGCTTTAAGCACTCAATCTATGGGACACTGGTAACAGCCCAGGATACTCATATCAATTTCTTGGTAATGAATTTTCCAAATGATGACTTTGTAAAGAGACTTGATTTACTGCTGATAACTGTCAGATCAGATCCAAAACTTGTACCCAGGATGTATGGGGATTGAGCCCCGCTTTGGGTTCCAGAAAAAGTTAAACAATATTTATGCTTCTGTATCTTTACATTCCACTGAGCACTTAGGTCTGTTGCTACCCATTTAAATCCCCACTCAACAGCAGATTTCTTCAGACATATTTTATCAAAGGTCTGTGAGGCTCAGTGAGTGAAGCATAGACAATGTCATGTGTTGGGTGACACAGGCAGGTTTCAACTCAGTTCTTCTGGCTCCTAGCTCCAGCTCTGGTCTCCACATCTGCATGGAAAGCTGTGCTGGAGGAAGGTTTTTGGGGCACAGAGTTGAATTCCCTGTGAACTCTGAAAATAGTGAACGCCAGCTCTGAACATGATTTCCACAACTGCATTCCCTTTTTTATGTGTGGACCAAGGGACAGTTTATTTAAAACAAAGACTGGCAATGTGTAGGAAGAAGGAAGAGGGGAGAACAGCAAATCTAACATAAAGGTATATAGGAAGCATCTCAAATTTTTAAAATAAAATAAAAGGCAGTGCAGGAAGCTATGTCTCAGTACAAATACAAACTGCTGACCTCAGTGATTTTTTATATCCAAACCTTACAAAATAGCATTTCAAGTCAGCATCTAAACTAGTGTTATTTGGTTTTTCTTATAAAAAATTAAAGCTACAAACTTGAAATTTTGAATTGCACATTAGCAAAAACATTCAAGCTTTTTATTTTCAAATCCATGTTAGTCTGAATGTAAGCTGGTGAAGTTTTTTTTTTTCTTTTCTTATTGTTTCTTTTTTTTTTTTCTTTTGTTAAATACCAACAAGAACATAGATTCCCAAGGCAAAAGCTGTAATCCTGATGAAACATAAACACAGAGTTTAAGAAGGTATGATGTATGGGGCCAGGGAGATGGCTCAGGAGAATAAGTGCTTGCCTGGCAAGCGCAAGGACCTGAGTTCAATCCCTGGTTCCACCAAAAACAAAACAACAACAGAAGGTATGATGTGCAGCAAGGGGTATGGATTGAGTAGGAACAACTCCCCATGAATAAGGACCTGTGATCTTTCAATACAGAGAATTGACAATAGAGATGTGCTTTAAATGTATTAATGGGAGAACGATGAAGATATTTTTCTATATTATGAGATTTTTTAAAAATAAGCAACAGGTGTGGGTTGTGGTCTCCTAGGAATACAGAAAGCCTCAGAGTTCCCTGGAAGCTTGAGACACAAATATTTAAGCTCAATGAAAATTGAAATAGCTCAGGTTTAGTATTCAAGGAAAAAATGACTTGGACTTGCTCTTCTACCTTCCTGTCACTACAAAACAAATACAGCTTGGCAGGAAATTTGTCTGATCAAAACCAAACCAAGCTCTAGCCGAAGGGCTCTGTCTAGCTAGACAGCCGCACAGAGAGTATTCCTGAAGCGCACAGTGGAGCTGCTCCTTGCATCTACGTCTTCTGGATGACCAAGTCACATCTGCTGTCAATAAGACCAGATTGACCTATTTCAACTTGATGGCTAGATTCTGACATGCTGGGGGGAAAAAAAGGATAGAAACCACAGTTAAGCGGAACAGAATCCAGTATTTGTAGTCAAATTTTACTATAGATACCCAGGGAAATAAAAAAATATCATTCTTCTTTGTCTCTAAGATGTAGACAGTGTAAAATTGGGGTGTGTCTCAACATCAGTGCGGTAATTTTTTCTCTTCCCCTTTCTCACTTACAGTAAGCAGAGACCTTCAAGTCTGTACACTTCAAGAGCTGCAATTAAAATAATTGTCTCTTAAAATCAATGCCATCTTAGAAAGAGGAACTAAGATGCAATGGGGCTGACCAGCCCATAACTAACTGGTCTCTGTATGCTCAGCGCCTGTGTGCAACATTATTTCAATGTATGTTTGCAAAAACAACAAATACTTCAATAAAATACATTCTGATTTTTCATTGTTGTTGTTAGGGAAAATTTCAAGCATGTTCTAAACTATAGCATGTATACTCTACCTAGCTTTAGTGTTTTCAGCTTATGGCCTGTCTTGTTCCCTTCTTGCCCCAGATAAATTTTGAAACAAATGTCTTATGTCAGAACATTTCATCACCAAATGTTTCAGCGTGTATCTAAAAAAGGCAAGACTTACTCTTTTCAAAAACACAAAGACAACAACACCATTGCACCTTCCATAAACTCATAACAGCTCCCTAAAGCAACATTAATAAATTCCTTAGTTGTATCAAGTATCCTTTTTTTTTTTTTTTTTTGCAGAACTGGGGATTGAACTCAGGCCCTTGCACTTGCCAGGGATGCACTTATTCTACTGAGCCATCTCCCCGGTCCTTCAAGTGTCCATTTAGTATTTACATTTTCCTGGTTATACTATAAGTAGTCTCTATCACTATCATTTCTATCTTTGAGAGATCCTTTGCCTCGGGAATAAAGCCCTTACTCCTTGTTTTCCCCTGTTGCTTACTATTATTGTTGCTGTGAAAGGAACAGGACTTTTTGTCTGGTTAAGTTTGGCTTCAGTTGGTGGCATCCCCCTGACATCATTTAACATGTGTTACTTTCTCTTACATTTTCATACATTGGTATCTAGATCTGTAGATCTGTGCAGATATAGTTTGGTTTTTTAGAACAGTGCTTCTACCAGGTAAGACATCATGCCTGGTCACATTTTTGGATGTTATTGGCTTCCTGGTGATGATTTCTTAGGTTATAGCCAGCACTTTTAATACAACTGTACCATTTACTAGAACTACTTCCAAAATATACATAGAAAATGATGAATCTGAGATATCAGCTATGTTACCTGTTCAGTGTTAGGTGTCTTTGGTGATGAAGAGAAGTAATTCCCCTGAGTTGGCCCAACCAACAAGAACCGCCACTGCATGGTGTTCCACAATGCCCTGAGAGCTGTGTGCCCAGGCCACCCCAGCGAGCAAAGTAGCCTGGCATGTGCTTTTGTTTCCGTGAGCCAGAAAGGGTTGGAAGACTGCAGAATTTCTATACCAGAAGCACTGGTTATAGTTTTAAGTGTGTAGCTCAAACCCTGAAACATACACATAAAAATGCAACATGTGACTGCACCCAGCTCAGGAATTGGTCTTCAGCCACCCCCAGCACAGCGCTTCTTACATAATTCTGTTGCTTTCAGAACAATAAAGGAATCACAGATTTTAAGCATTAAGTTTTACCTCCGCTCAGAACCTTTCAGGGTAACAGCCATGTCTGAAAGCAGACCTCCAGGAGAGTGTGGCTGGGCCCACAGTGGCTGTGGGGACCAGAGAGGCCAGCTGTTGTTAGTTCGATTCCACTGGTCTCTTCCTTTTGATTCTAGTCATTGTTCCCCTAATAGCAACTAACTTCATCATGCTTTACATAGTTCTATAGGTGAGACACACATTTGAATGACATGCTACATTACAGTAGGAGCTTTCTGACACATTTTAGTAAGTTTTCATCAGGAACACACTAATATGAGTGTCTAGGTGAGTATGATGTGATATTAGATATATAGATATACACACATATTTTCTTTGAAACTAAGGTTTCATGCACTATCATTCTTACTGAGTGATATATTCTGGTACTTTCTTTTCTATTCTATTATTCTGTAAAAAGTAAAAATGCTGGTTGTGACCCACTAAATGTATTTCAAAAAGCATAGGTGGGTTGTAACTTTCATCTTGAAAGCCACGTCTAACAGGAAAGGTAGAGACTGAAGACATCACAGGAAAGTTCTTTGGAACCAGACAGACATCCAGCTGCTTGAATTAAGACTGCTAAGACATCGGAGCGTCATTACCCTGTGAACCGGGACAGAAATCAGAGCACAGCTATATTTGTCACACGACAGAACATCGTATGGCCAAGGTGAACAGACAGCCCTTTGCATGTAATTTGTATATGGGTCAAATTTGGAAAGTACCTCAGTACCTTCCTGAGATACATCAAAAAGAGAGAAGCTGGCACTGGGGATATAGCTCAGTGGCATAGGCAGCTGCTTGGAGAGTGTAAAGTCCTGAGTTCAATCTCAGGTACAAAAACAAAAACAAAACAAAAAAAAGAAGAGAGAAACCCTCCAGTCCATGGGGTGCAGGCCAGGGCCCCACCTCTCCTACTGCAGCCTACAGGACCTGAGCCCTGAAGCAGTATCTCCCATCACACCAACCCAACTCCGTTTTTCCAGTTTGAAGGACACACTGTGCTCTCCAATACCACAAAGAGGAGAAAATATTCCCTCCTGCACTGCTGCATAATCAAATTTTCTACCTCCACATAAAGCCCTGCTCACAGAACTTGTTTTCTGGCTTTCCGAGTATCCTTTGACAGGGAAACAGGGCTGGAGACTAATAATGCTGTTGCTGGAGTCGACTGTGTTGCCTTACATTTTTCACCTCTCTCCTTATAAAGAGATTCCAGCTCCAGGGACGAAAAACAAAAAAGATAAGAGGAAAGAAAAATCCACACAATACCAGTAAGTTTACCCTTGGGATCAAGTCACTTTCTCAGATGGTGTTTTCACAACATAAATTATTTATGCATCCTGCTAGCTTTCTAAGATGTTTGGGAAGAAATCACAATTTCCCTCCTGGTTTATTCAATGCCAATGCTTAACTTCCTCTTAACACACACACACACACACACACACACACACACGTGCGCGCGCACACACGCATGCACACACACACACATGCACCCTTACACATATACACATGGATATTAACATATGTGCAAGTGATTTATATCACAGTGTTAATTTCCCACTTAGCAGGAGCAGGAAGCTCTTTTTTTCCAGAATATGATCAGCTTCAATGTGTTACCGCATGAATTTAATATTTTTGGTAACTAAAAAGAAATAGCCCATGAGTCATGAAAAACCCAAGAAGATTATTCCGATGTTTGTTTACCTTGAACTAAATTTACAGGGAAATAAAATCACTCTAGCAACTCCAACTGCACACTCACATTCTTTTGTATGAGTTAATTATACTTAACTGCTCTGTAATGTCCTGATTAATTATTTCCTGTTCCAGTCAGTTGATTGAGCATTTTGATATGAAACCTGAATCCTGATGAGAATCCTGGACTTACTTCTCATCTTGCTCAAGGCCCCTGTGGAGCTGATCTGAACAGTGAGCTTCACATAAGCCTGAATCCTTATCAGCACCCCAAGACAGCTATGTCCTACTCAGGCAGAGACAGAAGAGCTGTAGTTTTGGCCTGGGGCATGGAGTCACCAGTTAGGAGCAGGCGGCAGTGAGCCGGGGTGGGGAACACTGCTCTAGTTGTGGAAAATACAACTCTGTACTCTGCACAACACTGGTGACTTATCTTCCACTGAAAGGCTATGTGTGTGACCAGGACCCTGGCAGGTGAGCCCTTATGTTGGGAGAAGTCCAGTGTATCCATTTCTTACTGTAGCAACCCCCAAATTTAGTGGTGCAGAACAATACAAGTCTGTTAGCTTACAGTTCCATATGCCAGGAGTCCTGTGTTTCTTCTTGAATCCTGCTTTCCTCATCTTTTCCAGCTGCTAGAGGCCACCACATTCCTAGGTGCATGACTCCTGTTCTAACTTCAAAGGCGGAGTAGGATCTTTAAATCTCTGGCCTCGTCTACTCTCATACTTACTCTTTTTCAGCCTCCTTTCCTCCCTCATGTGGACCCTTTTGAGTTCACTGTGTCCATATAATCCACAACCTTCTTGCCAATCCCAGACTTTTAACTTAATCCTATCTGCAAGTTCCCTTTACCATGGAAAGTCCATGTTCTCAGATTCTAGGCATTAGGATGTGGTCATCTTTGGGGAGTGCTGTAATTTGAATGTCCCTTCCAAAGCTCATGTTGAAACAGCTGTCAGTGTAGTGGTTCTGGGAGGGGTAGCATTTAAGGGATGATTAGTGCACAACTCTATGACTTGTGGGTGGGCTTAATGTCTTTAAGCCAAGTGGTTTGTGCAGTGAGTTCTACTTCGTGCTTGGCTTTCTCACCATGTGATGGTCCCCTCAAGATGTGGCACCTCAACCTTGGACTCCTGGTGAAGTAACATGTTGTTTGTAATTTCCCCAGTCTGTGATGGTCTACTATAGTACTACAAAATAGACTAAGTCAGGGACTGTTATGCTGCCTGCCATGTTTTGTAGATAGGCTGAGTGGAACCCAGCGTAGATAAAGCCTGAGGCTGCATGTGCTTCCAGCTGAGCAGCAGGATAGCATTGAGCCCAGCCCCACACAGGCACTGGAAGAGGGGTCAGGATGCCAGTGGCTGTGAATTCCGATCTTGACAAGATAACTTAATGGTGCCCCAAAGCTGCCCTGCCTCTTCATGGGCTGCAGGCTAACTGCCACTCAGCACCCCCTAAAACCACACAGCTGTATTTACTTTGCACTCAGATACAATTCAAGTGTCTTAGTGCACTTTGTATGGCTATAACAGAGAACTTGAGACTAGGCCACTCATAAAGAATACGGATTTATTTCTTGCAGTTCTGGAAACCAAAAACCCAAGGTCAAGGGGTCCATCTCTATTGAGAGCCCTCTTGAGTTGTCTCATGGTAGAAGGATAAGAATGTACATGTGAGAGACAGGAAGGGGCCCACACTAAAGTGTCTTTGATAAGACATGTGTTCTAGAGATTACACCCCCTAGTGTAATAGCACTGATCCATGAGCTCTTCTCTCAGGACCAAATGTCTCCTCCTACAAGGTCCCCCTGCACTGTTGCAATGGGGACTGTTTCCACAAGGGTCTTAGGGGACACACTGCGACTCTGACATCAAGATTCCACATTAGTGCACAGGTGTGGGTAGGCCTGAGGAGAGCAGGAAGGTGCCACTCTGACGCTGAACTGAATGATAGGGATTGCTCTGAGAGTTAAACTATGAAAATAAAAATGGAGCCTGGCCAGATAGCTCAGCAGTTTAAAGTGCTTGCTTAGGCAGACTCAGGGACCAGGGTTCGATCCCGGGCTTGCTGTGCTAGCCTTGCCCCTGGGATGCGCTGAGATGGAGACTGAGACTGTGCGCCTGTAATCCCAGCACTTAGGAGGCTGAAAACAGGCAGATCACTACGAGTCCAATCTACACAGTGAGACCCTGTATACCCTGTACACCCTGTCCTAAATTAATTGAAAAAAAATCAAAATGGAGAGTTGATGTTATAAAGTTATGCAGTAAACAAGTTAACCTCCAGCATACACATATTTTTAAAGGACAGTATAAGCATTGAGAGGGCTAATGAGATTGGGAGCAGAAAGGCACAAATAGGTTCTTAGGGGTCACCATCTCACATTACCACTTTCCCTGACAAGCCCACTGAGCCTGTCCTCACAAAAGATGAATGTAGGAGACACAAAAGCTCAGGCCCATGAGCCTTCAGGTCATGTAACTAAGTGCACTTTCCTCTGATTCCAGGCTCACCATGAAACCCTAGGATAATTAAGCTTCTCAGGGAGCCCCCTACACAGACAGAGGATAGGCTGTCAATCTCAGGTGTACTTGACAGATAGACTCTGTTTCTCATAGAAAATTAACAAACCGGTGTGCTGCCTTGCATAAATTCATGTCTTGGGAGTTTAGTTAGCATGAGTCAGCACCTCCGGGCTGTCAATCTTGGATCTGTGTGACAGATATTCTAATTTCTCATGAAAATTAACAAACATCCATGAAGGTTTCTATTTATTAATGCACTGTGAGTTAGGTTATTATAAGTTCATATCAACTCTCATCAGCCCAGGGGTCCTTGCAAGGCCTAAGCAGCAATGAATATCATCGCACCTCAGGCTTCAGTGATTTATGCTCTTAAGAATCCTGCACGCCCTTTCTTGCATGTCACCCTTGTTTGCCATCCATCTGCCCCACCATGAAGGGGGCCAGGTTTGTTTTGCTCAATCTTAGATTCCCCGTGCCAAAGGCTTGGTGCAAAGGAGGTGCCTGATAAATGTCTGATGAACCAATAAATAAATGGATGCTGTCCTGACCTCTCCTTGTGTCTCTTTTTCAGCCACTAGAGAGTGGAAAATGGATGCTAACACAACAAAAGATTGAGGAGTAGATATTATAAATTAAGGGAAAGGTCACATTCAAGATAAGATGGAGGTTGCTTTGTGGAGTTAACAGGAGTCTGTCTTCCCAGGAGCAGTGGAGAGACAGCCTATTAGGCCAGACCGTGACAGGACAAAGCAGCAGCAGTGACAGGGCAGCAATGAGGCATCTCTAGGAAACAGCTGGACACTTCTACCTGAATTCCCTGGCATCACTGCAACTCACCATGGCCCAAAGCAAGCGCATCACAGTTCAAATCTCAACTTCCCAGTGTCCCTATTTCTGAGTGTCTCCTAGTTCTCACTTCAGAGTTACTTGAGGTTTCACTAATGTTTACACCAGTTAACAAATGGACAATTCCTACAGGTCTCCCACACACGACTGCCTTAATTCCAAGTCCCATCCTGCCCTATATCTGGGTGACTGCAGCAGCATTTGTACTGGTGCTCAGGTTTTCATGAAAAACAAAGACCACTTTTATAACCCAAACTCTTGTTGCTTCCATAACCTTTTTCGAAGCTCCTTCGGTGGCTCGCTGCCTCCTCACGGGCCACAGCCTGGCCTCCAAGGCCGTGCATATCTTTAGTGCTATCCACCTTTTTCTCCTACTATTTTATAGTCCAGCCCCTGCTCTTTGATTTGCAAACCAGTTCCCCTCCCAGGTCAGACAAATCTCTTTTCTTCCAGATGTCCCTTCCCACCCGCCCCTATATTATTGTTCTGCTGGATGGCTGTCCACCCTCTTCCTGCCCCTCTTTGAAGCTCCCTAACTTTCCAGCTCAGCTAAAACCCAAGACTGTCATGAAACTTTCCACATATAGAGACACAGAAAAGTAGCAGGTACTGAAAACTCTCAGGCCTCAGGGGTAGGGCTCCTTTACTGCTCAGGAAATTAAACTGAATGGAGCTAATCTTGTACGTTTTCTGAAGCTGCCATTTTTTTTATCATTCATGACAAGTAATCATATCTTCTCTATCAGGAAGGTTGGCCCTAGAAAGGCCAAGGAATCTATTAGACTTTCTTGTGGCTACCTCAACATCTTACTCAGTGAGAGGCTTAAAAGGTTTTCAGAACTTTAACATTGAAAGACACTCAGATGTAAGTCATGTGAGTACAGGGAGATGAAAATAAGAGAATGAATTTGGCCTTGGATATTCCTGATCACTGCCAGCTGACAAGGTGACTAATTCTCAGTTCCTTTGGCATCTGTCTGCCTCACGTATCAAGCCCCAAGCCTGTTGGTCTAACATGGCTCTGCTGTGCAGCTGATCCTGCAGGTGTTGCTACAGTTGGAGCCTGTAGTAGGTTGGATAATAGACCCCAAAGGTTGCATCTACTTCTGATTTCCAGAATCTCTGGCTGTGACTTTTTTTGGAAGAATCTTTGCCTATACTATTACTTAGAGGATCTTGAGATGATATCATCTTGGATTATCTGGGCTCAATGGATCATTCTGGACTAAGTCTAAAAGAACAAGAAATTTTCTAGGAGAGGAAGCAGACATCCTGAATCATCCTAGATTCAATGCAAGTTTCCTTATAAAGGATTGAAGAGGAAATGACACAGAAGATGCAATGGAGATTAGGATTGTGTAGTTGCAAACTAAGAAATTCCTGAGGCCATCCAGAAGGTGGGAGAAGTAAGATAGGATTCTCTTTGATGGTCTTCACAGGGAAAATAGTCCTGCTGAATCCTTGGTTTTGAAATTGAAGTTTGAGAACTGTGAAAGAACACATTTCAGTTACTACAATTTGTTCTGTATTAGGAGGTATCTCAGTTACTTTTCTTTTGTTGCTGGGACAAAATACCTGACACCCAAGATTAAGAAAGGAAAGGTATATTTAGCTCACAGTTAGTGGAGGTTTCAGTCCATACTCTGCTGGCTCCAAGGTAAACTGACACATGGCAGAGGGCAGCAGTTCATGGCAGTGGAAAACAGCAAAGAGCAGAAGAGAACAGCTGTGTCTTCCAGCAGGCCTTTCTCTGTCCCTTCCATGCTGACTGCAAAGCCCAGGGCTGCTCTGAGGAAGTGGCACCAATCATCCTTCCTCAATGCCCTTTGTATTTCCTTTAAGTGCTGAGTCACTCTAGGGTGGGCCCTCCATGCCCTAGGGAGGTGGCATATAGCTGCACAACATAATTCTCTCCTCTTGCACAGGACGAGGGTGT
Organism: Octodon degus; assembly: GCF_000260255.1. Taxonomy (NCBI): domain Eukaryota; kingdom Metazoa; phylum Chordata; class Mammalia; order Rodentia; family Octodontidae; genus Octodon; species Octodon degus. Next base: position 3,627,030 of record NW_004524763.1, on the reverse strand, counting down.
TTACAAAGTAAGAGCCCTGGCTCTCTAAGTCTCTTATTAAATTTGTACACTTCTCAAGTTGAAACAATGCATCAACTACTACACTAGGAAACCAACACAGGGAGCTAACACTTCCTCAAAGGGAGATTTAGAAGGTGCATCTTGCTTAGAAATGGAGACTTTGGACACCAACAGGTCACTGCAATGATGTGATCTTGTGGTGATAGCATTCCTTGGGATCTGGGTGTACAATCAGCACTAGGATAAAGGGAGATAGGCAAGAAAGGCCTCTGGAAAAAAATCCTGAGCTAAGACTCAAAGAATGAGGAATTTTCTAGGAGAGGAAGCAGACATCAGCCATGTGTAACAACCCAGCGATTGCATGCATGTTAGGTAGGCATGCAGAGAGCTAGAGGTCTGGATGGGGACCGGATGCTGGAGGGCTTGGTAGGGCATAAAAGAAGGATAGACATTTCCCTCAGAGGTAATTATGAGCTGGAGTACTACCAGTGCATATTTGGAAATATAACTTTCTGGAAAGGTAACTTTCTGGCTATTAGGATGACTAGGGCTTTGTGTTGGCATTTACTAGCCTACAGCCAACCAGGGATGCTTGACATTCTGCTGTCTGAGGATCAGTCCAGAATGATGAAGAAATTCTTGCCTGTCCCAAAGTTTCCAAAGAGCTTTATCCCTCGAGAAAAATATCTGGGTCACAAATGGGAAACATTGAAAAGGTCTGAATATGTAACAGACAGGAAGTACAAATAGATCATTGCAATGGGACGCTAAGATTCAGGAAGGCAAGTGTGATGGCTTGAGAAGAGGGAAGCTGCAGCGCAAGCGCCTTCGAGGCTAGAGAGGGCTGAGACCTGAGCCAGGGGAGGGAGAAGAGATAGCAGGAGGAGAAAGAGTGGCAGAGGAAGGCATTGTGAGGTGAATTCAAGTGACACTTGGGTAAAAACGACAGGGTTTTGTACATGACAAGTAGTCAAGAGTACATCTCAGATTTCCAATTTAGAGGTATCATTACCAGGCATTAAGATGAAAAAGAGAGTAACAGGATTGTAAAGTCCAACTGGAACCTGTTGCTAATGAGTTGCTTGCAGAGATAGCTAAGCAGAGCTGTCCTTTAGGCAACTGGAACATTCAAAGCATGCTGTGAGCACACTAATCTCTAAGGAGACTATTTTCAAGCAGACCGGCAGAAGGTAGAGGTCTCCATAAGTGGATAGTTTGAAGCCTAGAAAATTACTAGTCTCACCCAAAATGGATCGGTTGTTTATAATTTAGGGCCACTTCACAAGACTTTGCTTCTCTTAAACAAGGAATAAAAGAAACCCTTGACCTTCCAATGAAGGACTCTGTTTACACTATGATTAGTTAACAGAGGAAGGTGACTGCTCAGGTGCCCACAGGGTCCTGCCACCCATATGACAAAGAACCAAGCTATTCCTTGTGAAATAAGTAATTGGTAAAAACATAAAGCATTGGATCAGTGAAGACAAGTGAAACCCAGCAAATGTTGACTCTTGTCCTTTGAAAGAAGAACCTCACCTAATGAGAGCAGCATTTCATTTTCTTTTTTTTTGCTCCGAATGCCTTCAAGGCATGACTGGCTGGCTTGTGTTGTGGGGATCGAACCACAGCAACCTGAGCCTGACTGCTTGGTTGAAGCAGCCACTTAAAGAACTGAGCTAAGGGGCAGGCCCCCAGCATTTCATTTTTGAAAACATTTTTCTTTGTTCTACTCCCTGAAATACTTGAGATATTTATATCAGCTTATTTTTCACTATAGAAATCACATTATTATTTTGCTTCAATTTAATAGGGGAAAACCCCTAGCTCCTACTCATTTTTAAAAAGCCACTTCTAATCCACAAGCATTCCTAAAGGTGAGGGGAGCCCCTTCTCAGGGCTGTAGCTCTCTATGAAACCCAAGAAGGCAGAGACCAAACCTGTTCGGCTCGCTGGGGAATCCCCCAAGTCAGCTCACTGCCATGCCTGTACATGGTAAACACCTTTAGCACCAGCTAATACTTTATTATTAAACAAGAAGAAAAGCTTTCATTCCAATGAGGGAGGAGATAGGTAGGCAGAGAGCAACAAACAATTGCAGTAATTTCTGATTGCCAAAGGAAAGAACAAGTAGCTACAAGAATGGATAACTGGTAGCATTAACCAATTCTGGTATATATTAGTTAGCTTTTCCTTTGGGGAGAGGAAGACTTAGTTGAATCAGAGACATTTTAACTAAGATATGAAAGTTGAACAACTTTGATAGAAGCAATAGGAGCAAAAGCAATTGGGGATTAAGTTGGGGATGGGAGATAGAGATCAGTGATGTAGCAGAAATTAGGAAAAAGAGAAAGGCTAAGCAGTCAACCTCAATTTCCTAAGCTATGAAATGACTACACCCTAAAGTCTAAATACTTTCAATACTCAATACTGCTTTAAGAGTCTGCGTGTGGGCTTTAATACCCAAGGAAAGGTTCGTGAAGGTCTTGGAGCTTAAATTAAGTTGTGAACATAGATTATGTTTACATTTCATTTATTTATTTTTGGTACTAGGGATCAAACTCAGGACCTTGTGCTAACCAGGCAGGCACCTATGTTGCTGAGCTATCTCCCCAGCCCTAGATTTTGTTTAAATGATGGTCATGAGAAGGGAGAATACACTAAGTGGTGGAAATAATGTGAACAGAATTACAGCAGGGATCATCTGAACGGAGAGCCTGCTCAAGGAGAGAAAGGAGGAATAAAGGTAGAAAATATTAAGTCAAATCACTGATAGAGCCAGGCATAGGTGATCTCATTTTATCTCACAGATCTCTGAGCCTGAGACTGTGCTTGCAGCATCCTGATTTTATAAATGAACTTGCCAAAGCACAGAGATGCACATCCGAGACACAGCACAGTGCGACTGAGACCTGAACGCCATGGGAGGCAGAAGGGAGGGAGTGCGGGGCACTTCCCAGCACAGTCCTGATGACAGGTGCTGTGAAGGTGACTTGGCATTTTGTGTTCTTTCTCCTTGCTATGGTCTGAATGCACTTCTAAAGCTCAGGTTGAAATTGCCATTGTGATGGAGCGAAGAAGAGGACCTTGAAGAGGTCATCAGATCCTGAGCTCTCTGTTCTCCTGAGTGAATCTACGCTGTGAATGCAGCAGTGGCTTAGTTCTCAGGAAGACAGCGCTGATCAAAGGAAGGGTTGGCCCCTTCACCCTGTACCTCTTTGTTTCATGCTCTCGCTTCTGGCTTCTGCCTTCTGCCATGTGTCATGATGTGTCATAAAGCTCCTCTCCAGATGCTGGCATCCTGTTCTTAAACCTCCCAGCCTCCAACACTGTGAGCCATGTACATTTCTTTTCTTTATAAATTACTAAATCTCAAATATTTTCATGAGAAAACAGATTAAGCCATACCCACAGAGTGTATAAGCTCTATGAAAGCAGGAAAACTCTAGTGTGTTTTTTAGACTTCTCTCTAGTTCTAGAAATCAGAAAAGGACTCAACCCTGTGTTTGTTTTACAGAGGAGTCTATCATACAATTACACCTGCTTTCCCAGGAAGCCCGCGTGTTCAGGTGTTCCTGCCAGACCGGCCGTGGTCAGCATATGACTTTGAGATTAATTATTGCCAGTGCTCTTCTGAACAAAAGCAGTTTCTGTTAGATAGCATCTACTTCAGTATTTAGGTCCTGTTATATGTGGGTGGGGTCTGAAAAGAAGATATTCAGAGATAATTAGTAACAAGGACAAACATCAAGACACAGAAAGAAGATAGTAAGCAGGCTATAAATTGGAAAAAATAAAGTAAGTAAAAGTAAGTTTAAAAAGGAAATAACCGAGTAACTGTAGAAAATTCTGACATGAGCCAAGGATGACTAACCTTGGGACTGGCTTCATAGCCACAAGCCTTCTCTGGTGACACGGGGCCATGAGTGCAGAAGGCTCCCCAGGTGCTACTTTTCTCTTCAAATTCTTATGGGATTCTGCCTTTTGATCTAGTGCTTGGCCCTACAAATTAGGGTTATGATAGTGACAATGACAATAATAGTTATTCATAAAAACGTAAAACCAGAGTCAGTTACTGGGATGGGGGTAAGATTGGGAGGCTCTAAACCTATCCATGTCTCTTATCCTCAGCACTCATGATCCACCAGTCACAACCAGTGCAAGAGGCAAGATTTTGTCCACTGTCAGCAAGGCAGTCTTGTTAGAATACAAGCCACATTGTTTCTTTAAGATTTTTCCAGTGGCTCCCAGTGCCCTTAGCATGTACATGCTAGCTAAGATAATTGTGCTACTAATTCCTATTAGTTCACTGAAGCAGGAACAGTTCATGTTTATTTGTTTGATCAGTCCCACATGTCTATATCTGGTAACTGGAGCAACTACTTTGAAGATTATATATATATATATATATATATATATATATATTTAACAGTGACACACACACATATATATATACATATATATGTGTGTCACTGTTAAATATAAATATGTATATATATTTAAACCATTGTTAATTTCCTATCATCTTATTTTGAAATTCTGTATCTATTTATTGTTTTTTTTTTTTTAAATTCTCCTTAAAATAGAAAAATGACAACAATCTAAATTCTCCATTGTCAGACTGGATCAAAAATTTTGAATTGCAAATGGGAAGAGAATGTTTTCTGATACCATATTTTACTATATCTTCTTGAAAGACTTATCAAATATTCATCTCTTCCACCTAGTAAAAATGTCCAGTTGGCAACGCAGCAGCGCGATACCGCGGGCCTCTCTTGAGCAGCAGAGGGGTGTCAGTTTGTGGGGATTTACTGCATGCGTTTCACGGGGCTCCAGGATCGTGATGTTGGCATGTAAGCGGCTGCAAAAACAGCACAAGAAGCAAAGCTAATGCGTGGGAGACTGAGCGAGCCCGGGGCTGCCCTTCTGTCCTTTCAGAAAGATCATCGCGCAGCAGCGGACTGCTGCACGCTCTTCCTCGGCTGCTGCTGCGCCACTTTGAGAATGCCATCCTTCCGTCCTCCAGGTGGTCTGCTTGGTAGTAATGCAGTGAGTTCTAACGGGCTCTTTCCTTACTCTTTAACTGCTTCTTTCTTTTCTCTTGTTAATTCAATCAAGAAGAAGAAAAAAAAAGTAATTCCAAGAAGCCAAGGATAAAAAAGAATTATGGCTGAGGCAGAAAATTAGAGTGAAAGACCAAGAAAGATGGGTTTTCCTATAGCAGTATTTTTAAAAATATTGTTACTGGTCTAACAGCATCTCTTGGGAACTTGTTACAAATGGAAATCCCAGGCCTCTTAGAATACGGGCCTAGCAACATATGTGTTAGCAAGCCCTCTAGGTAATTCAAGTCAACCCTGAAGTTTGACTCACTAGTCTAAGGTAAAAACTTATTTCAAAACTAAACAAAACAACTACCACACAAACCTAGCTACTACGAAGGTAGTAGCTGTTACCTTTCTGTATATAGTTGGTGCTGTGGGAATAGATGGGAGACTTTGCTAAATAATTTTGCCCAATGCAGGTGGGCAACTATGGATCTGGGGCTTAGTCTGTGAGTCTTGAAGCCTAAGGAGGAGCATGGACGCTGCCGATTGGCAGGGAGTGAGCAGGGAGCAGGACCGCCGTGGTCAGAAGCGCACAAGGTCTCTTGGGTGAAGCAATTTTCCTGAGATCTGAGTGGTGACCAGTTCAGGAGGAGAAAGTGGCTCAGAAGAGCAAGACCTGAGCATCACAAGGACACTGAGAGGGGGCATGGGAGAAGCCCCTGAAGACTAAAGCCTAGTTGCCTGGGGGCCTCCCACCATCTCTGCACTTCCCACAATCGATTCTGCTATATCTGCGCTAGGGATGACCTTGCTCATGGGAAATGTTAGTTGTTGGCCCCTGCAGTGAGCCGAAGTGATTTTGTACCCCACTCCAAGCCTGGGCACCAGTGATTGCTTCCACTCTGCACACATGAAAGTCCAGTGTCTGGAAAGCAGAGTGGCTTGTCCCAGCACCACTGCATCCAGAGGCAGAGCTGGAATTAAAACCTAGGACTTAGTCTGTACAACCTGTGTTCTTCCCACAGTGCTTCACAAGCTCCCAGAGGCTGCTGGATAAATATGACTTTCACTTAGAGAAACTTCTCCACCACAGAAATGTTGCTCCTTAGAAAATAATGTGATTCCCTTCCCATGTCTCTGTTATGAGAAGAGATACTGAGAGAGTTTTGGAAAGTGCTCATGAGACAGAAAAGCAGACCCACTGCTCCTTAGAGTTGTCTTCACTATTTAAATTATGAATATCTCAATATTTTGGATTTCTTAAACTAAGTCATAGCAAAATAAAAAAATTAAATCTAAAGACCAAATACCTTTGAAAAGGATAGGCTTATTTTGAGTCATTAACACAGAAGGGCTTGTGTGTTCATTGGCATGTTTTCATTCTAACAAAAGAAATGAGGATAACACACAAATGCCCACAAAATTTAGAGATGAAGAAGCCAAATAATGGTTCTTTCTTTTAAAATTATGGTTCTTAACATACATAGAATGCTCTTCAATCTTTCACTATACACCAGTTCTTCTAAGTTATGATGAAATAATACACATTCTCTAAGCCTAGTTCACCTTTCCATTGAATATTTGCTTAAGCTGATTTTGATTTCCTGTGGGAAATATTTTCTTACCCTTGAAATAGATTCTGCTCCCTCCAAGACAAGCACAGATCCCCTTAGTATGAAATTGTAGGTGCCTCTTTTCTCTTCTGGTGTATGTTGACATCTCTCTTATCAAGCACTTGTAGTATTCACTCTGTCCTAAAGCTAATTAGACATTCATTGATTTTTCTCTTCAAAACTGTGAGTTTCTATAAGTTGTGACTTCTCCAGAAACCTAGTCATCACTGTTTGTCACTCTCACAGGGCCCAGTCTACAGCTATAACATAGTAGATGTTTAATAAATGTTTAAAGACTTGAGATGAGAATATGTTCCTCCCTAGCTTGAGTAAATCTTTAGTAAAAATTTCTCCATAAATGCCCAAGATGAGAAGGTTTTCAGCTTGAGCCCTTGAAGGATTATTCTGTCTTGATGAGTTTTCTCTGAAGAAAAAGAATTTTATCCAAATGCTCTCTCCTATGATAAGAGCCGTGATTTCAAGAGACTGAACTGCTCACAGGCAAACATTTTGAATTCTGTACTATGTTCTAAGCCAATTAGAAGCAATTGGATTTATGAATTTTTTATTTTCCTGATTGATTTTCTATTTAGTTTTCCTGAATAAGTACTTAAAAATCTTCCCATAACATTCACCCTTTTTGTTGATTTCTCGCCCTGGAGAACCAACCTTTCAGCAATTACACAAGCCCTTCACACATCTTTTTTTGCCTTCCACTTCTTTTAAAGTAGTTTATTGAAATCCTCTCCAGATAAAAACCTTGAAATCATTAAGCAGATCACTGTTCAGAATCACATTAATTCTTCTATTTTTCTCCTTAAAAGAGGTGACTGGTGGACAGCTTAGAATAGCAATGAGGTACCGTATTTATCTCTAATATTGCTTTCGTGATGAATAACTAATTTATCCAAAATCCCATTCCTTAGAACATTTCAATCAATGTAGAATGAGGTCTTTGATTTGGCTCCTGGTTAATTTGGAAATGTCCTCTATCCCTGTGGACATACAAAACTGTACAGTCCAGCTGGTGACAGGCCTGAAGTTGAACACTGCAAAACTGGAAGCATGAGCAGTAGCTTCTTACTTCCCATTTTAAAAATAGCTTCAGAGGTCGGTAGCCTTGGTTCTCACCATTTTTCCAACAATTTTAGCACCTGTCTCAAAAATCCTCTTCTTACCCTAAAAGCTGCCACAACCATCCTGGGTGGCTTTAGCGTCTCCTAGAAACTGAATTTCACCAGCATGTAGAGTTCCTGAGTTAGGAAAGGCTCATAACCAGGAATCCCCTTTTTGACCATGATTTCCCCTCACCAGGCCCCTGATTCTGACAAGCCTATTGTGTCCTTGAGGAGGAAGACATTGTAAACTCTCATGCTGCCCATACCCTGTGAAAACATCCTGCTCAGGGTGTGTAGCTTAGGAAAGCTTTCCTCAAAGGAAACCACACATGAGTTCCACAATAAACTACCACGTCTTGCTGTGAATGGCGTGAATGTGTGTAGACTCCAAACCAATTATCTTAGCTTGTGTTTCTGGTATTACAGAACATGGAATAGAGCACTAAATACATGGGATTTTGAATAAGCCACCAAGTGTTTAGCTCTAGAGGTTAATGCAGAGCTTTAGCCCTTGCAAAGTACCCCTTGCTTCCACTTTTCCCCTAATACGGTAGTACCTTGGTCCAGGAATTTAATTCTTTCTATGATTCTGGTAGAAGAATTCATTCCATGATTCTGGTTGCAACTGAACTATACTCAGAACCAAAATGAATCATGGAAAGAATTCTGTGACCAGAATTATGTAAAGAATTAACTTTGGAAACTGAGGCACCATGGTATTCTTGGAAGGCTCTGGAGAGTTTCTGACCTATGGTCTCGAATAAGACAGCATCTCTTCCATGGCATGATCATGGTCTCTCCATTTTGTTCCCCACTTCCCATCTTGCTGTCCTCCCAACTCCATGGCCACATCTGCCTCCTCTCTCCACAGGTGCATGGCTTTGTGAATGCCCCTGCTGGGACAGACCGTGAGGTTGACAAGATGCATTCTATTCTGTTAAAAAGGTATCAGAGTAAGAATGTTTTGTGAAAATAACCTTTTTGTATTTGGTGGCTGTGTCTTTTTCCTTCTGACTTTGTAGTTGAGCCAGTTGAAGACTGGGATGAGAGCCAGTTGGTGTCACTGAAGACAAAGGCTTTGGTCCGGGTTCTGGTTGTGAACCAGACTCTGCTTTCTAGTGTGAGCTCCATCTTCAGGCCTTTCCACTTCTCAGGCCAACTGTTTTTTCCTGCCGTTTACAAGGTGCACCGAATGGCAGTCGTGGACAGCCAGGCAGGAGCCAAGAGCTTTCCTCTGGTTCCTGTCTAGGGACTCCTCTTCAGACACCTCTCACCTCAACATGAAGTTGAAAAACATTTTTGTAAGAAGTAATTTAAATATAACTTCTTTTAAAAACCAAAATACATCATATATATATATATATATATATTAGGGAAGGGTCTATAGTGTGTTCAGGGTCTCACTACTAGATCAGACTCATAGTGATCTACCTGTTTACAGCCTCCTAAGAGCTGGGATTACAGGCACGCATCACCACGCCCAGTCTCAATTGCTGTCTCAGCGTGCCTTAGGGGCAGGGCTGGCACAGCAGGCCTGGAACCGAACCCCTGGCCCTGTGCCTGCTTGCAGGTGCTTTAATCCACTGAACTATTTGGCTGGCCCTTAAATATGGCCACCCTCCTGTTTTCTTTTTGTACTGGAGATCGAACTCAGGACCTTGCACTTGCTGGACAGGCACTTATGCCACTGAGCTATTTCTCCAGCCTTTAAAACAAAATAAAAGATTGGGATATTTTATGGAAAGACAAGTTAATGAAAGTAAACAGTGTGTTATGACCTTGCATGAGTCATTGGGAACAGAAACCAGAGCAATTAATTTAAAAGTTTGATTAAGCAAACCAATCATATTACCCCATCTGAGGAGAGCACAGGGTGTAACTCATCACCAGGAAACAAGGTAAATATATACACACTTCCCTAACCTGCAGAGGGAGAGGAGACGCCTTTCTCATTCCTGTCTTCTCCCCTTGGAGTTGGGTTTTGCCACTTTCAGTTCAGCCCACAGACCAACAGCATCAGCATCATTAGGAGCTGTTAGAAATGCTGAATTCAATTTTGCTCCAGAGCTACTGGGTCTGAGTCTGCATTTCCAAAGCTGTTTGGTAACTGACATGTGTCCCACAGTGCAGTGGTGGTGAGAGGTGGCAGAAGCATTAGAAGTGGACCTGGTAGTAGGTAACTAGCTCATTGAGGGCACTGCCTTGGAAGGAGTTGAGAAAGTTCTCTTCGGACTCTGATGAGTTCTCATTTGTCACAAAACAGCAAGCCCATCCCATCCCTACTGTCTGGCTTTCTGTCTTCTCGTCCTTACGGTACTTCCACCATGATGTCAGCCACCATCAGGTGATGCAACTGAAGGACCCACAAAAGAGTCACTCTCGTGTTGTTTCAAACAACAGAAATTGTGAACTGCATAAATCTCTTATTTTTACAAATTACCCAGGCTCGGGTATTTTGTTATAGAAACAGAAAATGGGCCAATACAAAATGTATAGGCGATTCACACACATTTTATGATTGCAAACCACTGCTCTAGATTTTATCAAGCATTTAGAGATACAGAAAATATGTTTTAGATATTTCTAAGTTCACAAGTGGATAAAGAAAAAAAAATTGGGTAACTTGGAGGGAGATTAAAAGAAACATGATTAAGAGTGATGTTGGGAATGTTCGAGGGGGAAATAAAAAACTTCCTACTTCTTGAGTTTGCCAGAAATTGACTCTGGGCACCAGCCTTCATGCTTGAAGCCAAGAGAAACGTGATCCAACTGTGTAATTTCAAATAAAATCTATGATGGTTTTTCTAACTATGCTGGTAGGCTGAGATCAGGAGTTCTGGTCCAGCAGGACAGTACCCCATTTCCCTATTCTAGAGAGGTCACAGTCCCACAGGTATCACGTAAGAATTCCATAACTTACTTGGGGTAGATTAAGACACGGTCACTGTTCCTCCTTAAATGGAACAAGTACATGTTTTGACAGCCATGTTCAAGGTGGGAAGGTCACAGAAGAAAATCCTAACTTTAGTAGGTCACAAGGATGCATCAGAATTTCTTTCAGCATAAACCTCCTTATGTTATAGCATTTGGATATCTGAAGGATTTTGGTTAAGTACCTGCTTTGAAAAATAATGCTATTTAATTTGCAAAAGATGGGTGAAAGACAGTAATGACAATGTCTGAAAGTGAGGCACATCTCTCCTGTAGACTTGGCTCTTCCATTCCTGAGCATGATGTCCTGCCAAAGAATTTCTCACTGAGATAGCAGCAGATGATGGCATTGCGGGAACGGGGGCAAAGCCTGCAGGAGCCTGCCTTTGCTACGCTTCCTCTGGCTCACACTCCCTCCAGTGTGAAGCCAGCCAAGGGGGGAAGGGCGGCTGCACGTGCACCCTGCCCTCACACTGCGCTCCGGGTAAATACCACTGCCCTGGCTTATTTTCCTTTCCATTCAGAGAGTCTGTCTTGGTGACCCAGGAAATCCAGGGCTCACAGCCAGACACTGTGCTGTGGTTGTGAGACTTCCGCCTGGCCGAACAGCCGTGTATGATAATACAGAATTAGAAGTGCAGTCAGGGCCGTACGCCTCTCTCGCCACTCTTGGAGCTCTGGAGACAGGCTGCTATTAATCACTCTGACCACATCTATCAGGGCCCTCTCATTTGGCCACGGCTCATAGTCACAGAGGTATAGCCAGGGTCTCCTGATAAATCAAATCCAACAGTTCTATGATAGGGATGACACAGGTGACTGGGGGACGAATGTGTACAATCTTAGCCAGCATTTCATGTTGCTTCAAAAGTGGAGCAAAGAAATATCTGCTGATTGCCAGCCATGTGCCAGGGACTGTCAATTACATTCCCACCTCAAAATCTCTGCCTCTATTGCCATCTATGTATTGTCACTAAACATCCACTATAACCCTACGTAGGAGCTTCCATTATCCATCTTTACAGACAAAGAAACTAAGCCAGGTGTGGTGGCGCACTCTTATAATCCCAGCACGCAGGAGGGTGAAGCAGGAGAGGATCATTGCAAGCTCAAGACCAACCTGGACTACAAAGTGAGCTCAAGGTCAGCCTGTACTGCGTAGCAAAACCCTATCTCAAAAGAGATAAATAAATAAATAAATAAATAAATAAATAAAGAGAGGGTAGGAGGGAGGGAGGGAAGGAAGGAGAAAACAAAGTAGGACAAGTCCAGAAGCAGAATGTGAACTGCCTTCACAGCTAGAATTCCTGTCACAGGGCTTCAGCTCTTCCACGTATGGGTTGATGGCTTGGTAGCAGCCATCTAACCCCAGTGCCTCAATCTGTAACACGAAGTTTGTGGTAAGTAGCCAAGTGCACCACTGGTTTATTTTCAGGATCAAATTAAAATCTATGTGAAAATTTCTGCAAAGTTGGAAATGCCATATAAAGGGAAGCTGTTGCACAATGTTCAGGAGAACTGGACCCAGACCAGTCGCATGCGCAGAATAGATCCCAAGGCAAGCTCCCAGAATGCATGCGAATGTCTACCAGGCAGGGAAGGGAGCTGGGAGGAGCTCCTGCTCCTGACTAGAAGGCACACGTGTAGTAGGCGTGGAATTACCCCACCAAGGACAGGTGAGCTTCCGAGTGTGGGCTGTTGCTCCTGGCCGAAATGGCTGAGATAAACCTGCTGGTTGTTTCTGTCCTTAGGTTTCAGAAAGTGGAAAGTCCCTTCTCTCAAGTCCTGCATCAAAGAGTGATCCTCTCCCTTGTCCTTGGGCTGGCAAGACTTCCCCTCTGTTGCCCAACGCTGAACTTTGCACTTTTGTTAATGATAGCCTGGGCCGAGAGAGTGAGAGTAGACATGCGGTGTGTGGCTCCTGAGGGCTGGGACTAGGAAGCAGGAAGTGTGAGTTCAGAGACTCTGAGGGAGGCTAGCGTGAGGTAATTCAGAAAACCGTGGAGAGGAAAAGGTTTTTTTTTTTTTTTTTTTTTTTTTTTTTTTTGAGAGATGTTTTAGGGAAAGAAAGCCCAGGAAGAAGAAACTGGAAAGAATAAGTCAATTTGAGAAACTTCCCCTGTGTTTTTGCCTAAGACAGAACACCAAAAGAACCAATTTGAGTAGTTTCTTTGAGGTAAGCCCTGTGTTTGAATTTCTGACAATAGAGGTCAGGGACCTCCTAGGAGTGTTCTTTGACCTAACCTGGAAATGCACTGGGTTCAGTTTACTAATTTTGATCAAAGAAGAAACACAACTGTGCAAACTTACACCATTTTAGTGTCTGCCTTTCTTTCTTTCTTTCTTTCTTTCTTTCTTTCTTTCTTTCTTTCTTTCTTTCTTTCTTTCTTTCTTTCTGGAGGAAACATGCTACAGCAGCACAGAATAGAAAGGCCCAGATCCAAAGATGAGCTCCTGGGAGCACAAAAGAGAAAGCCTTTCTTTCCTTCCAGTTCCCAAGGATGATGCAGTGGGCCCACTGTTCTACCCAGAGCTAAGAGTGCATTTAAGTGCATGGGACCTGTGAATGTCACCTTTGTAGGAATTGTCTTCCCAGGTACAAAAATGTGTAGGATCTTCAGAAGGGGAGATCATTTTGGATGTTATAGTTTGTGTGCTTGTTCCCTTAAAGCACCATGCAGTCACTGGAGCATGGTTCTAGAGTTTGTGATTCATTCATGACTCAAGGTGGGATTATGTGTCTGAGTACTTCTAGGATTATGGGTGTGAGTGCTACACCCAGCCTGGGCAGATAAGGAGGAGTGAGACTTGCTCTCTGTAGCCATTGTTGCTGTTACTCTTCCCTTTTGCTCTTGTTGTTTTGCTGTCTTCTGCCACCATGAATTGTTGCCCTCTGCCATGTGCCAGTCTGCCTTGGAGCCAACTGAGTATGAACTGAAACCTCCAGTAACTGTGAGCTAAATAAGTCTTTCCTTCCTTCATTTTAAGTGTTGGGATGTGTCCCAGCAATGAGAGAAGAATAACTGAGACACCACATTATCCAGGTGAGCTCAAAATACCATCACAAGTAGAACGAAAAGAGCAAGGCAGAGGGAGATTTGACAGACACACAGAGAAGTAGAAGGTGAGGTCTCAATGAAGTAGAGTTTGCAAGGAATACCTGGAGCCACCAGAAAAAGGAGAAGACAAGGAAAGAGTCTCTCCTAGAGCTCAGGAGGGAGTAATGCCCCGCTACCATCTAGATTTTAGAGTCCTAAAACTGAAAAGACAGATTTCTATAGTTTTAAGCCACCAAGATTAAGCCACCACAAGAATGAGTCAGATTTGGTTTCAGCCCCAGCCTCATGCTTCAGTGGCTCTGTGCCCTCTCCTCCCTTATTACATCAGCTATTGGAAGTGCTTTTTTTTTTTTTTTTTTAACGCCGAATGCCCTCAAGGCATGACTGGCTGTATTGTGTTGTGGGGATCGAACCCAAGCAACCTGAGCCTGACTGTTTTGTTGAAGCAGCCACTTAAAGAACTGAGCTACCGGGCAGGCCCCCAACATCAGCTATTGGAAACATATACAGGTGGTAAGGAGAGAAGCTGTCCAGTGGCAGAAATGGCCCCAGTTTTCTGATTTCTCTCTTGGGTCTAGGAGTATGTCCATTTAGCATTGCCAGATGGGCAGTGGCAGGAAGCAACACCCTGTCTGAAAGGACAGTACCAAGTTTCAGAGAGCCATATAATGTTTCGCTCTCAGCAGAAGTGCTCAATGAAAACAACTTCCATTATTTTTGTGGAAGCAGCCACTTAAAGAACTGAGCTAGAGCCAGGCCCCCAAAATGGAATAAGGATACTTCCATTATTTTTAGAGGAGACAGGAGAATGCAATGTACCTGGGGACGAGGACATATAAACAAGAATCTGTAGGCTCCTGTCTAGAATATCACTGAAGCTCCAGCAACCCTGTGAGCCAGAAGCTTGGATGAGCTAAGTCTAACCACTAGAGTGAGTCAGATTTGGGTTTCAATCCCAGCCTTATGGTTCAGTGGCTGTGTGCCCTTTCCTCCCTTATCTGGAAAACAGAGATTATAGAAACTCTGTCCTAGGCTTGTTGCCATCAGGTTCAAAGCACTTTACAGGGCACACGCATCCTGGAAGGTCTTGGTTAGGGGCTGCCATTGTTGCCCGAGATCGTAGGGATGGCACGACATACCATCTGATGTGAGAGCCATGATCCTTTCGGAGCCCGATACTGGCTCATCAGGCAGTGCTGAGTGGCGACAGGCAAGGCTCATTCTGTAGCTACACGGCATGGGTTCCAGTGGGAAATTACTGCTGTATGCAGCAACCCTCTCTCTATACTGTCCCCAAACCACAAGGGCTAGAAACTTGTAAGCTGCCTTTCTGAGACTCCACAGCTGGCACACTCCAATTTTGATTCTGCCCACGGGACATCACTGAGTGAATGAGTGTAAAAAGTGGGTAATGGATTCTTTTTCTGTCTCCAGGCTGGCAGCAGCAGTGCCATGGTGACTCTCAGGAGATAGCTACGGCAGAAGAGGGACCCTTGTAGGCAGTGTCCAATTCCTGCTGGCTTCTGAAGCCACTGAGGAGGCACCACAGGGCGCTCAGGGCAAGTGGATTCCTGCAGCAGCTAGGAGAATGGGCCTTGGGCCTTATCTCTGGATAGCAACCCTCTCTCCAACCTCATTTTCATTCCTTCTCCCCTAACGACAGCTTGGAAACATCACACCCTGTACTAAATCCTTCTTTGCTTTGAAATGGCCACAGTGACTTTTGTTTCCCAATAATGCATCTATAATGAATGCATCAATCCTCTGCAGAGCTGCAGGAATTTTAGGATCCTAGAGACTTTAGGAACCCAGAAGACAGTGCCCACCAAGCAATACAACCTTACATTTCTCAATTAGAGATAAGCCTTAAAATGGCAATATAATAGACAAAGCTATCACATTGGCTCAAATGTCTACAGAGGATTGGATGATTGATTGCATCAGATCTCATCCTTAGAGAAAGTTTTTTTAAATAGAAAAGGGGAAAAATGGTACAAAAAAACATTAGAAGAAAGCAACAAAGCTGGAATGAGATATAGAAAAAAAGAAAAAAATCTCTTGGTGTTGGGAGAAAGAATTTATGGGGAAAAGGCATCCTTGACTGTTACCTGGATTTATAATTTTCAAAATTCTGGAAATATGAGACAGAATTTGATATTTTAGCCATTTAACTGTATTTAGAATATACACCATTTTTCTACATTTATCACCATCATCTATTTTCAAAACTTGTGCATCTTTCCAGACTGAACTTCTTTTCCAATTATGCAGTTATCATCTGTGTCTTTCTAGCTCTAGCCCCCGATAAGCACAACTCTCTTTCTTGTTTCTATAAGTTTCAGCAGTAGAGGAGTTTCATATATTTAGGACCATGCAGTATTTGTGTTGGGGGCAGCTTCTTTCACTTAGCATAATGTTCATGTTATGGCCTGTGTCAAAATTTTATTCTTTTTTGAGCCTAAGTAATATTCTGCTGGACACATATACTACATTTTATTCATCTGTTCATTTATTAATGGCTCGCTGGGTTCTTCCCACCATCTGGCTCGCATGAACCACTCTGCTATGAGCATCGATGTGCAAATATGTGCTCAGGTCTGTCCTCTGAATTCTTTCAGCTAGAAAATATCTACACAGAAGTAGAATCACTGAATCCCACGTACTTCAAGGTTTAATTTCTAAGGACCTGCCTTGTCTTCCATAGCACCATTATCCATTTCCCCTGCCACGTACGAAGATCCCAATTTCTCCACATCGTCATCAATACTTATTATTTTCTGCCTTTTTTTTTTTGATAAAAACCATTCTGATCATATTTAATGATGGGTCTGATCAGTATGGATGGATCTGAAATGCAACTTGATTTTTTTACTCAAATCTAAAGAAGAGGAAAGAGACTTATGTCAGTAGGTAGAAAAAAAAAATATGACCCTCTCATCTAGGCTTCAGAAACTATGCAAAAGAATTTCATAAAGCATGTGTGAGATCTCACTCCTCACATACGCTGGGTGTCAATGAATGCAGAATGGAAGTTCTCGGCATCGTCAGCTAGACTTAATCAGGAAGCAGATTCCAATATAAATTCAAACAAGTTGTGAGGTAAAATGCATAAAAGCACTTCAATTTTTATTGAAGGATGCATAAAGCCCTATGAAATAAAACTTCCCTTAGCAGTCAGATTGCAAGTATATGTGTCTGGGCTTCAGCCCATGACAGGAGGCTGCTTTGTGAGCCCAGGGGAGAAGCCAGTGGGAAAGGGATGGCCGATCCGTGGAAACCCCAGCGAGGGCAGCTTGCTGCCTCCGCTTTGACCATACTTAATGCCCATACAAGGAGAGTGGGCTGGGGGCGGGGGAAGGAGGGAAGGCTACTTACATTTGTTAAGGCCGTTCTCTGAAATCGAGGCGTGGGAGGAAGTCTGTCTTCCAGACACGAGAGAAATCTTTGCTTTCAAAATTCTTTCCTTCCTCCTGTCTCATATTTTTACTCTAAAGTGTGTGCAAATTATTCAAGCATCTGGGACCCAAGTCGCCACCACGCTCTGAAGCTTCTATGAAGCTTTGTCATTCACAAAAGAATAGCAGTGAAGTTAATTAATGGCCAGGTTATTTGGAATCTACATTGCATAAATTTCTATCACGATGCTTTTTGCAAAACAACAAGATAAAAGACAAAATTTGCACCACTGATAACTGCTAATTGACACACGGCAGATGCTCAACACTGTGGAAGAATGAACTGTTGAGAATCTCAGTGTCCATTGTTTCTTCCCTGAATCACAAGTGCTTCCCAGTTGTAATACACTTGCTCCTGGTTGCATTCCACTTCGTGCTGTCCTCCAGACGGCAGGAGGGGCAGTCGCCTGCAGCTCCTCCTTGCTTGCTCACCCCACTTGTCACCCATCACCAGGGCTGGTGCCTCGCCTTCTAGCTACCAAGTTCCCCCACGTCTCTGCTTTTCATGTTTCCTGCAACAGCTTAGTTCAGGCCTGATCACTACACCTGTACTAATGTCCTTTTACTTGTTCTCTTCTTCGACATTCTTTCTGTGCTCTAACACATGCATCAACGTTCTGGTATGCATCCCACACACTTGTACCTCATCGAGGTTCCTTGCCAAGTCACTCGACACCAGGCGTACTATTCCAGAACCCTATTTAACAGAAACCGTAGATGTGACCGTTTGAAGAATGTTATGTAGAATGATGCTTATTTTATCATAAATTATGGTAAAAAAAAGTTGGAACCAAACTGAATATCTACCTAATCAAAAATAGTTAAATCAATTGCTCATCCTTAAAATGGAATATTACATACCACAACAAAGAATTAGGTAAACCTACATGAAATGACTTAGGAAAAGGTCCATGATCAGTGTCATCTTTCACAGAAAATTTTCAGACACACAGAGCATACTAGCAATTTGGAGAAAATGTACAGGTGAGTTGTGCAGAGAAAAGTTTGTGCAGCTTCAAAATACAGGAACAGGTTTTCCTCCTGTGCTTTGAACTTCCTGTTTGCAAGTTTCCCATACAGCTGACATCAGGGAACTTGGAACTCAGGAACACTCCTCTCATTCTTTTCTGCTAAGAATAGTGTACTCTGCTTAATTTTTTTTTTTATGAGCAGAATATATTTATTGGGGGGAAAGAAAGCTCCTGTCCGAGAGAGGGACAGGAGGGGGGGCCCCCCTGGCGGGTAGTCTCCGGGAAGCTGTCTCTTCCAGGAACTTTTCAAGCAAAGAATGTCCAAAGAGTAACATTTCAAGCAAAGAATGTCCAAAGCTGCTAGAGAAAAAATAGTGCTCAGGGTGGAGTCAGAGAGAGTCTCAGATTGAGGTGGTCATGCATCTTCCCCTCTCAGCCTGAGGGAACCTGTGTTAACTGCCAACATAAGGAAAAAGCCTGTTAAACTTTTAATGGATACTCATATAGATTTGTCAGTAGTTACCAGGCAGTGGCCCCACTTGCCAACCGGAGAGTACTCAAGTTTTCTCTAGGTCTGACACTTCACGTGCCCCCAGTAATAGAAGAATTGGTGAGACATAAAAGGCCAGTTTATTTGAGACATTACCCAATAGCCATAGAAAATAAAGGGATTAAACCCCACATTTAGGAGATCTAAGTACAAAGGTTCTAACTAGTCTTTATAATTACAAACTTAAAAAAAGATGGTTACATTCCAGATCTTTCTAATATGTCAGCAGCTGTCCAAGATATTAGACACCAAATCAATGGTATGTGAGATGCTGCGGTACTCTGCTTAATTTTTTTGTATGAATAATATGGTTTGTGCTGCACATCTGGTTTCTTTCCCCGGCCTCCCTCATGTTCCTTTTGGCCTTGTTGATCATGTTCTTTATCTTTTCACTGTAATAAATCTTAGCCATTCGTGTGGCTGTATGCTCAGTCCTTGAGTCCTTCCAGCAAATCATGGAGTCTGGCCGTGCTCATGGATCCCCAGCATATGAATATAGACTGTTATTTTTATATGCATAGGGAAAGGTCTGGAACTATCGAAGAGTCTTAGTTCTTAGTATTGGTTTAAAACTGTCACTTTACTTCTCAGCAAATACTTTGAAACCTATGGGAATATGATTGGTTTTATCTGTGTGGGTCTTGGTGACTAACCATGTAAAATGATTGTTTACCTATATGTTCCCACATCGTAGGGCGTCCCTTGGAAGATGAGTCCTGCCTTATTTCCTGGAGCATCTCAGTGACTGTCCTTGGGCACGTGGTAGGTGACAGACGTACTGACGCTAATTGTTTTGAAAGTGAAGGGGCAGATATAGGTAGAGAAGATTTAGAAGTGACATAAAAGTAGTATTTACATGCCGGCTCTCCTTTCTTTTCAAATTTCAAACTCATACTTTTCACTTCCCACCTTACTTCACGCCTGCTCAATTCTCACCGCCCCCCTTGGAAGAGAGAGAGAGAAGGCAAAAATATGGAACACAAAAGAGATGAGAGATAGCTAAAGATCAAAACAATAACAATAGCTGAAATTTTCTCTCTCCTCAGTTCAGTTGAAGTGGGCAGCTGGGCCTTTCACGTGATACTGTTTTACTGAAAGAGGACAGTATATCTTCCTTCTCAAAGGAATCTCTGCAGCAGCAAGGCGGATCGTTCAAAGAAGATCATCCAATATGCAGCAGGTAGGGTATGAGACAAATGTGGGAATCTTTTACCAGTTTTTCCGTTTGAATATGCAGACTTATGAAATATACAGAGAATGGTAGAAGACAAAGTAAGGCCAAGGTGTATTTGTCACCTTGGGCTATAATAATATAGGAATGTTGTTTTAATTTTAACTGGTACATAAAAGTGAGCTATCCAAGACTTACGTTCTAGCACCAAATTCTGAACACTTGTCAGAATGTAGACATTGGGGGACTATAAGGAAATATGCAGTAAACATTCAAATAATGAGTAGAAGGTAAAATGTGTCTGAGATACACTTTTACTTTTAAACTGTCTTATCTTGAAGTCTATAATTTAGGCTGGCACTGAGCCAGCATTTTCTAAATTTCTTCTTGCTTAATCATGGATAAACATATATTATATAGACAGAAAGGAATTGAGATGGCACAGGAACGCATTCTTCACTTATGTGAATGAATTTTGTATTTCCGTGTTGTAGCCAATCTGTGAAATGTTTCCATTTGAAAATGAATATATTCAAATGGTCAGGTTAGCCATACCCAGGTTCTGAGAATAATTTACAGATGACTCAAACCACAGTTTTAACAACCATTTAAATTCTTCTCTGGGGTGCTGCCACCATAGGCTTCCAGCTCTAGCCTTGGGTAAGTTTTAATCCCGGAAAAGATCAGAACCTGTTTCACGTATTGAGGCTCTGTGAAAAGGGGAAGCCATCTACTCTGGTTACAGAAAGCCAGAGTTCACTTGACATTTTCATTACTAATGGCCATTTTTCAAAGTAAATTCACACTTCAGTTGGTTCTTAGTGATCATGCACGGTTGTCAGACCTTGCCCAAGGTTCATCTGGGTAGTCCTTTGAGATATTCTTATTAGAGAGTAGACAGATTTCTTCTGTGTGCCTTAATACATAACCCACATATTGTCAAACACGAAACCTACTTTAGAAAGGGATGAGAGGAGAGTCACCTGTGCAGTTTGGCCCATTTTTTTCCCTACTCATATTTTCTACGGACTTAACTTATTAATGGGAAAAAGGCTTAAAGTTGAAAATTCAATGCAAAACAATTGAACAATCATTCAGATAAGCCCAGTGAGTCATGCGTGTCACACATTCTGGGGAGGATCACTGCTGGCAGATGAAGTAGGTGCATCTGTGGCTAAGGAGAATGAGCTGAAGAGTGGCAGAAGTGGAGCTCAGGGACACACAGAGCGCCAGCTCTTGGAGAGCCTTGTGCCCTCATGAAGACTTTGGACTTTACTCAACAGGAATCGGATACCCATGGTGGGAAAGTGTGATGCATAGGTGTGATAGGGCGAGGTTTAGCATCTTTTTACTGCATTGATTAGACCCTAAGGAGAGTGGAGCAAGAAGATTAGGAGCTGAAGACATTCAATGCTGAAGGAGAGGATGGCATTTTAAGCCAGTGTGGAAGGAGTGACAAAGAGGAGAAATGGTCAGATTCTAAATGTGCTTTGAAGGCCCCCCAGGCCCTGAGAACTGGTAGAACATGAGGTTGGACAGGAGAGAAGACAAGGCCAAAGCCAAGGTGCTGATCATGAGCAACCATAAGAGAGCATGCTCACTCTCAGTATACTTTTCAGTTTTCCTGAAGTTATAAAAATACAGCCTCAGAGAGAGAACCAAAGGGCTGGCAGAGTCTTTTTAAGTGAAAGAGCTGGAAATTCCAAGGGTGTGTCTGAGGTTTGGCATCAGGCCCACCCTACAATCAACAGAGTCAGCAAGGGGCCAGGCATCCAATCATTTAAGGAACTGAGTCATTTCCTAGAGCTCTCCACAGGGAAAAAGAAGAGATACCAGATGGGTAACATTAGTCATGACGGAGGGGTGGGGAACTTCCACACTCAGCATGTGTTGTGCCTGACTTGTGCTCAGCTCAGCTCTCCTCCAACACATATGTGGGTCCAGAAAAGAGGATGTGGAAAACACCTGAAAGAGAGTGGTTTTCATTAGTATCTCTGGAGAGCCCCTGCCCTGAGCAATACCCAGCTCCCAAGTGAAGACACTCAGCACCTGTACCTTCTCCTCCTGTTAGCACTGCAAGGTCTGCCTGAGTACACAGAGCAGGACAGACTCAGGAAGATTGAAAACACCTTGGCCCGGACTTTTCCTGAGCGAATACAGGGTATTCCCTGGGAATACCCATATTAGGAACTGCATGCTCGTGTCCTGGGCTGAGAGTGATGACCAGTGAGACTGAACTCTGTGGTCTTCCATTGTGTGCTGAGTTCTCCGGCAGGGAAAGGCCTGTGTACCTTGCCTGCCCCTTCAAGGCTGCTCAGATTCTGCCATGCCCACTCGATGTAGGACCTGGGCATAGGATCAGGGGCCTGTGCCCAGCTGGGGCACCCTCCAGGTTTCCAGGAATGACGAAAGCCAGGGCTAAATTTGGAGGAAGGAGGATTGTGGAGGCCCATGTTGACAGGGGAGACTTCTAAAGGTTGAAACACTGAGATGGAAGAGATTTTTAAAACAATTCAATTTTTTTTTTTTTTTTTTTTTCGTAACCGGGGATTGAACTCAGGCCCTTGTGCTTGCCAGGCAAGCACTTATTCTACTGAGCCATCTCCCTGACCCCAGCAATTCAATGTTATCCGAATCAAATTTTTACCCTTACAATCTAAGTGAGGGTTAAATTGCTAGGGAGAGTAACTATGCCATCAAGAGGAGACGAGCAGGAAACCAGGTGTTCAGGAGAGCCTTTCTCCAAGGGTTTGGGTGCATACAGTCTCTACTTGAGTCCTAACAAGCCCAGGGCACCCATGGAGCTCAGGGCCTTGATATTATCCACTAAGACAGGCCTGGAGACTTCACAACATGGCTCCTGTCCCCTCTACAGAAAACCTCTGGGTCCTAAAATGATTCTTGTGGACAATAAAGATTTCCCTTCTAGAATCAGGAGGGCGGGACATAGAAAACAACCAAAATACATTCGTATAGAGGTGTAAGTGAGGAGAGGCTCCCTGCTCATGTTGGGTGACAGTAAGGAAGATAGGAATAATAGGAGCTCACACAGCAGTCAGCCAGTTGAAATTCCATCAGCACTGCCCAACTTTTGTAGGTCTTCAGTGAATAACTCAAACTGGTCCAATGGAGTGGCTGTCTTTGACTGTTCACTTAACTCACCTCAAGAAACCTGAAAAATTCCTAGGGCCTGGGACTCAATCCCAATGCCTGGGACTCATCTCAGACCAACCAAATCAAATTCAGGGAGGGGGTCTGGGGATCAATACAGTTTCCCAGGCACAGCCTCTAGTAGGAGCCACTTGTTCTCAGGCTCTGCCCCCCCAGGCAACTAAAACAGTTTCTACATTTGCAAAACCTCCTTGGGTGATTACAGTGTGCAGCAATGGCTGACAACCAGACTTTCATTAGTAATGTAATGGCCCTGCTTGCTCAGCTGTCAGAATTAATGAAATGTCTATGCAATATAATAAGCTGAGGGCTTGGTTTTTTTTATTTGCTTTCTTTTTGTTTTCTGCAATACTAGGATTGAGTTCAGGGAACACTGAGCTACCTCCCCAGACCTTTTTACTTTTTTATACTGATCAGAGTCTTCCTAAATCGCCCACACTAGTCTCGAATGGGTGACCTTCCTGCCTTCACCTCCAGAGTAGCTGAAATTACTGGTCAGAGCCACCACTCTGGGCCAGTGCTTGATTCCTCACAAGCAATTAATAAATGGCAAGTATTATTTAAATTTTTATCATTGTTGCTATAATTTTAAGATATTATAAGGAGAGAGAAGATGCAAGGAAGGAGATTGAAGGTCACAAACACAAACTGTGTTAATTACAAGGTGGCTAAATCCAACTGTCATTCCGCTGAGTGCGGCCCTGGTGTGATCACAGAACCCTGACTGCACAGCTTACCTGAAAACACCTCAGTCTCGGGGCCAACACCCAAGCCCTGAGCACAGTTCCCCTTCTCCATTCCACCACTCCCCTTGGCCTGCTCAGAAAAGACCCGACCAGCCTGGGTGGAATCCAGAAAAGGAGAGGGGAAGTTTGAGGAGAAACAGTCCACCAGACTACTCATTATTTAGCTTTACAAATACTCTTACACTGGCTGTGGGCACTACAGTGGAATTGAATTAGAGGAGACAGTTCATTTGTAAAAGGCTGAGGTGCTCGGGATGAGTAGGCTATGCAGAGTGTTAGAAAGTGACTCCTACATGAGATTCATAAAAGGACAAGCGAATGGAGGTCACTGGGGAGAGGCTGGGACCTCTGTCCTCCCCTAGGGACAGGCAGAGACACAGCTGTGGGCTTCACCTTCCTGTCTCTGTGAGTGTGCTGTTTTTCTAAATCTGTCTCCTCCTTGAAATCAGACAGAACTACCACCTACCAGCTATTATTTGCTCTGACAACACCCGTATATCACCTCGCTGAACCTCGGGAAGCTCATTCAAAAACGAGACTAATAATGTGTACTTTGAAATCTGCATCTTGAAAGAGGAACTCATTCAGTGATTGGAGCAAAGGCAGTGAAATGAGGCCATGGGTGTCACAGAACACCCATCTCAAGGTGGACACTCCAAAAACACTGGTCTCCTGCTGGAGCTGCACTTCTTTCAATAGGCCAGGCCTTCTTTCATTGTCAGAGGGGCCTTTGTACAGCTGGCATGGAACTGATTTGTCCTGCTCTAACTGCTGGCTCTGTATAAATATTGACAGTCTTTCTGCCACAAAGACAGCACGGTGGCCTGGAGGTCTTACTTCATTGAGCGCATGAACTCAGGCACGGTATCAGGGAGGCCCGTCAGATCCTTTCAACCCCAGCCCCATCTGCACAGTGGAGCTTCCTTCAATGACTGCTCACTAGGCGATTAGTAGGAATTAATTCAGTGGAGAAGATAATCAATAGATGGCCCACCGAGAGTGGTCCATTAAAGCAGAACCACTCTTCTCTTCAGGTGTGATAAATAGTGCATTTAAGGTATTCAATACTATAATAAAGGTTGTAATTAAGTGAGGCAACTTGGCATCTTAATAACTGCATGCTTGAAAAGATTTAAACTTCAGACGGAGACACAGGATAACGTTCATAATCCCTCCAATGGGTTTCCTTGCTACAAGAGAGAAAACAATGTTGGCATCTTCTCCTGCGAAGCTGACAGGGCAGATCTGTCCCCAGATCTTTATGAAGTTAAAAGTTAGAGGTGACTTTGAGTGCCTGTCGCCGCATCTTTTGTTCTCCATGTTTCCTGCTAGCTTAATTACTACTATATTCCTAGTGGGAAGAAGGCAGAGCAGGAGCAGGAATAGAGGGTTGTGGGAATACAGGGCAGGGACTGGAAGCCCAGCAGTATGCAAATCACTTAGCAATCAGTGTACAAAAGACCTCCAAGAAGTGCAGCCAGGCTTCCCATACCAAGTCATCTCCATTTCTATTTCTCATTATCAAGACAGAAGTGCTTCTGCCATAACTTGTCTTTCCTTTGCAAATCACACACACACACACACACACACACACACACACGATCTAATATTTTCCATTTCCTATAGATTTTGAGTAATTTTTTAAAAGTGACCTTCAGATATTTATTATAAGTTCTCAATTAAATAAAAAAAGATGCATTTCATTTTCTTTGCTTGGAAGTAACATGCACTAATGGCTAGCCATGTGAAAATAGATGCTGCTATGTTCAAACATCCCCCGTGACTTAGTGTCGGGAATCTAAGGAAAGACCCAGCAGAAATCATTGAGTCTCACACTTTTTTGTTTGTGTATACACTGTCTTTGATCATCATTCATAGACAGTGTTTCTCGAAAAATCACATTCACTAGATAGTCTAGTCCTGGGAAACATTTAAGCCCATACACAAAAAGCAAGGCTGCCTAAGTACAGCTGGACTCTCGCTGCCACTCTGCCCCACTTACCCGCATGGTTCATGTGCTCTCCAACTGTTATTCCAAATGCTGTGGATTGTACTTAGAGATCCCTGGTGGAGAGCCCAGATTTCATGGGTAAAACAAAGCCTGGTGGAGACCACAGGGGCATTTTTAAGGTTAATGCTGCTGCTGAAGCTTAACATGATGTTAAATACAAATATCTCGATTCACATGATGGTGAAAGCACTGCTGTCCTGTCCCCTATCTGCCTGGTACATGGTGCTGCCTCCAGCACAGGGGGAAGTCAGTTTGCTTTGGACCTAAACTGTTCTTCCAAGTCTCCTGAGTTTAGTTAGAGGTGGGGCTTTTAGGAGGTGATTAGGTTGTGAGGAAGAGGAGGAAGAAAAAGGAGGAAAGGAAGAGGAACAAGGAGAAAAAGGAAGAAGAAAAAAAAAAAAGAAAAGAAAAAGAAAGAAGGAGGGGAGAGAAGGCATAAAAGAGCCCCAAACTGCTCCTAACAGCACTGTCTCTGTACCAACTATTGTGGCTCCTGCAGGCCATGGCTGGGTCTGATCACCCACTTCAATGTTTCACTTCCCTCCTGTGGGGCAATGCTCCACCTCCACCACAGGCCGAGCTCCACGATAATGAGGAGAACCTGAGCAGGGTTCCAGCCCTCCTGTTTCCCCTCAACTGGGTGTCCCAGCTGTGACTCTGACTGGCTAAGTTGCAGGGCGATCAGCAGAGCATATCCAAAGCTGACGGGGTGAGTGTGGAGCACTGCACAGGAACCCAAGCCGGTCTGCAGATCCTGGCCAGGGTGTACCACAGATAGCCAGCATCTATATCATGTACAGACCTCAAAGCATTTACACGCCTGGGCCCATCCCTAACTCCTGCAGCTAAAGCCTAGACAAGCATGGACTACCTAGATAGATTATCAGTGTCTGTCTTGGAGTGTGAAGTCAGGGCTGGGAAGGTCTTAGTGATCCAGCATTGTAGGTCATGAAGCCTCCTTTGCCAGAAGAGACCCTAGTGATCACGACTGCTGCCTTCGGGGTCACAGCAGCTCAAGAAGTTCATCCCGTCCCACTCCACCCAGGCCTCCTTACGGCCACTGTTGAGCAGGTAAAAATTCGAGACCCTGTGGACTTCATTCATTTGTTCAACATTTATTGATCCTTCCTACTTATCAAGCACCATATTAGGTGCATGGGAGATGGCACTGAGTGAGCAGCATGTCAGCCTTGTCCTCATGGGGGTTTAATGTCTCCCAAAGTAGTAGGCCTTAAACAGTGATAGAAGCAGCATTTCATTTTAACTGAATAACTGAATTAAGGAAATTGATACCTTGGCTCATGAACACTTGTTTCATTCCCCAACAGAAATATTTGGCAAAATTTTATTTTTGTTTGGAACTCTGCATTCACTGATACAACCTTGGACATCTTTCCCACACAAACAACAAATGTGTCCACCTTTTACAAAAATCATAGAATGAATTAAGTTTGTGGCCAAGCTCTTCTAAGAGCTTGACCAGGCCTGAGGCTCATGACAACTTTTTTAAATTATTTTCTTTTTTTAATATATTTGGTACAGGGTCTCACTACAGAGCTCAGATTCATGGTGATCCTCTTGTTTTCAGCCTCCCCAGTGCTGGGATTACAGGTGTGCACTACCATGCCCAGGCTCCGTGGCTGGCTCAGTGCACCAGGGGTGGGCCAGAGCACACCAGCAACTAAAGCCTGGTTCCTGTGCTTGCTTTAGTCCACTGAGCTATCTTGCCGGCCCTGACAACTTTTTAAAAGGAACCCAATTTAGAGATGAAGTGCATGTGTGGAGTTAGAGGAAGTTGAGAGACTTCCTGGTCTCCTTTCTCACAGCTCACAGATAAGTGCACTGCCACTCAAAGCCCTGGGGCAAATTGCTCGTGGTCACTTGACTTACTGGTTACAAATAGACTTGAGAATGTATACCAAACCACATCCAAGATGCAAATGTGTATCATTACACATTCTAATTATAGAACATGCAGAATTATGTTAGGGGACAGCAAGAAGTAGACGGGTGAAAAGTCTCAAATCACAATGGCTCTGTTTGTTACCTTGGATCCATGTCTGCATCACGTGAGAACCTGAACAGTCCTGGGAATTCCCTCCAAAGACAATGATGCAATGGCACCATAATGACCTGACTCAAGAGCTGCTGGGAAGCTAGCCAGTATTTACATGCTGGCCCTTGCTCAACTCTTCTGTGAAGCCAGTGTCTTCCTGGGAAAGTAGATTTCTAGGTCTCAGAATGATAAAGACCTTTTCTTCAGCTCAGCAGAACTCAGAGACACAGAAATCTTGTTCAGGCCAAGTAGACAGGGTAGGATATTTTATTTCTATATCTTAGAAGCAAAACGATTTTGAGGAAGCTATTACTAGTGAGTAACCAGACTATGACTGAAATAAATGCCTGACATACCTTCTGAAGACTCTGGTTCTCGTCCAAGAAATCTGATGTTCCCTGGGTAGTCTGGGAACCTCCCTGGGGGTTGGTTTGCTGCTTCTGACAGGAAATGTCGTAATGCTTCCTGGTAAGAGTTACCAAGAGGTTCTCTATATACCATCTTCAAGAGATGACTTAAACTGTGCACTAGCGGCTTTGTAAAGATTCTTTTAACATACAGTGGTTAAAATTGTATGAGACAATCCCAGTGATGGTGATGCTAGTAGAAATGACTTCAATACTATTTTAATTATCCAGGTTGAAAACATTGTGGAGAACATCTGTGAATTTGGTGAACATCACCTTCTAGTCAGTCCTGGTTTGCTCTAGCAGCGCTGCTGACCTCAGCTTTACTCCATGGAAGGAACTTCTGACCCTGAGGCAAATGAGGCTGTTGGAACCAGAGGACCCAAAGGGGCGAGTTTCAGCCCTCTGTCTCCTGCGTTATCTGGAACCTAGGGAATGTGCAGCTCCTTTGCTTCCCCAAGAAGCCAACCTCTTCCTGCTTCCCTCCCCTCAGTCTGCCATGGGGGAGCTGCTGAGCCACAGGATGTGGCAGTAAACTTCTGCAAGGGCAGAGTCCCCACTAGAGACTCTTTATTCCATTCTAGGAACCATCTTTGCTTCATGGCACTTAGCTGTGTAGAAAAAGACCTTTCAGCGAAGGCTAGGCACACAGACTCCAATTAGAAATGTGACTGATTTTTAAATGGGCAAAAAAATATCACTGAGTGTGTTGTCTAGAGGTCACCTCCATCTTTTATTGTCTTTGAGCTATTTTACAACTCTGTAAATTGTAGAAAACTAATAATAATGCAAAGTTTTCTTATAGAGAAGACAGCAAATTGTGTCTACTGGAATGCAATTGAATACTGCCCTGTGGCTATTCGCCAGCTTTTCATCTGTTCATTTCAGCTTTCCTGATTGCTTATGTATGTGTCTACTCTGGATTCTCATTTGAACCCGTTATAGCATTTTGCTGGTTTTCTCATTAATTAAAGAGTTGAATAAAAATTTTTGACATTTGTTCATTTGATATTTGTCTGGGTGTCATGATTTAATCTAAAAATATTAGTCTTTAAAAGAAATGTAAGTCTTGTCTCATACACTATAGCTGTTGAAATACTGCTTAATCTGGATTGTGGTGCTGACAAAGTACGACATTGTAACAAGTTGACTTTTAGAAACTGCCTAAGTTGATGGTGGAGAAGAACATTAGCTAAACTAACTGAGATCCTTACTAAAAAGTATCTGTCAAGTCTTGGATTTCAACATACAGAACAGGTAGGTGCACTAATAATTGTGGCAGAGGATCAAGAGGTTGGGACTCACCTCCCGGGTTGGGTTTCAGCCTTCCACTTCCCAGGTCT
Organism: Octodon degus; assembly: GCF_000260255.1. Taxonomy (NCBI): domain Eukaryota; kingdom Metazoa; phylum Chordata; class Mammalia; order Rodentia; family Octodontidae; genus Octodon; species Octodon degus. The sequence continues at coordinate 3,597,383 of NW_004524763.1, read as the reverse complement.
GGATCACCCACTGTCAGAGCATGTCAGCAAGAGGCACCCTTGGGTGTCAGTTTCCACTTCAAATGATGTGTAACAACTCACTATTGCCTGCCTGAGAACCAAAAGCTGTGGGAGCCCTGACCTTGTTACGTAGAGGAAGCAACTTCTTTGATTAAAAAGGAAGAAGCCAAGACCCAGTGTAGAGGAAGGGAACACAATGACCAACCCATCCTAGGCTCCATTTTTCTATCATTTCACCTTTACTTTTGATCACCAATGTGACAAAAATAAGGAACAGAAGTGCAAAAGGCACATGATTTAGAGAATCTACAAGCTTCTGCATTTATTTTGGGTTTGTTCTCACCTAACTTTCAGAAAAATCTGTTTGCCATAGAGAAAATTTTTAAATTCTTACTTTGCACATCTATGTTTAAATCCAAGACATTCATATGTAAAAGAAAAGGGACTACCAAACAGTAGTAAGATCCTTTTAAACTTATTTGTTTGTTTATATTTGTTTGTATTTTTATTTTGTTTTGTTTTCTATTTTGAGCTAAGTTCTTACTATGTTGCCCAAAGTGGTCTCAAACTCCTAGGTTGAAAAGACTACAGGTGCCTGAGTCTCTCAGTAGCTGGGACTACAATGACTTCACCCAGTTTATGGTCCTATTTCAATTTAACTAAATAGAGTTTAGATTTTTGGAAAGTATATATAGGTATACATAAAGACATAGATATATGTAGGTAATTTTTTTAATCAATTTTACCTTTCATTAACTTCAAAATTTCCTATAATAAACTTCAATTATAATGACAACACAAGGAGAAAAATAAAACCAGAATAAACTAAATTTAGTTCAAAAATATATTAAGCAGGCTGTTTAAGTTAACAAAAAGATATCTGCATAGGTTGCCTTCAATGTTTGGCCTTTTTTTTTTTTTTTTTTTTTTCATTCTTTTTTTATGTATTTGGCACAGGGTCTCACTACACAGCTCAAATTCGTAGTGATCCTCCTATTTCAGCCTCCCCATGCTAGAATTACAGGTATGGGCCACTATACCCAATCTCAGTAGGCTGGCTCAGAGGGCCTGGGGGCAGGGCCAGCACAGCATGTGGTGCAGGGAGTCGAACCCTGGGCCCTGTGCTTGCCTAAGCAAGTGCTTAGTCTGCTGAGTTATCTCACCAGCCCTCTTTTTTCTATTCTTTTAAATTTTATTTTATTAGCAAAAAAGAGGACTATCACTGCAAGCATCTCATTAACCAGATTGTCACTGCTCCAGACCCTGAGTTTATACAACCTATAGACAGAAGGTTATCTCTACAAGTTAGTCTGCATAAGCAGTAAAATCCTCAAAGAAAGATTCTAAAGAAACAACTGACATTATCATAGACTCATAATTTTTTAGCCATGGGATAATTCTTTGCAGGCTGTATTCAGCCTTAAGGTTGTTCTCTTCTGACCAGTGAAGAGGGATTTAACAAAGCTTTTCACATATTGCCAAATTCAGAAACCACTGAACCCCCAAGACATGAGTACCAAAGATTTCATTCAATTAAAAGCAAAATTCCTAGGAATGACCATTTTGAACAGACTGATCTCTGAATAAAAATATAAGAGGATTAACAATAGATAAAGAACCAGGAGAATAACCCATAAAGAAATAATAAAGACAGAGATATTTTACTATCTCTTGGGAGGAAGGGATTGGATTTTAACATTAGAAGCACACTGTATTTTATGTCGAGTGGTTTATAACAAAGATACCAGTCAAGCTTAGATTCTGTATAAGCTGAAACTTCAGAGATGTCTAGAGGACAAACTCTCAGTCCTCATTTACCTAGAAACCAAAGTGGCCACAGCATGGAAAATTGGGAATTTAGGGAGGCCACTGGGTCCTGGATCTCAGTTCCCAAAGCCAGAGGAAAGAAAGTTCACCTATTAGCCATCTCCCTCTCCCAGCCACAAGCAAAGTACATAGGATGGGGCAACGCTCCCTCCAGCCAGGATCGGGCCAGTAAGGTAAGAGGTAATCTCTAAGGCATGGAAGTTTAATAGTGAATGGCAGAGTGGCCCCCAAGCTGGTCCCATCTGGGCCTGTTCCTTATGTTACAGGGAAATAAGGCTGTATAATACCGAGTAAATGATAATAACAACAGTAATAAAGGCATTTATAAAGAATTCTAAGCACACACTGCTATGGACACTTACAGTATACCTTGGAAGGCATTTCCTTCTTTTCACTTCAGAAAGAGATACTTAACATAAGAGTAGATATTGCTCACACATGGAGAGAAGATCAAGAGAAAGTCTGTAATGAAAAGGACAGTAGGAGAAAATGGGACCCACAAGATCTGCAGGGGCTTCCGTGGAGGCAGGGATTTCTTCCCACGTTAGGGTGGTGAATGGGTGGCAACCTTTAACAGCAGAGTGAGCTCCTTGTTCCACAAGTGTGTGCATGACAGACCTTGGGTTTGTCCTGGACTCACAGATGGGATTAGGGGTGAGTGAAAATCCCAAAGCAATCTGGGGACAAACCAGTGTCACTTGTCTTAGAAACACCAAATTGTGATGTGGCCAAACATCTTTTCAGCTAGTAGCTTTGGTTGTTCTCAAATGATATACATATGTTCCTTGACTTGAAGTCATGTTATATCCTGGAGACTTATTGTGAGATGAAATGTTGTAAATGCAGACTTCATCTAAGCCCCCTACCTACAGCAGGAGGCCCCAGGGACACAATGCACTGTGGAGAGCCCCTGGCTCCCCTAGTGACCCTGCCAGGAGTTGAGCCCTCTTCCCCTATTCAGTATCACAGAAGGGCATCAAACAACATTATCGTCAGCCCAGGAAAAGATCAAACTTCAAAATTTGAGGCATAGTTTCTACAAAATGCAATAGATTTTACACCATCCTAAAGTCAATAAATCTTAAACCATATTAAGTCAAAGGCTATTCCATTGTTGTTACTCATAAATTATATCAGAGAGTAAACAATCTCTTCATATATTGTTAAACAACTTAACTAAGTACATTAAATTAAAGATTTCTATGAGCTGTCTTGTGCCTTCTTTCATATAAGGATGTTGGGGAAATACAGAGCAACACATTTAGGAAATCAATCTACCAATATCAAATGTATGAGGGGAAGATGAGCTTTTACTACCCCACCAAGGATGGTTTGAACTAGTGGGTTCAAAGCGACCCTCCTATCTCAGCTTCTAGAGTAGTTACAACTGAAGACACACACCACTGCACCCAGCCTAATATTCATGAGTTTTAAAGGCAATTTTACTGTTCATCCAGTAATTCCATTTTTAGAAGTGTATCCCAAAGAACTAACACTAAATGCAAAGATCTAGACATGATGTTTTTATTCCAATCTTACTTATAAAATCCTGCCATTGCAATGGCAAGCAGAAATACTAAAACATGGAGGCAGGTTTATTTTATGTCAGTGATACTCATTGGGATCCCTCCCAAAATATCAGGTCCAGATCTCTGGCAGTCTAGGGCTTATACGAGATAAGCAGGCAGGATGTACAGAGGCAGAGTAGTTTGCCAATTGAGGACTGGTTTATATAAAGTGCACTGTAGTGACCAGCCACGCATCAGAGTGACCAGCTGTTCCTAAGAGATAAAATCAACCCAAACCAGAACAGGAACTATTACCTGGGCAACTAACAAACTGAGTTTGTTAGTTTGTTTGTTAGGCTGGGAGAGGGGTCATTTTCTGTTACACGATCAATCTGGGTGCCCCAACACTGGAAATTTATTAAGTAAATCATAAAAATCCATACAATGAATGTAATGAACTATTGAAATAGTGGTTGTAAAAACTTTTTTATATCACAAAAATACAGCTATAATATAATTTTAAGGATAAAAATAAACTAATAAATTTTCATCTTTAACAAACAGCTATAAAATGGTGTTGGGCTGGCCAGATAACTCAGCAGACTAAAGCGCCTGCTTAGGCAGAGGCAGGGGCTGAGGGTTCAATCCCCCACCTGCTGTGCCAGGGTCCCCCTCTGGGGCTTGCTGACATAGCGAATGAGCCTGGGCGTGGTGGCACCCGCCTATAATTCCAGCACTTGGGAGCCTAAAAACAGGAGAATCACTGCAAGTCCGATCTGTGTAGTGAGACCCCGTAGACCTTGTACTTAATACATAAAAAATAAAAAAATAAAATGGTGTTATGCATAGAAACGAGATATTAAAGGTTATTTCTGAGTACTCACATTACATTTGACTTTTATTCTATTTCCTTGACTCTAAATATTTTCCCAATTTTTTACAATAATCAAGTAGTTAATCTATAATTTAAAAAAGAAACACTTGTGAGCGTGTGTGTGTGTGTGTGTGTGTGTGTGTGTGTGTTGCTGCATACACTGGCTCACACACTCTCCTTCGGAGCTTTGACATGGAAACAGAACCGGCCTTATATAACCTCAAGGTGTGTTACAACCTCAATAATCTTATTGCTTTCTTTTGGGAGCAAAAAGAATACCTGCAAAGGTGCTTTTTCTATTCCTTTTATTTCCCCCCCAACAGAAAACCACCCACATACCACAAGTCGCAGAAACACACACACACACACACACACACACACACACACACACTCCCTCCCTCCCTCCCACACCCACCAGTAAAATCTTTGTGTCCAAGAACCCGAGCCCAGGAAGGATAAGGCGTGCGCAGCTCGCTCTCCGAACGCGTGCCTGCTCTCCCTTTCCTGGCTGCCCCCTTTCCCTTCCTGCTCGCTGCGGTCCCTCTCGCCCCCGCGGAGGTCTGCGCCGCAGGAGAGCGGCGGGCGGAGGCGGGGAGGGGGCGGCGAGGCCCGAGAGCTCCTTGGCGCGGCCGAGCGGTGAGGCCGGAGCTGCGGCGGCGGCGCAGGGCAGCTGGAGAGAGGGGCCGGGCGGGCGGGCAGGCTGGAACCGTTTGGGCTCGCGGGGACAGGCCATTTGGAGCCCAGCAGGCTCCGCAGCGGGGAAGGGCCCGCGTTCCGAAAAGGCGACTGTGAGCGAGGCCCAGGGCCAAGGCGCGGCCCCAGCGCGGAGCAGCGCCTGTTGTTCTTTTTCTGCGGGCTGAGCAGGCAGAAGCCAGTTCCTCTCTGCTTTCTCCATATCTTGACTTTGGATAAAACAGAGGACACTGATTCCAGTGCCTGGCGATGTGATGTAAGCCGGAGAGGCCGCGTGTGATGAGACACAGACTGACAGCGACAGGGCCCGGTGGGGACCATGTGCTCTCTGCAGAGACCACACACACCAGGGCCAGGGCTTCCGCCCAGCAGGCACCAGCCAAGGCTTGCAGGTCCTCCAGTTTTTCTAAAGGATTTCTGAACTTTCATTGCATGTGTGCCTCTGCAACATCTTAGTTTTTAAAATGTCAATTTAATAACAAAACAAAACACAGAGTATGTATCCAAATATAACATCTTACAGCTGCGTTCAGTGTATGGACTCCTCATTAGAGATCTGAAGTAAATCCAGGCAACTGCCTCCCTGTCCTTATGAGTGGTGGGAAGCATTGGGTTTCTCTGAGAGGGACACATATTTAATCCCTATTCTGCATACAAATTACTGGAGAGACCGTGAGACATGCATGATAAATGTTAAGTTGTTCTCTGTCTTCTGGGAGCTTAAAATATTGTTGAAGCAATAGGATTGTCACTCAGAAAGCTAGCGGTGATCGCGCTATGCAGAATTTTGTTAACAAGACAGTGGATCAGATCCGATGTACCAGACTCACCTTGAAAAAGAAGGAAGGGCTTTCAGATCTACAGTAAAACTTGATGTGCTAAAACCAGTGGTGTGGAAGCATCCAAGGTCTCATCCACCTTTAATATTCCTAGCACATGGTGCATAGTAGATGATGCCCAACAAATATTTCTTGAATTAAAAAAAATAAAATTAATGAGTCATTGGATAGAAAAAAAATCAGTCTTCTGAATATAGACAAGAGAGGAAACAGGGACAAATATTTTTACTGTTGACATGACAATGTTCAATGCAGAGACACCATCCTGGGGCCCAGAGCATCTGGTCATTAAGGTCCCCACTGCTGCTAGGCAGCAAGAGTGCGTAACCAGCTCTCATTGTTACCTGATTACAGTTCACAAGTTGTTTGCCTCCTTTGCTGCAATGTCTGGTGAGCCCCCTAATGACCAATTAAGTTTCCTTGACATTTTGATGCAGAGAGAATGGGCCCTAGATAGGCGCTTCGTACTTGGCTCATGCAAAAGACCTGCATCTCTTCCTAATGAGCATTCTGAGTCCCACATGGGTGTCTGGATTTTTAGGTTATTTATTTTCCTTGTCCCTGGGTCAGATGCCACTGTGGAATCCTGTCTTGGTAAGCCACTATGGCCCACAATTCCCTTTATTCTTGCAAATGGCACCAAGGAACGAAAGACTAGAGGAGTGTGACTGATGTGATGCTCAGCTGTGATCAGGGGAGGGAGTAGTCATTTATTTGGGGGAAACCAAAGGAGGCTCAGAAAGGATGTGGATGGGTCCTTAAAAAAGGCACTAGCTGTGGAAAAGTGGAGAGGATGGAGCAAATATGGTGCAGAGTATGGGCTAAGATCCATTTGTTCTATCACTAAGTTTGTTTTAGAGGAGAGTGAGACGAGAGTTGGCTAGGTCAACTGAGAGCCAGGCTGAAGAGTTTGGTCCTTATCCAACACACCAATGGATGATGGAGGAGATACCAAAGTTCAGAGGGGAGAGAATAACAGAGTAAAATTGGTGTTTGACTTAGATTGCTTGATAGGAGGAGGAAGGGCCTCATTGCATCTCATTATTGTTTGGAATTAGCGAATTAATACTGAAAGGCTTTGTGAGAGTCAGTGAAGGGCCTCACCAAGGATGTGGGCTGATTGCAAATACCCTAGGGTCCATCTCCAAGAGACAGGTGGACAATAAGAGACCACAATTGTCCCTGGGTTCCTAGAATAAGTTCAGAAGGCAACCTGAGAACTATTTCCGTGAAATAAGACCCCATCGTTATTAATAGCCCCTTTCTTTCTGGTGAAACCAAAGCTTAAGGTTTTGTGATTGTCAGAGGCAGCACTTCCAACACAGCCATTTACAGCTTTTAGAAGTGCCGAAGCCTAGATATTAAAGTTGTAGGCATGAGACCTCCCCAAATTTAAATGTAAAAGACAACTTCCATGGGCCTCCTGACTCAGTTTCATGGAGAATTTAGTGTGAGCAGCAACAGAGACAGGTGCTCAGTGGGCCACTTAGATTAGCTAGAGAATTTGTACAGGTCACAAATATCAGGAGTTTTTGTTCTAAATCTGTTTTGAGCACTCAGCTTATTCTTTAAGTGAAACTTGTCTGGAACTCTAATTCATGATATGGAGAAAAGTGTTGAGGTTCTGGATAAAGAGGACAATATGGGGGAGTCCTTTCTGATGGACCATGGCTCACCACACTTTCCACAGTTACCAGCTTTCACCTCTGGGCAACCTTGGCCGTCTCTGACCCAGCTAGGTCTTCTCAGTAGTAAGAACCCAACAGTGCTAGACCATAGACTTACAGAATGGTGGCTTAGTTTAGGTACGACCCAGAGTTGTAACAGTAATTATAGACAGACCTCTAGATAGCATGTATGTTATATTCCATATATGCCAAATATCATTCCAGACACTTTACATGTATTACTTTTTTGAATTCCCACAACAACCCATGATTTCAAGAGCTATTATTACCCCTATTTTACAGATGAGAAAACCAACATTGGAAGAAAAATAGCATTTTGCCCAAGCCAGTAAGCGCTAAGACTTTTATTGCACAGGAAGGTAACTCTCAGAACCAGCCTTCCGAATGCTTCATTCTAATTAGTTCTGCCTTGTTACCTTGGGTGAGTTATTAAACATGTAAGATTCATGCAGAAGCATCTCATTTTAGTTTTGTTCCCCTTCCTTAGAAGGATGGGCAGAGAAACTAACTGGGGCTCCAAGCTGAGTCTCTTCCCCCTTTACAGCAACGCCAGAAAACTAACAACTCCCCTAATAGCATCAGAGAAGTCTGACATCCTGCTCAGTGTTTCACAGAAGGAGGGACTACAGCCTGGAAGTTGTGGCTATAAATACTAGAGTTAATGAGGGAGGACTCCTGGAGACCTGAATGAATCCATTTTATAGCTTTGTCATACATCAGGTTAATATGATTCTGACAAATAATTATATTGAAAACTGGACAGGGATTAAGAATGTTGTTACTCCTTTTGAGTGTTACAGCAGAGTCTTCTGGCCAATTAAAGGGTGATGATGCCAGCACAGAAATGCAGAGCAAAGCTGTAGCAATATGTGGCACTCAGACAAAGGCACTTTCCGCCCGCACCTGCCTGCATAGGCAGTGTGATTGCCGTGTCTGACTCTTTAGCAGGCAGAGCAGTTCCTTCATAAGATTACTATACAGTTAGACCTGGAATGGATGCAGGTAAAATGCACTATTTATATGGCTTTTTAAAACACTGGATATAAAAGTTTTGCACTCAATAACATGTAGAATGGGTGAGCCCTGAAAACAAGTTTTCAGTTTGAATATGTCAAACCACGATGGCAGCTTCTAGCTTAGCTAGGAGGATGACTTGTTCTCTCTTGGGTTAATTACAGTGGCCTCTGAGGGGAAAGGGCTTCTTACTGAAGGAAAAGCCAGACACGATGTAGCTGTGACATTTACCATCGTGTAATTGGGTTGCCCTGAAGTCCTGGAGCTGTGCTCCAGCCTGCAGGAAAGGTACCCCCAGAAGACTGATCCCAGAGAAGGCAGTCAAGTTCAGAGCTCCCCTTCATCTTCAGAGGGCTTCTCCTCAGCAGGGCAGGCTGTTGGTGTGGAAGAGCATGGTCCCATGAGCAGCAGCCGGGCTAATGTGCAGCCATTGCTGTGTTCACTCAGCCTCACCACCAGAGAGTTGGGGACATTTCAGAGACCACCAAGGGCACCCTCTGGGCTGGCCATGACTTCGGCTCATCTAGTATAATCAGGACCCACTGTGTGGCTGGTAGAGCAACTTAAAGGCACAACTTTCCCTTGTCTGTCTTGTTCTCTTGAGCATCCACTATCTGACTGAGGAGGAAGACAACCATGTCTACACTAAGAACAAAATGCCACTTGCCCTTGAGTCTGTCATACTATTTCTCTTCATCAATAATCAATAACATCTTTTCCTTCCTCTTCCCCTACTTCTCTTAGAGTCACCACCAATAGGTTTCCAGCCAGGAATTGCAAATGAGACTTTCAAATGTCTACCCCAAAACCTCTTCTTGAAGCTCAAGTCAATCTGGACTTTGTGCAAAGTGCAACTGCTTTAAGAAGCAAGTGACCCAGTTGGTGTTTCTTAGCAAAACTGGAAGTGCACACTTCGTGAAGGTGCTTTTCTTTACAATGTTGTCTACAGCAGCTTTGTGCTGAATTGCTCAGGTAAATCCTCATTTAGATCAGAGTGATGATTTCCAGGAGAAGGCAAGCAGGAATATTGCCACGAAGGAAAAAACACCAATTCTTGAGGACAGCTGCACGCTACTCCCATCCTAAAAGTTGACAATATTTGGGGGTCTCTTCAGGTCACTGAGCACGGGCCCAGGGATGCTTTATCTGGGCCCCCATTCCTGTTGGCTCACAGTCATTTCTCCCACCCACGTAAGCAGAAGCCTCATATTAGAGCAAGATGACCTTAGAAAACAGGGTACTCAGCCCTCAAACACAAATTTGGGGGAAAAGTCTTTCTTTTCTTCATTCCCAACCTCAAGAAAGGATAATGCCATCTATTTTTCTAAAGAGCCTAGGACAAACTTATTTTTTCCAGCTAAGCATCCTGCTGGGTCCCCCAGCCAACTTCCGGCAGCTCATAATATAAACACAATTCCCACTCGTCCCCCCAGCTCCAAGTCTCTCATTAGTTGGCTCTAGACGAATGGGCAGGTGGTGCTGCACACCAGGCTTTGGATGAGCTCTTTTTTCCTTCCTGGACGGAAGAAGAAGGCTTAACTCGAAATCTTTTCTATTATTGAATGACAGGGCAGACAACTGAGAAGTGAGCATGAATTTCATCTGAGAAAAATATGGGTGTGACTATTGCTACTGATCTCAGTAAAGGCAAGTCTGGAATCTTCCGCACTGACCACCGTCTCATGCATCATCCGGGATGGCTTTGCCAAATGGAAATGAGCAGCTCTAAAAATGGGGGGTGGCAGGGTGTGAAGCTGAGGTACAAATGGAAGGGTAATAATGTGGATGTGTTTGAAAACAGACCCTTGATCAAAATAGGAAGCCCTACTATGAAACATTATTTATTTTCAGCTTTGTTTCCTGAAAATGTGGAAGGCTGCAATGAAGTCTACTCAGGAAAGAGAAAACAGTTAAGAGAGCTCAAATTCCCCTGCTTGTTGGACCCCTGTGAGCACCAAAGGCTGCTGGGAAATGCAGATTGTTCTATAAGGGAGGCGAAGCCAGGTTGCAGTTAGAAAAATTTTTGGTAGAAATATTTGAAAGCTGCTGAAACTTTTTCTGTATAAACACAGACCCACATCATGCCAGGCCTTTGTGTAGCTAACTGGTGATGGTAAGGTGGCAGTGCCCAAGGACCGACCCCATTTCCTGGCATGTGCAGGCCCTGAGGCATCTCTGGCGTGACAGAGGAACAAAAGCTTCTGAAGTCTGCACTGCAGGTCGACATCAAATCCCCTGGTTCCCGGGTCCCTAGTGCCATGAGAAAGGATGTCCTGTGCATTTGATTCAGTGATCACCCTGTCAATTAGGTGATGCTGAATAGTGAGGCAACACTCTGCACCTCTCCCTACAGGGACACTACAAATAATCCTGACCCTGAAATGCCAAATCTGTGCACTAAAAATCTCTACTGCCACTATTTCCTAAGACAAGGATGAGATGAATCCTCAGCCAGGACAATGCTTCTAGATAGGAAGTGGATTTTCTTAGAGGAAATCTATGTACAGAACTGTTAAAAGAAATTGTTTGAATTTCTGAAAGCCTGAGATTTTCTCTTAATTTCAAGCTAAGAGGTTAACTGTTCAGTTTTATTTCTGCATGTGTTTATAGATTTACATATATATATTCATTTATATATGTATACATATATAAACATACACACAAATAAACATATAAATTTATATACACATAGATGCTAAAACATGAGAGCTATGGGTCCATAATGAAGACTATGTTTTACTCATAATGAAAGCAGCAGTCACAGCAATGTCCCCCCACCCCCCAGTCTCTGCAGTGAGGGCCAAATGGTACCCAGGCCTGCAGCTGGCTCCATCATTGCAAACTCCATAGTTAGGAAGCTCTTATCTTACATAGGGCTGCTGCTGACCTGCATATTCTCCCCTGGGAAGAGAAAATTATTATCTTTACTCTGAAATTTAAACTATTATTCTTTGGGTAGAGGAAGAGGAGCTTTTCAACTTTACTACTTTGGAAAATCTCCAGAGAGGAGGATATCTCTAAGCATTACTATTCTGGAACATCTCCTATGCAAACATTTTTAATTTGGATGTAAATAATCTTTGCTCAGAGAGCCCTAACCACGAAGAATTAAGTAAGATACTCGTGGAGAATTGTCTACTAACAAATTCATGCAGATAAAGCGAAAACACTCCTCTCCCAACACAAATCCCTTCACATATACATAACCCTTTGGGAAGATTTTGTGTATACTCCATATAGTGGTATTTTGGAGACTAGAAGTAAGGGCAGTAAAGAGAAGTGTGGTTATCATCACGTTTATTCTCCAGTTATTGACCACAGGTGGGAAGCAACATTCTATTAAGGAACACTACATTCCAGGTGTTTGAGGCTGTGATCCCTCAGAAACTTGAATGGTGGTCTGAGGAATACCCATGGGCTCTAATAAAGAATACATAATGGTAAAGGGTGTTATTCTCAGTGAAAAGCTCAATGGAAGTCATGAGATAAACTCCCCCTCTCTCAAAGAGCTCTAGAAGAATGAGGCTATTGGATCAGGAATCTTGTGTTTGCAGTGCAAGGGTGTACTAGTTGACTCTAAGGTGTCACTGGTTTTATCTTACTGGACCAGTCCCTATCAGATAAACCCAGTGTCCTGAAAGTATCAACTTTTGGTGCCTTCTTTTATCAACAGTTGGCTGTTTATTTGTTAGTAGCTATCTCTCTGGGCTTTCTAAAAGGTAGAAGAAATGACTTATTTCTCTTGAGAAGAACTCTACCACAGGAAGAAAACCCTTCCTTACTCTGCAGGAAAGTAGTTTCATAGTGCCACCAGTCTCAGTATGGGCTGCTCTGCCACCTAACCCTGCCAAGCCTTTCTGATTTTCAGGTTTCTGTCCAATTTTCTTGTTCCAAACTACCCCTCACCACCTCTTCCCTTCCTCCTTCTACATAAGCAGGAAATGTATTCTCTAAATCCCTGTTGCAGGTGGTGGGAGTGGAAGTGATATTATGAAGTGTAAAGATAGGGATGCTCTTAGTGTGAGCCTGTACAATTTTCTTTTTCTATGTAAAAAGCAAAACAGTTAAATATTTGCCACTTAATATGGTTTATCTGATTAGTCCCTTTTTCTGCCTTAGGAAGAAATATAGGGTGCACATCAAATTGCCCATGTCAACTGGATCATTTTAGACTTCAGTTTCAGTGGAGTGATTGTTAAGGCTGCCTCTCCAACTCTAACTTCTCTCCTGATCTAATCTACTGGACAATCCAGTTTGGATGGGGAAAATACATGTCCAACTTGGTGTGTCCAAGATGAAATTACCTGTCCCTCTTAGATCTGCTTATTCTATGTTTCTTATGGCAAACTGCTTCATCATCTATCTCAAATCACCTACTCCTTCCCAGGGAAACTTCTTAGCTGCTTTCTCCTTAATGCTCCCTCCCAGATAGTAGATGCACATTAATAAGCACCTCCTTCATGATGCTTGGTGTACAGTGCTTCTCACTTCTTTATTGCCCTCTTGTAGCTCATAATTTATTACTTGTATTCTAGCAACAACCCATCTTCCTTTCCTTCAATGTTCTCACCCTCCCAATCATACAGAATCCTTCTACCAGAGAAATATTCTGAAATACAAATATGAGTACATTGTTCTTCTTCTGCTCCTAAGAATAGCTGTGACCCATAAGACTTCACATGTCACAGTTCTCAGAAGTGGGTAGAATCCAGCCATCACATCCCTTTAAGGATGGAGTTTTTCAGTGGCCAGGATGTTGCTGACATTTGATGGGCAAAGTTCAGGGGATACTGAACATCCTAGGATTAGAGTTACTGTTCTGCCCACTGAAAAACTGTCCCAACCCAAAATACTAATAAACCCTGACTTGAAAAGTGTGGGTTGGCTTCGGACCATTACTTTAGTCTAATTTCCAGCTACTCAAACTTCTCACTTTGTGCTGGAGTCTTGTAGGATTTTGCAGTTCCTAGGGATACTCCTGCCTCTTTTTGCTTTTCCTCCCCTCTTCCACCATCCCCACTCACCAGCTTCTTAACATGCAAACTTCTTCCTACTTACCCTTGTAGACTTAGCTTAGGCATTGCAGGTCTTGGGCTTTCCTTCCTCACCCTCTCTCTTCTCCAGCCTGAATCTTGAGCCATGATTCTCAGAGCACCCTGCACTCAACTTCTACAGGACTAAGTGTGTTTCTCTTGTCATTATCTGCCATTCCATTGTGAACCCCAAAGGGCAAGCCTGTGGCTGTCCTATGTATTCTTAGCCCAACTAGTTCAAAGAAGCTTCTCGAATAATTTTTAAAACCATAGAATAGGGGCCGGGGAGATGGCTCAGTGGAATAAGTGCTTCCCTGGTAAGCGCAAGGGCCTGAGTTCAATCCCCAGTTCTGAAAAAAAAAAAAAAAAAAAAAAAAAAAAACAACCAACAACATAGAATAGCTTCAACTTTTGGCCAAGATTTTTAAAATCTAAAAAGCAATACATTTATCTCATTGGTAAAAATTCAAACAGGACAAGAAGAGAGAATACATAGCAGAATGGATGTGCTTCCCTGAGTCTGAATCCAGGCCTCACTGCATGGCTTCGTGATACACCCCCATGTCCATCTTTAAGGAAGTGAAAAGCCAAGCCACCACTGTGCAGCAAACACATATGGATGCTCTCCAAGTGGAGCTCATGTCTCAGCTCTGCCATCTACTCCCTGTGCAATCTTGGTACATATCCAGTGATATATTTAAAGGTTTTAAAAAAGAAAATGGAAGCAAATTATATCTGCTACTTTTTTGACATCTTAGAGAGCTTTGCCTAATAGCACATGGTCCCTGACTCATTTCTTCCTTGTGTGGTGTTTCTACCAAGTTTTAGTTTCACAATGTTTGAGCAGCCCTACCCTCACTATTGCTAGTTAATTCTAGTTGTTTTCTACTACAATAAAACTCTGTTGTTGAATAAGTACATTAATCCCAGATACAACTCTCACCCTTAGTAGAAGGAAGATGCAGCTCACTCTCCAAAACCTCAAGGCCTTGCTCTTTGTGTTTCTCAATGGCCTTCAGTGAGCTGTGCCCAAGGAGTAGAGTCAAGGCTGCCCCAGGGCCATTTGGTCCTGCCTTACCTTTCTTTAGAGACCATTTCACCAGGACTAAGCTCCAGGGCTCACAGTCTTCCTCATCCACAGGGTCTGTATGCGCAGCCTGAGTGCTCCCAAGGGACTATTTCAAGTCCTTGATTACTACAAGGGGAGAAAGTGTGATGCTCCAAGTCCAGAGAAGGTCACGGCTAGGTAGCAGGGAGACGTGCATCTCCATTGTTGCAGAAAAGGGATGGTGATTTATAATTGTCAGAAATCTGCTAAGAAGTTGACAAGTGGGGCTGGAGAGATGGCTCAGTGGTCTGAAGCACCTACTTGGAACTAGCTTGGCAAAGCATCAGGGACTGCGGTTCGATCCCCCAGCACCACATGCCAGCCAGCCCCGCCCCTGGTGGGCTGAGCTGGCCACACACACACACCACTCTCTCTCTCTCTCTCTCTCTCTCTCTCTCAAATAAATAAAAAAAAAGAAGTTGACAAGTATACAAAATCAGTTATATAAGCCATAAAACATAAGTCACAATTGCATTTTCTTGGTGACAATTAAAAATGGTAGTTTTTCATGAATATAGAAAACAAATACAAGTCAGTATCATGCACAAGTAGTTGTTGCTGCTCACTCTTTCCTTTGAAAATTGTATGCACACCCTGTGCCCATGGCCATGAGGGAGTGCGGGAGCTGGCGGAGGCTGTAGGGGTAGAGGCCGGGAGAAGGACCTCAGGTGGAAGAGGTGGGGAAACGCCAAAGAGACAGCTGTCCTAGTTTGCGTAGACCTGCAGCTGCCTGGAGCTAGCTCGATCAGAGAAACTGTGCTGAAAGAACACCAAAGAAATGAAAGTCCCATATGAAGCTTCCCAGGGTAGGCCTTTCTGCAAAGCTGACTATATTTTACCCAGTTGTGTAGGCCCATGGTCCAATCAAGGTAGAGCCTGAAACTGTAGGTCCACATCACCTTTGTGGAAGCCCGCTTTTTCTTTCCAACACAAACTTGCTTACAATGATATGGTTCCTTTCTGGATAATTGGGTCAGCTTGGCTCTATGTTTAACTAACTGTCAGTTGAGTAAATAAGGAGGTGTCGGCACAAGGTTCTTAGGATTTACCTTCTGAGGACAACATAGAGAAACACTACCTGTGCCCTGGAACAGCAGCTAACATTCCACTCTGTTTTGTACACAATTTACCACTTTTCAGTCAGATGGAGATTGCTCTACTTTTCTTCATTGTAATGCTCCCTTTTTACACAATCAGATTGGCTAGGCCAAAGAGCCAGCCTGCTCCTCAGTGTTTAGAAAAATGCCAGATGTACCTTTTTCTCAGCCTGGAAGGCATTTCATTGAACCTGGTCAAGTCTCCATCCAGGCAGCGCTGCCCAGCCAGGGACTACAGCTGGGCTGCCCACTCCCCATGCTGTGCGTAGTCAGGACCTTGGGTGGGACTGTGAGGGCAGGCACTTTCCTTTCACTGCCTCTCTACCTATAGCAAGCTGGCAGGGAGTGGTGGGAAGAACACAGGGTGGCGAGACTGTCTCTGGCTGTATTCCTTATCATTATGTGACTTCGTTTCTCATGGATGCCACTTGGTGCCTGTTAGCTACTATTATTCACACTTACCAGTGATGCAAGGCCACCAAAATTAAGATATCATTGTCCACTAGAGCTGTGATACTCCCAGTGTGTCCACAGATCAGCTGCTTTAGCATCACCAAGGAGCTTGTTAGCAAAGAAGATTCCCAGGCACCAGCCCAGATCCACTGTACCAGCATGTCCAAGCCACCCAGAGATTGCTGGTTCCATTCACACTCCAGAGGCACTGCAGTCTAAGCCACACTTCCTGGCTCCCCAAGAGGGCCGGCTCACTCAGCTTTATTCAGAAGGACAATGTCTCCCAGTGTTCTCCTTGTGGGGAACATTTTTCCTACCACCCAAATCTAGGCACACAGCCAAATCAAATATGATTTGGCTAGGAACAACAGGATAGGGTATCCGATGTTGAGCTTTACTATCACTATGTTTAACTCGCCATTTTGCTTTCCTATGTCTACAGTGTGGAAACTATTTTAAAACAGTCCACCTGTCCATCCCTTTCATATGGTAATTTTGAAGGTAAGGCTGTAGGGTGGCTTTTTATAAACTTCTCTGCCACAATGTTCTCTTTAAGGACAAAGGATTCTTTAGCAGACACGCTGTGGGAATCTGCTCCCTTTCCACTGCTTCTGGGATCAATCACAGCACTGACAGAACTGCTCCTTGCAGCAGCCTGCCCCACCCACTCAGGGAATGCTGCAGGTCCTGGCTTTTCAACACCCATTTCTTTCAGCTGCATGCAGCACACCAGACCATGTGCAGCAGCAATTTCTGGACGTGACCTGCACTGCATGCCTGCCACAGAGCAGCAACTTTATTCCAACTGACTTAATTAGAGACAGAGACAGCTGTGGTTTGTGAAAGCCTCATTTTCCTGATCCCAGGCCTCTGGTTACCACATGTGAGGCATGGAGCTCCTGCGTGGAAACAGGAGTGCCTGCTAAACGGTGAGCTTTGCCTCTGGATATGCATGCAGGGAGAGCTTGGCTCAAGCTCAGTTTTTGTAATGATTTTCTATATATCCAACTTTCTGTTCTAAACAATATGTCCACCACATGAATCTTTCAGCAAGAGTGATCATCCAGGAGCACATTTGTGTGGGAGCTGTGTGCTTCATGGACTTCATGAGAATCGCTCTGGAGACCACTGGAATCAAAAGACAGGCTGGCTGTGGGCCCTGGGAGTGCTACGATGTGTTCTTTGAGACTTTACCATTGGCAAGCTTAAGAAGGCCAACTCAAACCAGCTCAGCTTAGCTTAGTAATTGGGAGGAACAATGGTAGACTCCAGATAGCAAAAAATTGCAGAACTGGTGCTCTAGGAACTATAACAAAGGTTTAAGTGCTTCTGGATCTTTCTCTCCCTACCCCCCCCCCCCCCCCGAATGTATGTATCTATACCATACCATACACACTCACCTGCACCCTGTCCATGGCTGTGTGTACTGGGACAAGACGATGGTGTGCTGGCTTCCTTTACACCACCAGATAATTCACCTGCAAGTAGTTCTTTTCCTCCTATTTCCTGTTCAGTGAACACAGAGGTTAACAAACTACTGGCTCCCAACCATCTATTTAATAAGTTCGAAATGGTTTCAAATTTTTATGGGTTACAAAAAAGGAAGTCAAAAAAAAAGCTATGAGACATTTGTGAATCTCATTTGCTCTCTATAAACTTTTTGCAGAAAAAGCCTGCTGGCTCCTGAAAGGTGAGAGACAGTCACTCATCTTCTCTACCAGTTATAGCAGAGATGCCTCAAGAAGTCATGAATGTCCTTTGGGCAGTCATAATGACAAGGGAGACTGGGGACTCTAGCCAGGCTTGAGCTCTGTGACCCCTGGGCATCTGAGGGTGGGACAAGAGCTCCTTCAAGAAAAAACAGATTATAGCTACCAAAAAAAAAAAAAGAAAAAGAAAGAAAAAAAAAGAAAAGAAAAGAAAAGAAAAAAAGGGAGGGGATGGATGAACATACTCAGGAGCTTCCCTGTAGGAAACAGACATTGTTCTTTAAAAAGGACCATTTCCAAAGGTGAGGCAGCATGGAAGGATAGAGAGGAACCCTGAGACATGCAGCAGGGGAAACCTGGGCCTCTGGCAGTAGGGGAGAGAACCCTCAGCTAAATCTACAGAAGTCTGTGAAGAGGAAGAACACAGACTCTCCTGAACTGTGGGCTGGGGGTGCAGAGGAAGCTTACTGTGCCTCTCCCTCGGCTTCCTGCCAAGGCTTCCCAAAGCCAGATGAAAGTAAGAGGGCAAATCCAGGATGGCAGTCTCCAGGCACAGAACACAGGGAGGAGGCCTGCAACGTGGATCGAGAGCAGCAAACGGAAGTCTTACAGTACAAAGTCCAGCCAGAAAGCGGAGCACACCTCCTGACTCTATCTGGGTGGGCTTCATGGGCCAATAGCCTGTACAGCCACAGTGATCTGAATTTACAAGTTCCCTTCACGTGGTTTGATTCTCTCCTGTCTCCATCTTGGAATTCTTAATGTTTGAATAAGAGACCCATATTTTTCTTTTACACTTGGCCCCACAATTGATGTAGCTTTCTAACTCTATCCTTCAGATGAGGTACCCGCAAGTAATTTTTCTCTCCTCTCATGTTTCACCTTCTCATCTGTAAAATGAATTTAATAGAATCATCTTCTCAAAGAGTGCATGAGATCTGTATGCTAAAGCCTGGCTACATCTCATCCACAAGAAAAGTTTCTTTCTTCCCCCCATCCCTACCTCCAGTGCTTTTTCTCCCCCTCCTTTGGAGAAAACATCTAAATGCTAAATGAGAAAGATAATGAACCAAAATTTGAAGAACAAACTGACTGTGCTACCCAACTGAATGGCATCTGGCCCATCACAGGCCACAAGCTGATCAGAAGAAAAGTTAATGGGAGGGAAAGTTAATAGATTGTTTAGAATTCTGGCCATTAAGAGACTGAGACAGGACCTTAAGAATCTCCTTTCTTTTGTTCATTTTAGGAGGAAGTGGAGGTCCACAAATATCCAAAACCTGGGCCAAGGTCATAGGTGTGAGCAGGGCAGAGCTTTCCCTGGACCCAGGATGCTGGGGCCCAGTCAGAGGGCTCGGCACTAATTGCATAGTCACTATCACCTTCAAAGTGCATGTGGCTTGATTTAATTAGAAGGCCTGGGAATTAGTATCAGTCTGTTGTGGCACAAATCGTCTTTTTAAAATTTTTTTGCTCTCCTCTTCCTCCAAAAAATTCCCTTACTCTTTCTTCTGCTTCACTTCCCAATCAAGGAAACCAGGGTTTTATTTCCTTAGGGGAACATTCTAGCACAGGGGTGCTGTGTATCTTAATGGAAGGGTCTCAGATCCCATGAAGCAACTTAGGCTTCTGACAAGAGCAGCATACCCCAGACACACCCCAACACTTAATGAACCGGGTTGGAAATTTCATTTTTCTCCACATGCTGACTGGGCTCTAACGTGCTCAGTATTCTTTGAGTCTCATTTAGGTGAAATAATTCCATTGTTATTGACTCAAAGATTTTCTGCCCGCCTATGTTGCTAAAGGCTTTTGCAATTCTCATCAGGGAATTTTTTTCTTTAAATTTTTTTAGATGCAAAACTGTCTTCTGTCCCAGAGCAAGCTTTAATCCTGTGAGAACAATCAGTTTTTCGTGGCAACACTGAGGGAACCAGATGAACAGGGGTCAGCTGGGGAGTTTGAAGAGAAGCCTTGGTAATCCATTAAACAAAGCTGGGAATTCTCTGAAGAGTGTTCAGCAAAGATACTATAGTTTGAAGTGAATAGGAATGGTTTTGTTCACAGGCTCTGCCTTGCTGTCGGATTCAAAGAGTGTTCAGCTCCTTAAAAGAACATCAATGTCTTTCTTGAAAATTAAACACACACAAGTCTTCTTTTCTGGCTGTATTGAGCATGACTTAACTGTAGAAGAGTTCATCGTGCCTGAAAATATGTATTTTTGCCTTTGATCCACAGCAAGGATTGCATAGGAAGAAAGACGTCATACTGTGTCTTTGGTGGAATAAATTGCCAAGGATTCTGCTTCAGGAAGATCAACAGAAGACCCAAATGGTTCTGTAACATGAGGCTGGAAATTGGGGCTGTGGGTCAGAAGGAAAAGGCGCTGTCCCCTTCCTTTCTCCACTTCATCACTAGCCCAGGTTTGTGACCTAAGGCAAGGCGCTGGCGTTCTTTGTACTTTTCCTCCTCCATTTGAAAATCTGGGATAATACTTGATGCCCGCTTAACCTCTGAGCAATAGGTGAGGATTAGCCAATTAAAGTTTGCAAGAGCTTGGAAATCAATGGAGGAAAAAAAATCTGTATGAATACAAAGTATTGTTGTCAGCCCCCCAACCCTGCTCCCCGCCATCTTCCTCTTCTCTCTTCTCCCTATTTTACTTTCTCCTTTTCTCTTTAAAAGGACCGCAGTCCAGGGAGACCCTGAGAGTACTACTTGTGGTTTTAGTTTGGGTTGCTATTCTTGAAAATGTCCATCTCCTGTTATTAAATGATTTGTTTTACACTGGTCCTTTCTATACCACTAGAGGTTTCCCAATAAAACAACCTGGCTTTCAGTAAGGTGCACCTGGAAGGTTTCGCTTTAGCAGTCCATGATAAGTATAATTTGGAAATATTTGACCATTAGGGATTCAAAGCTAGTGAAGTAGAAAGACAAAGTCAATTTAGAACCCTTGTTATAATCTTTAAAGTAATTCCCCTTTTAGCTAAAGCAATAATAATATTTATATTTCATAAACATTGCCCCTCTGGTTATTATAGCCACCTGTAAAATAAGTATAGCATAACCTCATCACATTATATTTATTTTACAGTTAATAAAATTAAGATGCTGAGATGTTAAGTGATTTGCTCAACATAATTTAGTTAATGTGTAGCAAAGCCAGGACTAGACTCCAAATTTCTATATCTTCTTGCTCCAAGGACAGTGAGTTTTCCCACTACATTTCATATCTATCCTTTTATTGTAGCCCAAATGTTGTTAAACCTCCAACTCTTACTGCTTTAGTACCCTTGCCATTACTGCACAGGCCTTTTGGACTTCAGTGAATCTAACTTCTGCATGGAAAAACCTCTTGGAAAGCCCAGGACAGACTGTTATTTCCAAGACCAGTTTTCATGTGCTGCAAGATGGTTTAATGCCACATGTTCAGAACTGCCTCCAGAGAGCTGGGAAGTAAGGGCTTGGAATTGCAGGACCAGCTTTTGTCTCTCAGACTAACTAATTTTGCCCATGCTCTTGTGATGTTTAGAATGCAGTAAAGAGCCTATCTATCAGCAATACTTTATAGGCCCAGATGCAGAGATGAAAAATCATGTTTATTTTTTCCAGATGTAGTGGAGGTCATGGTGTGGCAACTAGATCACTCTTTCAGGATGAAAGTCCTCATTCCCTCAGATTCTCGAAAGTTCTGGGCTGACTTCCCTTCTAGGAATTGACAACAGACAAAAGGTTACCATACTACCTCTTGTCTCAGTTACTTTTTACTTGTTCCTGAGACAAATACTGAGCACTCAAAATGAAGGAGAAAAGGTTTATTTAGCTCACAGTTAGTGGAGATTTCAGTCCATACTCCACTGGCTCTGAGGTGGATGGCAGCAGTTCATGATGGCAAAAAACAATGAAGAGCAGAGGAGGAGCAGCAGCTGCAGCGTCTATCAAGCTTCTGTCTCTTTCTTTTATGCTGATTGTGGAGACTGGTGCTCCCCCAAGGAAGTGGCGGTGCCTTTGAAGATCTGAGCTCCTCCAAAGCAGTGGCTATGATCAAGCTCCTCTGAGGAAGTGCTGCTGAATCCTTTCTCAACCCCTTTATACATCCATTTGTGCTGAATCACTCTGAAGAGGGCTCTCCCCTGCTCTGGGGGTGGAATTCACATGGTCCAGGTTGTGGAACTGCCAAGGCAATCCAGTCAAGTTGACACAATGTATTGCTGACTACAATCCACCCCTTGTCAACTTGGCAACTAGACATAACCTTAAACCAGTTTTTAGGTATGTAGATATGCTTATTAAAATTATACAACCTGGACATCATAACACAGCTTTAACAATCTTTATGAATCACTATGAAGTCTATCAACATTATATTACACGAGAACCATAACATTTTGCCTTTCAGCCCCCAAAAGACTCATGCACATCCCTTTATGTAAAGGCACTTAGTCTATCTGCAAAAGTTATGAAAGTCCTAACAGTTTTAGCATTTCTGAAAAGTTCAAGTACCAAGTCTCCAAGATTTAAGGCAAACTCTTAGTTATGAGCCCCTGTAAAATTGAAAAGTTAAACACTTCTAACCTTCAATGGCACAAGAAAAAACATTACCATTTCAAAAGATACAAGTAGCAGGATAGAAAGCATTGGGACCAAAACAAGTCCAAAATCTGGAAGGGTAAACAGTAAGTCCTGTATCCCAAGTGGAATATCTGAAGCAACCTGTAATGAGTTGTGGGCTCCAAAAGGCTTACCTGGCTCCACCCCTATGGCATTTCTGCTGGTAGTTCCCATGGCTTCCCTCTCAGGCCTGCTTTGCTCCCTTTTTGCAGATTTCCTTAGACAATCCAAGTTTCTGGCTTTTTTAAACTTCTGAGGTTTCCATGGAATAGTCTTCTCACTCACAGATTTACATATTGCCCTCTCAGGGGCACATTGCCTGGCATCCCAGGCCTTCTGAAATCTAGGTAGAAACCTTCTTAACTGCAGAACTTCTGTGTTCTGAGTGTACCTAAAAGCAAGTACATGTGGATGATTTCAAGGGCTGCTGCCAGCTGGAACAGTAGACAGGCTTTCTTCTCTCTTGGCTGTAGGGGTTGAGTGCCTGGATTGCTACTGGATTCCAATCTCTTCCCATTTGTTCCAAGCAAATATTCTCTATGCTGATACCATTCTGGAATTTAGTGTGGCCGCTGCCTCCATTCTGGAACATGGGCTCTGAAGCTTTCTCCTCAAAGCAAAGTCACTCACCCTTGAGATTCTGAGGCTGCAAAGGGTGAGAACCTGACACCTCCTGTGATGCACTCAGTTTACCTTTTCTACTCTCCTGTTTCTCCTGGGCAAAGGAGATCTCAGCTCTATGTTTGCAGTCCAGAGCCTTCCTGGTTCTTCCTTTCTGGCCAAACTCACAATATTTTAAATCATCTTGCTGGGCTTTTTGCTCTTGACTCTCAATGTATATCTGACTAAAAGCCCCCAACAGTAGTCATGCTACTGCTTCAACATTTGACTGCTTGAGTTTTTTTTGTTTGTTTGTTTTTGCAAGATTAACTAGTCCACTGCACGTTATCTCAGTCTCAAAACAGGAGCAAAATGCAGACAAACTTTCTGCCAAGCCATATCACAAATCATCAATAGTCCAACAACCAATGTAGTCCTTCATCACAGCAGAAACCTTCCAAGCCTGGTCTTTAGAGGTAGGCTTTCTGTCAGCATTCTGGTCTTCTGATCTCTGGCCAGAATCCCCCACAGAGAAGAGCTGAAGGCATTCCAGCTCTTTGCTAGTAGGTGACCTCTCCAAACCTTTCTTGTCTCTTCCCATAAGCCATTCCCAAAAGCTCATAATACACATTGTCACGTATAGTCACAGCAATGACCCCACTCCTGGTACCAAATTCTATCTCAGCAAATTTTTTACTTGTTGCTGGGACAAATACCCTACACTCAAAGTGAAGGAAGGAAAGATTTATTTAGTTCACAGTTAGTGGAGGCTTCAGTCCGTACTCCACTAGCTTCAAGGCAGATGTCAGCAGTTCATGGTGGCAGAAAATAATGAAAAGCAGAGGAGGAGCAGCAGCTGTAACATCTATCAAGCCCCTCTCTCTTCTATGCTGAATGCAAATACTGGCACCCCTCCCAGGAAGTGGCAGTGGCTATAAGGATCTGAGCTCCCCTAAAGTGGCAGCTGGGAAGATCAAGCTCCTCCAAAGAAGTGGTACCAAATCCTTTCTCAACCCCTTTATATATCCTTTTGTGCTGAGTCACTCTGAGGCATTCCCAGGTTGTAGAACTGCGAAGGCAATCCAGTCAAGTTAGCACAATGTATTGACCACTATAACTCCATAGAAGCAGGATGTTTGACAGGAAGGGAAGGGGTTCACATCCCATCTTGCCTCAGTAAAGGTCAACTCTGAAAGGTTACATGATCTGCAAAACTCTTCACAAGTTTTGTATGAGGCTTTTGTTGCAGTTGTTATTACATTACACTTCAATTTCTTCTCAGGCTCAATCTTCTTTCACCTCTTAGGGTTACTGTTTCCAAAAGTACATTCACAATAAACATTCTGCACACACATCTAGAAATATCAGAACACATTTCCTAGGGAACTTGACCTGTTACACATTGGTGACAGAGGCATCCTAAGCAAGCAAACTTCAGCCACTTGAAGATGATGACTCTGTTCCTTCTGGGAGAGGAGGAACTGTTAACCTCTTGCTTGCAGGGACAATACAGTGGCTAAAATTTTACCAGTGGTGAAATAGGATTGGACACTAGTGGAAGGGAATGCACTAGTGGCTCAGTTACTCTTTTGTCCTTGCTGGGACAAAATACCCAATACCCAAAATGAAGGAAGGACAGGTTTATTTAGCTTACAGTTAGTGGAAGTTTCACTTTATACTCAGCTAGCTCCAAGGTAGAGTGGCACCTGGCACAGAGCAGCCTTTAATGGCAGCAGCAAAGAGCAAGAGTGAGCAAAGGGAGCAGTTTCAGCTCAGGCATCTTGCTAGCCTCTCTCCTCTCTTTACATTGTAATACAAATTACCCACCCCAGGGCCAGGGCATAGCACTCACACCTGCAATCCCAGCATTCAATCAAGAATTAATCATAGGTCTGGAGAGATAGCTCAGTAGAATAAGCACTTGCCTGGCAAGCACAAGGTCCTGAGTTCAATCCCTGGTAAAAAAAAAAAAAAAAGAATTAATCACAAACTCCAGAAGCCACCTCGTGACTACACGAGGCCTTGGGGAGACAACTGGATGTAAACCATAACATCTAGCAAGTATATCATTTTTTGCATCTGAGAATTCTGTAGCAAACAGAAAGATAAAGGCTTTGGAGTTGGATGACTATTGTCATTCATGCCCTTAGAGACAGTCTAGGGGTCATCTATGTATTACAGAAGGCTAGTAGAAGTCTGAAAGTGACTAACCCCCTTTTTAAGCGAAGTCTGAAAGCCAGAAGGCTCTTTGGCAGTAGACACTCATCTCCACAGCAGGAAGGCAAAAACAATCTGAGGTTCAGGACCAGGAGTTAAGTATAAAAGCATCAGAAAATAGATGCACCTTGAGATCATAATGTTTAGTGAAATAAGTCAGACACACAAGCTTAAATATCATACATTTTCTCTTATATAAGAAACCCAAAAACTGAAGAGCAAATTAGAAGATAGATAACAAGCTGTACAGAGCTAGAGGACAAGAGGATGGAGAGGACAAGAGGATGGCAGGAAAAGGGATCAGAAAAGGAATTAAGATGTGTTATGTGCAGGGCATGGCATAAGTGCATACCTGTAATCCCAGCACCTGGTGAGAGGCTGAGGCAGGAGGATTGCTGTGAGTTCAAGGCCAGCCTGGGCTACATATACATAATAAGTTCAAGTCTATTCTGAACCACACAAAGAGAATGTGCCTATAAAAAATATGTGTTATGTGTAGGTACTAACTCCACACAAGGAATGTAAATATGTATTACAAACATAATACAAAAAAAAATAAGAAAGGGGATTAAGAAATGGATACTGGGGGAGGGGCAGGATGAAAAAGCAAAGAGATTTAAAAACAGAATTAAGATGTATTACATATATGTGCCAAGTGCCCCAAGGAATGTAATTG
Source organism: Octodon degus (assembly GCF_000260255.1). Taxonomy (NCBI): domain Eukaryota; kingdom Metazoa; phylum Chordata; class Mammalia; order Rodentia; family Octodontidae; genus Octodon; species Octodon degus. Next base: position 3,571,433 of record NW_004524763.1, on the reverse strand, counting down.
TTGTGTACTACAACCATGTATTTTTTTTTTAAATACGATATCAGAACTCCATGTGGGATGAAAGGTCAAATAAAGCCTCTAACAGTTTCCCCCTACTCTAGACAAAATATTACATAAAAACCAATTTTGAAAATGACAGAGATTATTGTCAGTCTTGAAGGCCTAAGTGATGCAGGGTTGGTAGCTACCACCACACAACTGACCTGACTAGTACATGCATAATCCAAGTGTCTCCTACAAGGTAACCGAAAATCTATCAAAAGTTCAATGAAATATTAGCCCCAGTTATAGCTGCTTTATGAAATGTGGCAACTTCACTAGAACAGAGAAGCATGGTGTCGAATATATGGTGTGAAAATACACAAAATATCTATCTTGGTCTCGGTTCCTAGGCCCTGGCACAAGTTCTAAAGCCCATGTGATTTCCTGAGCAAAAGGAGTCCTAGAGAGCAATGTGGTCTTTGATTACAGCTTCCAACCATACCTCTGAATTCCTGGGAATCTCTGGGCTTCAGAGCATGTTCCAGTGAGGCCATGCATGGCATCTTCTGGACAGCCTTAGGATTAGGGTCTAGGTAACAGCCTGTCACACATTTTACAGTAAGGCTCTGACCATATGTTTATTACTGTGCTCAAACCTCGATGTATGACAATAATAGTCACCTTATTCATCATTTCAGTAAGGCAGGAATTGAGGGACATCTCATCCAGAAGAGTCTGGTTTGGGTCTGCTATGGTTAGACTTGGGAGAGATAGAAAGAAACAGCCAGAGAAGTGAGGGAACGATAAGAGTACTGTTCTATAAAATCCAATAACATGCTATCTAGACTGCATGAAGCTGTGTTTTCCCAGATTGCAGGCTAATTAGCCATAAATAAACGTGATTTCCTTTGTTCTCGACTTGGTTGAGTTTATTCTCTGTCCACAGTTTTTAATCAAATTCCTTTGGATCTAAGGAATACTCATTCATGTTACCAGAGGTGGCTAGGGGAAAAAACAAAATAAACTAGATCGGGGCTCACAGCTACCCTCAAGTCACGGAGGTCACAGAGTCTTCCCCCAGCACTCTTGAGTCCATCCATCCTGGTTACTCCCAGCCCTTGCGCCCTCCCTCTTGCTCCCTATCAGCCATCTGCTATCTCTCTGTCCTGTTCTTGTCAATTCTGCCCATAGTGTTTGCCATCAGAGGATTTAAGTTGACATCCTGGCCTTTCCCCCTTCTCTCTATTAGTTGAAGACATTTCAGTGTCAGCCTTCACCTCTTCCTATTCCTAAGGAATTTCCTGGTCCAAATTCCCCGGAAAGGAAAAATATGTGGTCCTCAAAGTACATTGTCACATGCTTTTCTTACCATAGTAGCAGTTACTCTTGTGCAAAGAGAAGCTCAGATCCTAGGAATCCAAGCTGGAAAGAGAAGGCAGGCAGGCCGGGGTAGATGGCAACCTCCAGAGGACTGTGATGCAGACCAATTTCACAAAAAGAAAAGGAAAAGGTCTCATGCCTGCACTTTGTATTTGAGCAACTGCTTTGAAGATGACAATGTGCAACCTACTGAACCTTGTTGTCCTCCTACAATTTTGTTTTCAAATTTTATACCAGTGTTTTTACTGTTTATTTTTCTTTTCTCTAAAAAAAGTGATATTTATTTTTCTTTCTTTTTTTAATTTTTTTTTTTTTCAGAGCTGGGGATTGAACTCAGGCCCTTGTGCTTGCCAGGCAAGTGCTTATTCTACTGAGCCATCTCCCTGGCCCCTATTTTTCTTTCTTTCAAATAAAAAACTTTTATTCAAATGTCTCTGCAGACTCATTTTAAAGCACTCAGTATATCAAGTTAATAATTTTTGTAATCAGTCTGGCAAACCGATACTTCCAGATTAATGTCCCGCCTCCATCTAGGCTTATTTTGGCCTTCTTCCTCACCATTCAGCTCACGCCAGCTGTGCCAGGACCTCAGGAGTTGAGGCTGAATCACGTTTCAAGCAGTGAGGCACCCAAATGAATGCTGTGCTGGTGTACAGATTTCAGTATTATATTTTCTTGGATTCTTTTTAAAAGGGGGGAAACTCAGAAATTATTCTTTGTTCAATAATAATAAAGGTTTGAAAATGCATCTGTTTCTAACTGCATGCGGTATCTACTCAAATCTGTATTGGAAAATTACACTGTAAATGCTTTGTAGGCTTTTTCCTTTTTTTACCCATTCATTTTCAGTTTCTCGCAGTGTCTCACTTCTTAATCAATTCCTATTTTCTCAACATGGGCTGCATTGCCACCAAGCTATCAAATAATAATTTTTTTAGAACTCAAAGTGAAAAACCCCAACCAAATAAATAAACAAGAATAAAATTCTGGAACCTTTTGCACCTGCATCAGTAAGCAAGGCATTTCTGCCACGCTCGTGACTGAGTTCAGACAGGCACCTGAGATGCCAATGGAAGTTTTGTAATTCAAAATTTTTCAGAACGTGAAATGCATTTTTTCTGCCTTGTTTTCTGGAAAGCCCACAAATACCAGATCTAATTATGAGAGAGATTTAATTTCCCTTTGGGTCTATGACACAGCACAACAATTATCCGTGGATATTTTAAAAAAATTCTTCACATAGAATTCTCTTAGTTCACACCAGATAAAAGTCCCCAGGAAAGGATGCCATGGTTGGTATCATCGGCTGACATTCATGCATGATTCAGCACCTCTATACAATGATTTGTGGGAGTCTGTTTTTCCATTACAAGCCGGTCTCTGTCTTTTTGCTAGAAAGTGAAAGGATCCAAAATCCAAGCTTTTACAGGTGGCTATTTCCCCTAACACCCAGCTCCCAGAGGCAATCCGGAGACCCCTGTGGTTGTTTCTCCACATTGCAGAGATGAGGGATCCAGGTGATGGACGAATTCTCATTCGTCCTCTGGCTGCTTTTGCCTCTGTTGATACATCCTCTGTGTTTATATGGTGATTGGAATGAGAATTGTATCCAAAATAATCAATCTTACTTGACTGTCTTAACATTTTGGCTATTTTAGTTGTTAAGGCAACCAGATCTGATGAAGTATTCACTCATCAATTTGATGTTCAGCAATTGTCTGTCATGATTCCGAAGTTAGAAAAAAATAAAAATCAACTGTCAAAACAATCAATCCAAAACAGTCAACGCCATCATGAGTTTTTCCCTGACACCAGCAAGCAGCGCTCCTCCTCCTCCTCCCTCCCCATTCCCTTTTCTTCCTCCTCTCCTCAGATCTGTCCCCCCACAAATAGTTTCTCTCCTCCAGTAATGCCGATGAGCTGCAAAGGAGGGAGATATTTTAGGTCTGCAATGACTTACATTTTCCTAAAAGGGTTCTCTTTCCTTTGCTTTGATGTGTGTGGTGTGTGTGTGTGTGTGTGTGTGTGTGTGTGTGTGTGTGTGTTTGCTGTTGAACAGTTCTAAATGGATGAATATATTGTAGATACATAAGACCTTTTATCATTGTGGAGAATTTAGCAGAACCATCCTTTCCTTGCTCTTTCAGATCCATTGTATTTTCGGAGAGCACGGTTCCTAAGCCAGCGAGGGGCAGTCGCCTGCACAGTCCCTTCCTGTCTACAATCCTGCTCCAACCTCCCTGGCACAGCAAAGCTCCAAGTTTGGCCCTGGTGTGGGATGTGGCTGGCTTTCCAAGTTGGGAAATGTGTTAGTAATTACTTTTTACTGCCGTCTCCATTTGAGTTTTCAGACTTATTCCCCCCAGCCTGTGTTTCTCCACCCAGCTTCCTACCTCATTCCTGACTGCTAATTTAACCCTGGTTTTCTTCCACCAGAAACGTTTGACCTTGTGCAAGAACTTGGCACGAGTTTCTCTCCTCCCACTTCCTCAGCAGGGAAGCACTGGACTAAGATAATTAGCATGAGCAGGCAGTGCTGCCAGGCTGCCTGCCCATGCGCGTGGGGCTCCATCTGGTACAACAGTAGCCCCTTTTGCTGGACAAAAGGGTGGAGACCTTTGTTGCCAGGAGACCTTGTCTAACATTGTGCTTCAAGATGGTGTTACCAGGGTGACACCATGTGAACTAGGTCAACTAATTCCTTCAGTTGAAAAAAGATGTATAGGAAAAAACGTGTAGAATCAATGAAGCCTTCCCAGTTCCTATGTTACAGTTTTATTTTTGTGGTACAGGGGATTGAACCTATATTACAGTTTTAGACTTGAAAGAGTTCTGTTGATTTTTTTAATGAAGGAAGAGTATCTAGTGCTAATTGAGAATCTGAAAAGAGTTATAAGGAAACTAGAAGAGTTGTAACCTGCTTAAGAGACCAAACTTTGCAATCACTTAAAAATGCCCATTTCTTCCTTCTGTTGATAAGCTGATTAGATATCACTTTCATCTTCTCACTAATTAAGATGCTCAGGCCAAATATAGAGTATAGTTTGGAAAGTGAAATACCATCATATAGGTACTTAAAAATAATAGTACTTCAGCTTTTAAAGAATTAGTTAACTAATTTTTAAAATTAGCCCTTGATTTCATACTTCCACTAAGCCATTCTTGTCCCTTTTTACACTAAATGAGTGGAGGATCACAGTACAGGTCTGTGAGCATCTATTCTTTGAGTTTACAGTCTGTCACCATCTTTGTAAAATGTCTCAAGATAGGATTAAAGTACTTTCTCAGGCAGACGCAGATCCCTGGCGTGCCATGCTAGGCCCAATCCCAGGGGCAGGGGCCTAAAATCCCAGCGCTTGGGAGGCTGAAAACAGGAAGATCACTATTAGTCTGATCTACATAGTGAGACCCTATAGACCTTGTACTAAACACATTAAAAGTAAACAAATAATAATAATCACAAAAATGTCCCAGACTATAGAGTTTTGGTAGAGCGCTAGAAATTAGTTGGGCAAAAATGGCATTACCCAGTCTGTGGATAGGAACTTCGATACTAGTCACTTACAACATACATTCAATACAGTATTGTGTATAAGACTGTGTAGTCCACTCTCTCCCTGAATTTATTGGGGAAGGGGAAGGGAGAGAGACACAGCAGGGAGCAGTTCTGTGTGTTAGTAGGTGCATATCCACAGAAAAAGTTTCCCATTATTTCAATCTTGAAGATAAATGAAAACAGGAACTACTTGTCTACCAGTGAAGTTTTTTCCAGCTCCCACTTGCTACTTAAGGAAACAAGTTTTCAGTAATGAAAATGGCTGGGAAGGGCGGCCGTGGGGCAGGACCTCAGGCTCGAGCCAAAGCCCGCTTGGTCACTGGCTTTACCAGTTAGTGACGATGAGCCTGTGCAATGAAAAATTGTACTAAATTAAAACCTGGCAATTATACAAGTATACAAATAGTATATGTCAAATTTTAGTTTATCTATCAATAAAGGAAGATTTGGGATTGTAAAACTAGTACTGGAATTGGCGATAGATAGGTACATGGCTAGATAGGGTAGATTAATTGATATGTCTTGGGAATTATGTTTTCTACTGGACAGAAGTCATTTGCATTTTATAGCATGAAAATCTGACTTAATTATAGTTTTACAGAATCTGGCCCCAATAAGTGATAGAGAGTTAAACCAAACAAAAGCATATTCCTTCAGAGAATAACAGCCCATGAGTTCCAGTATGCTATTGAAGAAACACATAGACATATTTCTGCCTTATTTTCAGGGTAAGTTTTAGGGCAATTTTCCTCAAATAGAATTTAGGTCAAATTACTTCATATCTCTGAATCACATTATTTTTAAAAGAAAAATGGGAATAACAATACGTACCTTATGAGTTGTTGCAAGAGCCATATAAAATGATACATCTAAAGTATTTCCTAGAATACCTCAATAAGCTTTCCTTCCACATTATCTGACATTGTGGCAGTGAGCTCTCTTTCAAGTGGCGTTTCCACATATTACCAAAGCAACAGTTGGTTACGATGATGGTCCTGAAATTCTTCACAGCCTTCTGTGTCATTACAGATAAAACTATGTGCCCAGCATAGTCTTAATATGGAGCATAATTTATTATATGCTATTTATTTCTTCCAAAAGAGCATCCTAAGAACCTTGGACTCTATCCTCAGCCTTGACTCTGTTAAAACAAAATATTGTTTTTAAAGAAATATTTTCTAGATTATTAAATATAAAGAGACAATTCTAGAAAATACTTGTACTTGCAATACCAACTTGAATTCAGAAGTGTCTATGTTAAGAAGTGGATTTGAATAAATGCCCTCTAAATTTTCTCCCTAGTCTAACATTTTATGATAAATACATGGGAAGGGGTAACTAAGGCAAGAAAAAAAAAAAACAGCAGGCAAAAGAGAAAACCATGATTTCAGTTCTCAGAAAAATAAAAATTAGTTTCTATTTAAAATAATGATTATTAAAAAAATGGCTATGATATTTTATTTCCTTAAAGACATGTAATTGTGAACAATTTCAAACATATAGAAAATAACAAAACATTCAGGTACTCATCACCCAGATTTAACTCTTATCCTCTGTCATACCTTCTTGATATTACTTTTTTAAAGAAAGAAGGTAAAGCTAAGTATCTTTTCCCATCCTCCACCCCCTTCGTCATCTTACTCCCTCAAAGATAGCCACTGTGTGAAGTTGATCTGTATTCTTACAGCTATATTGCATGCCTATACCTATATATAACATACTTTGGTGAGAATTTAGATTTTACTCAGATACTATCATATATTATGTATACACTATTCAACCTATCTATTTTTCAGGGAAGTAATTATTCTACTGAGCCATATCCTCGGCCCCTCTATTTTTCAATCAACATTTTTTAAAAACTTTTTCTGTATAGATGCACCTGGCTCTACTCTACTTTGTATTCCAGACTGTAATTATCTCATATTTTTTTTGTTTAATTTATGTGTTTGGTACAGGATCTCACTACACAGCTCAGACTCCTAGTGATCCTCCTGTTTTCAGTCTTTCCAGCGCTGGGATTACAGGTTTGCGCCACCACACCTGGACTCAGTTGCCAGCTCAGTGCACCTGGGGGCAGGGCCAGCATGACCTGTGGTGCCAGGGATCGAACCCAGGTCCCTGCACTGGCCTAAGCAGGAGCTTAGTCCACTGAGCTATATTATCTCACAATTAAACATCTCTTTATTAAGTTATTATCACCAATGTTTTGCTGAGACAACCCTGAAAAAAGTATCCTTCTGTGCACAAAATGTTTTATGGATTATAGGGTGTGGCAGGACTAACTAATGGTCAATGTGTAACCCCCAGCCAGTCAGTGTGGTTCTAGGTATGGAAGGCCCACCTGAGGATTGCTGCCAACAGCAGCAAAGGAGAACTGGAGGGAAAGAGGATGTTGTTGGTTCTCCTGGAGAAGCTTGTTATGCTGGTTTTCCTGATAGTAATTTGGCTATTCTCATCGGAGGAAGAGGAGCTCAGGTCCTCACTGTCACCAGGGAGGGCTGCTGCTCTTTTGGGGGAGCTCTGGTGTCTGCCTTGAGCACGGCTTCCCGCCTCTAGTGCAGACCCCTTAGCCTTCTGGCACAGATCCTTGATTATAAAATACTCCTATACACTATGTGGCCTGTATTAAGCCTAGTCCATAGCAAACCCTGACTCTAACGTAGGAGATGTACATGTTTTATTTAGTTCTCATTCTCAAATTACCATCCAAAGTGGCCATACTGATTTACATGCCTACTAGCATATGTATTTCATATGATTATGGTTATATGACTTTCCTTTTCTTTTTTATTTATTTATCTTTTTTGGCACCAGGAATTGAGCTCATGACATTGTACTTGCCAGGCAAGTGCTGTGCCATGGGGCTATCTCCTCAGCCTATGATTTGCCCTTTCAGTGACTGATTATTCCTAAGCTGAGCGCATTTTCCTATTGGGTTATTACTTTTTCTTATATTAATTTTCAAATATACATACTTGCATAGTTATATGA